>NC_141758.1:60905261-61246511 GCF_982258835.1 Parasteatoda tepidariorum | reverse complement strand
TTTCAGATAATAAAAAAATTTTATTACTTCAAAAAATCAGTTAAATTCGATGACAAAACGTCCGAAGTAAAAAAAAATAGATCGTTGTAATATTTTTTTCGTTCACCGAAGTTAAACATCATTTTATGGGTATGTTTAGTAATTTACGAATTTAACTGACAATCTGTAAAGGATTTGGAGTGCTATAACCAAAATCTAATCAAACCCAATTTTGTATGAACAAAATATAAGGAGGGTAGTATCTGATAAGGGAGTTTCAATCAATATGTTTGAAAGCATCAGTAATTTTTTCGAATCGAATGTCTAAAAAGAATCGAATCCTTGTCAAAAATAAGTAAACAGAGGTTAATATTTAAGCAAAGAAAAAACAAATACAAACCGTGAAATCTAATGAATATAAATTAAGAAAGTCGAAACAGAAAACCTGTTTATTTCCGGTGAAAAAGAAGTTAAAAGGCGATGATTAATTTCTCCAAATTATATAAATCTATGCGATTAAATGGCAATCTATCTGATTTTGATGGTTTTTTTTTATCCCAGTTTCCTCACGAGTGACTAAACGAGTTTCAAAATCGTTTTGTTTCTTCCAAGTATAAATATTAATTTGTGACCTCCTTTGTGCACACTTTTTATTAATTTATTCATTTTTTTTTATTCATTCTAAAAATTCGCATTAATTACTGTTATAAAACTATATCTTCTATGCATTTTCTCTTTTTCTCAAATGACATAATTTTTTCATTTTTTTCAAGTACACTGAAAATACATATTAAGGACTGTCATTAAAGAACATCTTATATGGATTTTCTCCTTTTTTTAAATGAGGATATTTTTTATTTCCTTTTTGGTAAATATTTTTAAAATACATAATAAGGGCAGTTATTATTGTACAACTTCTATATATTTTCTTTTTTATTAAAATTTATAAGTTTTTTCTTCCTTTTTCGAACAGGAATTTAAAGTTACATATTAGAAACATGACGCCCGGTGGCTGAGCGGTAGTGCTTCGCGCTGTCGTGCCACAGGTCCCTGGTTCGATCCTCGGGCCGGGCAAGGTTGACTCAGCCTTTCATCCCTTCAGTGGGTCGATAAATGAGTACCAAGCATGCTTGGGAACTAAACACTGGGGGTTCCGCGTTCGGCTGACCACCTGACCGGAACATCTGCTCCTGCACCTCAGAGCCCAAGGTCAAGAAAACTGAGATGGGCACAGTAGGCCTTGGCCCTCTATGGGCTGTCGCGCCACTGAGTTTAGTTTATTAGAAACATACATACATATTCCTCGTCACTCCGAATTCGAGTAGATATTGTGACTCTTTCCATGTCTTTTCTATTGCTTTCGATTCGTTCAATTATTAGGTATTGCTCTGAGGGTTTTAATCAAAGCTTGTTGTTACTTTAAATTTTTCAGGTTTACATATAACATAATCAACCCATTTCCATTTACATCTTTTAATTTCCAGATCAATCTATTTTGCTTTTTATATTTTATTTTTCAAGGAAATTTTTATTTTTTTATTTTTCTGCAATACAAATTTTATTGAACCACTTGATACGCAAGATTCTTCGTAAATAGTTGTTAATGAATACTTGAAGATTTTTCAGGTTATTTTTATCGTAGTGTCATGGCTCAGATCCATGTAGGACAGATTTAATATTAATATTGAATTTGCAATGTGTTTGTTTTTCCAGAATTTAATGAGAATAGCGTAACTGAAAGTTACATACTAAGGAATGTTATTTAAATATACCCTAAACATATTTTCACCTTTTTTTCGGGATATTTAAATTCGATATTCAGTCTAATTGTTATCGTGAACCATGAAAGTTTGTTTCAGGTGATATTTTAGGATGTGAAATATTGTATAAATGTTTTTTTTTCTTTTACGGGAGTATATTATGGAGATTTCGCACTTTTATGTTAGCTTCCGTACGCAACGACGCCCGTACGTAAGATTGAAACAACAATTGAAGCCCCCGTGCGCAAGATTGAAGTGCAGTTGCTTCAATCTTCCGTACGCTCCTACGTAAGATTGAAGCAACAATTGAAGCGCCCGTGCGCAAGATTGAAGTGCAGTTGCTTCAATCTTCCGTACGCTCCTACGTAAGATTGAAGCAACAATTGAAGCACCCGTGCGTAAGATTGAAGTGCAGTTGCTTCAATCTTCCGTACGCTCCTACGTAAGATTGAAGCAACTGCTCATGCTCGCGTTTTCTTTAGATTCTACGCTTCTTTACGTTATGTTGGCGTAGTTTACGCTACATAGACAAAGTTACAATCACGCTGATTATAGATGTTAAATTTTGTTTTCTGCTTAAAACTGCCTTCGGATTAAAAACAAGGATGTGGAATGTGAATTTGAAGAAATCTTTTAATGAAATTTAGAAATGAATCCTTTGATATTAAAGTAAATGGTTCATTCAATAAGAAAATAATTCAATTGGTTTAACATTATGGTTGCCTAATTGCACTAGTTCCATAAGAAACTAAACAAGTTTTCGCTATTTTAAAATTATAAATTATCTTTCTTTCAAATATAAAATTTAGTTAAAAGAAGTTGACTAATCAATAAATGTTCGATATTTTTTTAAAAATATTAATAATAATAAGAATAATAAGCTGAATTCTTTATCGCTGAACTCATCAAAATCTATAATCCCCAAATTTTTCTGCTCTCAGAACCACAGTTTTACGTAGAGCATCTTGAATCGTATGCCACAACTTTACAGAGATAGTTTACATCCATTGTAAATGTTTGTTTTGATTTTGTGGTCGAAATAAAAATAATATTCCCCCACATTATCGGTTTTTAACTTACGAATTTCTACAAAATCTCTTATTTTCACGGAATTCAGTATTATTTTTCACAACTCTTATTTACACTCTATAACAAAAAAATAGACGCACCAAGAAGCAATCATCCGATTGCTTTGAAATTTCGTATGGATGAATGTTTTGAACAAATATGGCTGGAATGATGCCGACTGGGGACGTATAGTCTGTAGCGACGAATCCCTCTTCAAACTGTGTCCTGACGATCATCGAAGACGTGTTTGGAGACGCACAGGGCAGAGGGGGGATCCTGCCTTTACTATTGCACGCCAAACCGACCCTCAACAAGGCATTATGGTCTGGGGTGCCATTTCCTTTGACAGCCGGACCCCTTTGGTCGTCATTAGAGGTACACTTACTGCACAACGGTACGTCGACGACATCCTAAGACCTGTTTTGCTACCGTTCCTTTTGCAGCTCCCTGGGCTGGTTTTTCAGCAGGAGAATGCAAGACCACATACGGCACGTGTTGCTGTGAAATGTCTGCAAGCTTGTCAAACTCTTCCTTGGCCTGCCAGATCATGACATGCCCTCTCCCATCGAGCATGTCTGGGATATGATGGGAAGGCGATTGCATATGGCACGGAATGTTGATGACTTCGTTCGACAATTGGATCGAATTTGTCAGGAAATACCGCAAGAGACCACCCGGGAGCTTTATCGGTCTATGCCACGCCGTGCATCAGCTTGTATCCAGGCTAGAGGTGGGCAGGGCTAAAGAGAATACAAGGGCTAGTTCACTCCGCTCTTAGAGCTGAAGCTACGATTTCCCTCCTCATGACGTCACTGTGTCTACAGATCTCGGAGATCGCAAGCAAAGATATGATAACTTTGCATCTTTCTCTTGTAAAAATAAGTTAGACTTTTTCTGGTTATTAGTCTTCAAACTTTACGTAATTAACACATTATTTCCGTTCATAAACATAGTTAAAAAAAAACTTTCTTGGTTATTATATTAAAAAAATACCATTTTAAACTTATAAAAATGTTTTGCTAGTTGGTGAAAATGACACGATAAATACTTTATTTTAAAAAGTTCAGTTTTAACTTTAACTATTAAGAAAAATGAAGGCATATATCGACACTTTTTTTATCTACATATTCTTTTATAAAGATAAGTTAAGTTAAATTTAGAATCCCTGATTTTAAAATATGTCGTTAATATTAATTTGTTCATACTTAATCATTAGGAAACATCAACCTTAAACGCCAATTACTGAAACAAAATAATAATTTAGGTTCATAATGACATCAGAAATTTTACAATTGTTTATAGACATTTAAATTTACGATGATATAATATATAGATATTTAAATTGAAGAGAATATAATTTTTTAAAAAAATCATAAATATTTAGAATAACTACATTAAAAAATATGTTATGAAATTAGGAGAATTTCAACTATATACTATATATTTTATTTATACTTTTTACTTACATTTTAATTTTCTTTGACTTTATCTATTTTTTAATTCTTTTCACCTGCCTTTCTTTATGAAGTAGCGAGGCGGTTTCTATTTAGATAATGAATTTTTATAAAAGTTCTTTACGACAGAATAAACGTATTGCGGTTTTATATTAACTGTGTCATTTCGGAATCCATTCTTTACATAGCTGTTCATTTACTTTAGGGAACACGCGAAAAATTATACTTTTTCCTTTTGTTTTTATATCAGAACTTTTGCAAGTTGCAATCGCGCAAACTGGCATTTCGATAATAGTTTTAAATTCTTGTAAATTCTCTGCAAAAACTGAGGAAAGTCATTATAAAAAATAACAAATGTCTTAGAATATCTCGCAAAAAGAAATGATCCAATATTAGTTAGAGCTAGTAAGGCCAAACGCTCCGTTCTTGAAGTAAAAGTGCGAGCTTTGCGCCAAAGTGACGTCACTAGAGTGACGTCGGAGGATCGGCGCGGCAAGAGATACTTCAAAGGAGTGAACTAGCCCTTCTATTCTCTTTAGCCTTGAGAGGTGGGTCAACACCTTATTGAACTTGTTACTGTAACTCTGCAATCAATTATTCAATTGTTCTGAAATTTCAATAATTTACTATTCTGTACATTGTCTTCCTATCCACCAATTTTCGTTTCAATCGGACAACTCCTTCTTGGTGTGTCGATTTTTTTGTTATAGAGTGTAATTTACGTGAGTTTATTATTTTTTCGCAGGCACATACGTATTTCATCTGAACTGACGCATGCGCACTGGAAGTGTCCATTCGCAATTACTTGAAATCTTACTTACAGGAGCGGATGGAAGCTAACATAATTTTCCAAAATCTCCCTATTGTTTAAATATTTTCGGAATTCACAAAAATGCAATTGTGGAATGTGTTAAGTTAAGCGGCAATAATTGTTTAAAATTTGCAATTGAAATAAATCTAAATAAATATTTTAAGAAAAAAGATTGATAAATTGTCATAGTAATTGCAAATTTAATTGTAATGAACTGAGAAAAAACGGAAAAATAAATTAAAGAATTCAATTACATTATGTGAATTTATTTTAAATAGAGTAACAAAATGTGCGTGCACCTGCTTTAAATAATTATTATATCTTACACTGAATAAATCTATTACAGCTAAAGAATTTTACTCTATTTCAATAGAATACAGAATTTTCTCTGAAATTTATATCAAAGGCAGGAATGCGTAACAAAAATGGCGCAAGTCATAATATAAATTATTCCTTTCTGTAAAATTTTATTTAAAATTGAAAATATTGTCCTCCTTTGTTAAAATCTAATTAAATATTGTTTAAAATTCAATTTCATTTTGGAAATTAAGATTGAGTTACATGATTTGACAGTCTATGAATAAAAGCTTGAAATGAATTTTGTATTAATATAATGCAGCTTGTATTAATTCAGCATTCTAATTTAATTTTGTATTAAAATGGTATATTTTTTAAGTATATTTTGCTTACATAGTTTGAATTTTTTAAATCTAATATAAAAAAGAGAATTAATAATCATTTAGCCTTATTTCTTTTAATACTGATTTGGTTTATAAAAATAAAAATATCGAGAAAATAAATTGGAATTTTCTAACAGTTAAAAATGGGGAAATTGCATTTTAAAAATTAATAAAAAAATGTGCTAAAATTTTTTAAAAATATAGAAATTATACATATTTCGCTTGATATGGTGAAAGAAACAACTTTTCTACATATTAACCAACATCACTGCTTAAAATTAAACGCTTGTTTTGAGCTTCTAGTAAAATGTTTATTTTTGTTTTTGTATGTAACATTTTAAAATTTGGGTAGAATAAGAAAAATAATAAAAATTCGTGATATTTGAAATACTCCAACGCCTTAGAGAGCCCAAAGTAATAGTTTTTTAATTATAACATTAAACTTATTGTTATAATAAAAGAGCCACAATATCTCAATTGTAGCTTTTTGAAATGTGAAAGCCTCCGTGTTATTGAAATGCGAAAATGAAGGTCCCCAGTAGTGAAGCCCACTCAGTTTCAGTTTGATGGGACCTCCCTTGTCTAAGTAGTTGATGCGATCAGTACTGGCCATATTGCCACTATTATGCAAATTGCAGACCCTTATCCTCTATGACCCCATGGCCCACAGCGGGCTGTTGCGGGAATACTTTACTTTGTTATAAGAATATATATATATATATATATATATATGGGTCATTCTCACAAAAACAGTCATTTTCATGTCCCCAGTATATTTTATGTTTGTTTTACAGCTTACGAAAAAAAAAATTCAGGGAAAGTGTCCTTCAAAATGCAAGCTAACAAAAGAATAAAAACAAAATTATCAATTTTTATTTTTTATTTATTTTAGGTAATTAAAATATACCAATATGTCATTCCCTCACTTGTCCCCACTGCTGATTTGAAAAAAGAAAAAAATTGTTTCTGCAATAAAAAAATTTTTTTTTACAAATTCGTATTTTTTATTTCAGTATACTGAAATATAGAATTTAGAAAATCAATTTTAAATTTAATTTCTGATAAAAATATTAGCACAGCACTATTTTAAACTTTGTCCCCAGTGTTTCGCGTCATTCCCTCACAACAATGTTCTTATCCCCTGCAATCTTCTTAGAATAAAAATATTTTAATAAAAACTTCAGAAGTTAACAACTGGCATCATAGAACAAAATTGCAGTAAGTTTCCATCTTCAACTTAAAGAAGCTTTGCTGTGCAATAAATTTGAATGAATCAAACCAGGTAAAATTTTTTACATTTGTCATTCCCTCATGTCATTTTTTAGAGTAAAATAAAATACAACTTCATCGAGAAAGTGGATAATTATAGTTGGAAAGTGGAAAGTGGAATTATATGTTGCTTTCTTGTATGAATATAATTGTTATGTGATTGACTTCAGAAATTGATTAGGCCTAACTGTTATTTTTAAATTTTATCGAATTAGTCATTCCCTCACTAGTGTATAAAGTGAGGGAATGACGCTGAAGTGAGGTAATGATTCAAGATTATAAATTTTTTTTTGTTCAATCGCGAAAGCCAATTCTATTTCCCAAACCTGTAAAAACTATTAAATATATAAGACTAAATTATAATAAATATTAGATATACTTAGTATGTTATCATTTTCAAACTTTAGGCAGATGTAACTTAGATAAAAACATGTATTAAAATAAAATATCATTCCCTCACTATTAGTGTCATTCCCTCACTTTTTAAATAGTGAAAATAATTAATTTACTTATTAATTAATTTGAAAAATAAATTAAAAAATTAATTTATTAAATTAATTAATTAATTATTAATTATTATAAATTAATTAATTATAAATTAATTATTTAAAAAATTAATTAATTTAAATATTAAGTATAATTTATAGGATATATACTTTCTTTATAATGACATTACATATTTCTATTAATATAAAAAGTTTCAGAGCTTTTTATTCACTTTAATATATATATATATATATATATATATATATATATATATATATATATATATATATATATATATGGACAGATCTCTAAAACCTTTAGCTTTTGATAATAAATATAATAATAAATATATTTTGATAATAATAATAGGCACACTATTTTTACACCTCCAGAATTGTTTGAAAATGTACAAAATATCAGAAAATAATCGTGAACATCGAAAATTTTTAAGCCCTTATAAGTATAAACAAAAAATAAAAATTTTTGAACTAAATTTTATAGATTTATATACATTTCAATAAAAATCATAAAAACGACAAAAGTATCATTTATTTAATAAACATATAAATTATTGAACCAATTTTTCTCTTATTGAGCAATTTTTTCTTTTTAATAATTTCATCCATATTTACCCTTTATTTTTCTTCAAAAATTATTAGTATCATAAATGAATTAATAAATTTTAATATTAAGTTAAATTGTTATAAATGTATAAAAAGGCTTACTTTAATTATTTTCAGTCAAAAAATATCTTCAATTAGTAAAACGTAGGGAAAAAACTAAGTTCTGATATGTTAAATTCAATAAATTAACTCTGAGGTTACGGTTTGACAGAGCTATGGTCAGGACAACCTAGAGAATAGATCGAAAACTTTACTCAGATGCAACGCAATGCGATGCACACAACACGGAAAATAAATTAGGCAATAACAAACGTGTGATCAAAATTTTGATTGATCTTAACATTTACTTTTTAGATCTGCGTCTGATTACGGTCTTGACATCGTAACTGTAACCTCACCGAATGACATTTTGTGATTATAAACCTAGAAAAATTAGTTCAACAATTTTAATCTTTTGTTATTACTTATAAGGACGTCAAAATTTTCGATGTTCACGATTATTATCTGATATTTTATATATTTTCAAACAATTCTGGAGGTGTAAAAATAGTGTGCCTATGATTTTTCATTGTTTTTTTTTTATTATCAAAAGTTAAAGGTTTTAGAGATCTGCCCATATATATATATATATATATATATATATATATATATATATATATATATATATATATATATATATATATATATATATATATATATATATATATATATATATATATATATATATATACAACAAAATAAATAAATACAAGAAAACACGAAGAAAGTTAAGAAAAACCATAAGTTTCATTTATTGCTGCAAGTAAACAGAACTCATTAGATAAGTTCAAAATGAAGAAAAAACAAAGGAAAATTATAGACATATGAAAAAAAGGGGGGGGGATAATAATGAAAAAAAAAAACAAGCAATTGATTAAAAAAAAAAGGATTAAATTTTTTTTAAAAAAACCGGAAAATGAAATATATAATCTTTTCATCAGCCCACGCCATTATATCCGCAAAAACGAGTGCTTTCTGATATTGTATCAACATAGCCAAAGCAAAAAAAAAATAATGCAGTAGTGTGAGGAGCACTCAAAAAAAATTTTCTGCAAAAATTATAGCAAGTAAAATAGAACACAATGAGTAAAAATAACACGTAAAAACAGAAAATAAAATAAAAGAAAAAGAGAAAACAGTATAAAACAAAATCTCTAAAGCATGGGTCGCCAAACTTTTTTCATCATCGACCCCTATATAATTTTTCGAAATCTCCATCGACCCTCATAAAAGCAATTTTCCGTTAATTAAGATAAAACTCTATTAGATACTGTGTTTGTACATTTATTTTATGATTTAAACATTTATTAAAGTAATAGTACATTGTGTAACAATAGTTTTATGAAAAATATATTAATGTTGAAATTTAAATACCTTAATATTTATTAAATAATAAGTAATTATAAATAAGTAGAAATTATAAGTTAAGTAACTACAGATTTATTGCTTCTTAACCAATGAGATGAGTGTGCCTGGTGTTTTTTTTCAAGGTTCGCTACATTGGGTTAAAAATTGGTCAATTTTAATCTTAAATCCCCTCGAAACTCCACATTTAATTTATTTCTGCACTTAGTTAAGATTGAATTTACGTGACTGAAACCGGCTTCAACCATGGAGGAACTAGGAAAAGCTAGCGTAAAAAGGCTGAGCTATTTCATAAAGTTCCACATATTTTTGAATTATATTTGTTCAAAATTTACTTATTGTTAAATTTTTAAAAAGCGTCTCATCTTGCAGGTTGATGTCCACGTTTTTGATGCTGCGTTTATTAATTTATGTTCCATAAAGAAACTGATATTAAGTCAATTATAAAAAAAATCACAAATTTTACATACTCAATTAGATGTTTGGGATTTACGTATTAAGAACTGTTTTTTCTTCGACCCCCAATCGACCCTTCCGATTCGGATCGACCCCCATTCGACCCCCTGGCTCAAATCGACCCCCACTTTTGTTAAATAGACCCCTGGGGGTCTATATAGACCACTTTGGTGACCTCTGCTCTAAAGAGAGTAGCGAAATCAGATGTACTTACATGAACAGAAATTTTTCAAGAATGATTTTTCAAATTTTTTTTAAAAAAAAAATTTCATCCTCTTTTTTTAAATCAGTTGTTTGTTATTTTTTTTCAATATTATTTCCCCCCTTTTTTTTCATATGTCTATAATTTTCCTCAGTTTTATCTTCATTTTGAACAAAATTCTCATTTTGAACTCCTTTTGAATAAAATTTCTCATTGTTTTTATTTATTTCAATAGAAGCCACAAGAGTTATTTATTGCTCCATATTTTCGGTTTTATGAAGCAGACGATACTAATTATTTGCACCCCTACCAATTATTTGTCACTAGTTTGAAGCACGGACCTGAACACACTTACCCCTTATGTGCTGATACGTACTTTGATTGATTTCCACTTCCATTGGCCATTGATGTGCAACAGTTCGGAATCGGGTTGCTAATCAGAATACGTAGAATATATTTTGTAGAAAAGGGATATCAAAATAAATGTCAATCCATACTGTAATAGAAAACTTTAATTATTTTTAAAAGACAATATATTTCTTTTTCTGATTTCCTTTAGAATTACGCTTCTGAATTGAAATTTTGAGTTTTGAAAATAATTTTACTGTTTTTAAACTTTAGATTTTGAGGTGCGTTGGTATTAAAGAAAAAAGATTGTAAAATTTGTAGAAGTTTTTAAAATATGTTTAGACATAAGTTTTTGTTTTGTTGGTATAAAATTGAATTATAATGTGTTTTAATGAAAGAATATCTATCATAAAAAGGTGAAACAATTTTTTTTAAAATCATTATTCGTATGTGACATGATTTCTTTTGAGTTTTTACAGCTTTCTTGTAAATAAATATTCTCAATTCTAATAATAAGTTGTAAATATTTTATGTAGAAGTGCCAATTTTTAAACTTAAAAAAATACGTATTTATAATCGAAAACATTCAAATTTGTATTATGAAACTTGAACAATATGTTTCTATAATTGTTAGGAATATTCTTGTGAATATTTTTTCTCTAAATATGTTAAGTCGAGAGTAAATGAAACAATAGGTTAAAAATTATATTTTATTCTTTACTCAAGAAAAAAAAAACATGTTTAACTTGTTAAATGCTTCTTTCATGATTTTCAACTTAACATTTCGTTTTACAGAAAGTAATGTCTCACTATGATTCAGAATGATACTAACTTATCTTCAGCTGAGTAACATTTTAAAAATAGTTTTCCAACTTCTTCTTAAAATTTTTACACCTTATTTTGCCAACAATATAATAAAAGCCCCAGTAGTTCAGAGAATGGAGAGCTAGTCTCGTACAAAGGTGCTCCAAGCTTGAATCTCAGCGATGACTGGTTGATATGAATACTGCTCCAGGCTTGCACCTAGCTTTGTCCTGAAATAAAATATCCCAAGTGGTACAATGAACCGTGTGTGACAATCCCCTTGTCGTCAGGCTAACCATATGAGGTTTTAAGGCTTTCCTCTCCATATAGAACAAATGCGGGTTATTTCCATCAAAAAGTCCTCAGTGAAGACAATCTTGTCCCAATGCTTGATTCTTGTATTTTTGGTTGAGTTCAAGTTGAGTTTTGGTTGAGTTTGGTTGAGTTGTGTGATGGTGTTGAACATTGATAGTCGAAGTCCAAAAATGGGTCTACTGTCTAAAGTCGGTTATAAAATGAAATAAAAACTTAGAATAAATTGAAACTTTAAAATAGAAAACTTTAGAATACATTTAAGAGGATCTTAATAACAAAGATTCCATTGATGAAGATATTGGTTGCGTTAAACTATAGGAACATTATTTTTCGTATTTCTTATTTTAGAGGCCACAACTGTTATTTCGAGAAAAACAAATGCGTATAAAAAAACTAATAATTATGAAAATTTAAAATTTGTTTTTTAAGAAAAATAATCGAAAAGCATTACCAACTATAATCGTCTAACATCAATATATCTCAGCTAATACAAATTGATATTCTGGTTGCATTTTTTGTTATGAAATTTCTGATATATTTTCACCAAATTTAAAGAACACAGGATTAGGAAATACATTTTGGCACAATCAATTTACAAGAAACTAAGAAAAAATGTTCTTAAGTTTTATTTTTGCTGAAGTGTTTAGTTAGAAATTTAATTTTTGCGATCGAATTAACTTCTATTTCAGTGCTTTTCATTAAATTCTTACTCATTCAACCAATAATTTCACACTTGAAATGCGTTATTCATAATTCTGATTTAATCTCGAATGCCACCTATGAGGATGGGGTGGGGTTAAGCTATGATATAATTCTGAATATACCTTGATTACTCAATTTTTAAATATTATTTTTCAAATTTTCCCAGAGATAATTTTTCCTGGTTTCATGGACACTAATATAAATTTTAAAGCATTTATAAAGTTGTATTAAAGTTAAATATTTTAATTACTTCAATAACTATTATGATAGGTTAAATAATACATGCTTTCAAGACTATTAATATGAAATTGTCCAAAATTAGCCACAAATGTGTTTTTGTAAAGAAAAATATCGGAGTGTAGTTTCATTTCAATAATAAAAATTATTTTTTCAATACTCTTATTAAATTGAAAACAAGTAGGTACTTCATTTATTTATTAACTAATCTATTTTTAATTTTAATAAATATGCTTTCTATTAAGTCTCAAACTGAAAGAGCACTGTTAAAACTAGCAACAATATGAATACCTTTGAAATAACCTAATTAAATTTTAAGTAACGTAATTTATTTTAACTTAACATCTTTTAGAATGGAGGAACTCTAAACTCAATTTATTATTAATAAGCTTTCAAAAACATAAAGAAACTTTAAATTACTAATTTCAGTTGAATTATGCTTTTTGTTACTTATTATGAAAGTGTATATCAGTTAAAGTATTTAGAATAAATTAACGCATCATTTTTATCGCTTCAAAATTACAGGAACGATAAATTAAAAGTATAATCCGGATTAAAGACAAAATTTATTTCAAATGCTATTTTCCTAAGCTCAGCTACCAAATTATTTCTAATGGAATTAAATTTCGTTATTAATCTTAAAAGAAATAAGTCAGGTTTGTTAGTTTTATTATAATTACGTTGTATATCAGTAAGATTATGCACATTTTCTAGAAAATTATAAGATATGCAAAATAGTTATACAGTTATTAAATGTATTTAAATGTTAACTTTTGTTTTTTCATTGTGGTTAAAATTTAGTGTTTGTGTCTATTCTATTTTTGCTAGTCACTTAGCTAATAAATTTATTTACTTTTACTTGAATGCAAAATGGCTTAAATATGAGTAATAATAGGGAAGTTTTGTTGCGAAATTAAACTTTGAAGGTAATTTTATTTTACTAAATGTTATGATAATGATTTTTATAAAACTCCTAGTGAAGTAATATTTGAGTAATTTGGAGGAATGTGCTAACATTTATAAATTTTGTGTAAGCGTTTTACATAAAAATGATATAAAGTATTATTTTACCCAAACTATGATTGCAAAAAATTCCTTAAAATATCCACACAAGCAACTTAAAAAAATAAAGTAAAAATGCTAATTCTAGAAGGTTACCTCTCAAAAGTGGAAAT
Organism: Parasteatoda tepidariorum; assembly: GCF_982258835.1. Lineage (NCBI taxonomy): Eukaryota > Metazoa > Arthropoda > Arachnida > Araneae > Theridiidae > Parasteatoda > Parasteatoda tepidariorum. The sequence goes on along the minus strand of NC_141758.1, from coordinate 61,232,738 downwards.
TTCTATTACGTAGTGAGTCCAAAAAGTAAGGAAATGGTAAAATATTTGGAGAATCACGCTTTGGATCAAATGTCTAGAAGCGAAGATTTCAAACATTTTTAAAATTTACGTGAATCGATGCCATACGTCAGTGTTTCCCAAAGTGTGGTACGCGTACCCCCAGGGGTATGGGAACAGTTTAACGGGGGTAAGCGTTCTTATGCGAAATATCTTACAACAAACAAAAATTTAAATTTTTTTAAGACAAAGCTAGAAATGAAAATTTTCAATTACGTATTTTTCAATTGGCTAGCTTTTGCAGAGTTAACAGTTAATAATTAGTTGTTTTTGCAACCAGTTGTGATTTTTAATTTTAGTGTAATTTTCTTATAGTAAAAAATACATTCATTTTTTTTATTAGTGGTACACAGCGTTACGAAAAATTTAGAAAGGGTGCACAAAAGTCAAAAGTTTGGGAAACACTGCCATACCTAATGTCACAAATTCACTCACTGGAAGGAAAGTGGGTCAACTTTGAAATCTCAGTTTTTTAATGCAGGTTTCGATTCATCAAAGGATACTTGTATATACGGCTAGTAGTTAAAAGGTAGCCCTGCAGTCAAGAAAACAAAAACTTTGCTTAAAATTACATTATTTAAATTGAAAGTGGGCCAACTTTGAAATCTCAGTATTTTAATGCAGGTTTGGATTCATCAAAGGATACTTGCATATACGGCAAGTAGTTAAAAGGTAGCCCTGCAGTCAAAGAAACAAAAACTTTGCTTAAAATTGCATTATTTAAAATGAAAGTGGGTCAACTTTGAAATCTCAGTTTTTTAATGCAGGTTTGGATTCATCAAAGGATACTTGTATATACGGCTAATAGTTAAAAGGTAGCCCTGCAGTCAAAAAAACAAAAACTTTGCTTAAAATTACATTATTTAAAATGAAAGTGGGCCAACTTTGAAATCTCAGTTTTTTAAAGCTGGTTTGGATTCATCAAAGGATACTTCTATGTACGGCTAGTAGTTAAAAGGTAGCCCTGCAGTCAAAAAAACAAAAACTTTGCTAAATATTACATTATTTAAAATGAAAGTATCTTGAAAAATACATGTCAGACTGAAAACATAAAAATAGTCGTGATTGCTGTGAAGCATAAACAATTAAATCTAATACGATAACCCGCCCTCTCAACTGGGATGACTCGCAGGGTATGGAAGAACAAAATTTCAGATTTTTTTCTTCCATGTCCTGCCTTCCATTTCCTTGTAAATTTCGGATTTTTTAGTAAATTGTTCGAGATAAACTTTTTTAATGAATAAAAAAAGTACTGCTGGCTCAGGTGATGAATAACCTGTCTCCCTAACGGATTTAATCGAGAAGAATTTGGTCGTTTCAAATTTTGCTCTCTGATTGCATCGATCGCAATGCTGGCAGAAAACTTCTCCAGTTGTAGATGGATTTATAATCCCTTGACGTTGGGCTAAACTTGAGAGGTTTATTCTTTAAATAGAGATTTACTTTGAACATTGGTCTGATTTAAATTATTAAAAAATGGAGTATGCATCCCTTTCCTGCACCTGGAAGTCATTTAAGACTAGTACACCTCTCTAGACTAGTACACACACTAGTACAAGTGTAATTCAAATGTAAGCTCTTATCTGAATAATGAGGCAACACCAAATTTAGCTTACTTTGATATATATATATATATATATATATATATATATATATATATATATATATATATATATATATATATATATATATATATATATATATATATATATATTCAGCTCTATATCTCAAAGTAAGCAAATCTGGTGTTGCCTCATTATTCAGATAAGAACTTACATTTGAATTACATTTGTATTTTTGTCAAAAACAACGAAATCAAAGTTACAATTTTAATCCTAAATCTTCTTTTTTTCAAAATTTTCTTTTCTAAATTTGATATATTTTGATCTTTCAAATGTTTTAAATATTAAGCAAAATTATAAAATTAAAAAAAAACATTCAACTGCATTTTATTTCCGTATAAAATGAATAATTCTACTCAAGTTAAATTTAAAAACAGCAACAAAAAGCAAGCACAAATACCAAAAACCAAATAAAACTGTTATTTAACTTATTAAAGCTACTAACTTAATTGGAATAGATACCTAAAAAACTAAATTGAATATTATTATTAAATTGTATCTTTTATTATGTACATAGAAGTTATGTAATTATAAAATAAATGAGTATTGTTATGTTTTATTTGTAATATAATATTAAAAAAAAACATTCAAAAATTTAATTTTGACAGAAATATTTTATTTTAAAGGTTATTTTTACCCTTCATTTAAAATCTACTAAATATTGATGAAATTCCGTAACCTTATAAATTTGCACAACTAAGGAAACAAAAATCAAAATTTACACGGTTTCTCTTGTCTTAAAAAAGAGTTCTTATACACGATAGAACCTACTTAATTTTTTTCGCATTTGATTTTATTGAGTTTTACTATTTTTATTGGTTTTAACGTGTTTTTCTGGCAGCTATTGAAGAAACAGGTTTCCATAAATGGAAAGATAAGGAAACAGAGAAATGTCATTTCAGACAATACCCAAAAGCTTTTCATGCCAAGGAAAGGATTTGTTGGCTGAAATACACTTTGGCGAACACACATAAAGAAATAATATAAAAACAAAAAATACCAATCGCGCGAGTAGAGAACAAAATAATCCTTTGTTCCAAGAGCAACATAATAAAAAATTCTGCAAACAGTAAGCGAATATTAAGCTTATATGACCCAGGAAAAAGTTTTTCAAGGAACAGATATGAAACCGATATTTCGCAGGGCCTATCTATATTGCCAAGATTATGGGGCCTTTGAATTTCGTTAAAAATGAAAGTAGGTAGTATGCTCTTGGAAAAAGAGTAGAGAACTAAGTAAAAGTGTTAGAAAAATCGTGCCTAGAGGGGTAAAAGGTTTTCATGTCTTAAGCATATATCGTGATGGAATTGTGACACATTTTCAAACAAACAAGTAACTTCGAATATTTTTCCAGAAAATTTCTCACATGCTTCCTAATCATGAATCTTGATTAAAAGTTGATCATATTTGTTGCTATTATATATATATATATATATATATATATATATATATATATATATATATATATATATATATATATATATATATATATATATATATATATATATATATATATATATATATATATATATATATATATATATATATATATATATATATATATATATATATATATATATATATATATATATATATATATATATATATATATACACCGAAGAGTCATTACATTATGACCACCCTGCAAATAATATGTAGCACCACCTTTAGCCTTCAATACTGCTAGCACCCGCCGTGTCACTGATTCCACAAGGTGCTGATAGGTAGTCTGAGGTATCTGGTACCAAGCGCTCACCAGCTGGTCCTGCAATTCCCTCACATTGCAAATGGGTAGCGTGGCAGGACGAATTTGGTTTTCCAAGTAGGACCACAAATGCCCTATTGGATAAAGGTCAGGTGAATTTGGGGGCCAAGGCATGACTTTAAAGTCACTGGAATGTTCCTCGAACCAATCCATGACGATTCGACCCTTATGACATGGTGCATTATCCTGTTGGTAAACACCTTCCCCCGCCGGAAAAACTGTTGCCATGAATGGGTGAACCTGGTCTGCAACTATGTTCAAGTATCTTACAGACGTAAGGGATTGTTCTATGAGGATTATGGGTTCTAATGTGCCCCATGAAAACATTGTTCCTGGGCGAGAAACCGTCAAAACCAGTGCGAGCCCATTGTTATAGATGGAGGGTGGTCATAATGTAATGGCTCTTCGGTGTATAATATATATGTATATATATATATATATATATATATATATATATATATATATATATATATTTAACACAAAAATTATATATACTTTTGTATTATTAAAGGAATTAAAACTCTTTCGGTTTCATAAAATGTCTTTGTAAAAGAGTAAGCGTAGAGATATTCTATTTTGGGAATTCAAGGCTGAAAACATACCATTGAATTATAATTAGATTTATATTTCAAAGGAGGACTTATTTTTAGAATCTTGTCCCTCTTTCACTTCCATATTAGGAAGCATTAAATAATTTTCCATAATGCGTACAATTACAAAGGTATGTGCGACTGGAACCTAATTACATCATTCTCTGTAGTATTTAATGCGGGACCGATGGATTTTGCATGTCTTTTGCTGAATAACGTGTTCCAATAAACATCTGCCGGAACCATCCACAGTTTCGTCCACACCCCCTCCCTTGTGGAGTGGGGATGTGAACTGTTATAACCACCAGCCTTACTTAAATATACCTTTTTATATCATATTATGGCTTTTGACTGCATTATTAAAGATGAATACAACAGTGATAACAGGGATGTAGCCCTGTTATTATATATATATATATATATATATATATATATATATATATATATATATATATATATATATATATATATACATGAATTTTAATCATTGTGGAGTAGAAATCAATTATTTCGGAGCTTTCAGAACATTTATTTTTGATTTAGATGCATATTGCAGGTTACCGGAATCAAGAAAAAGAAATTATTACCTAGTCGATTGTTTAGTGTAACATTTGCAAAATGATTAGATCATTCCAAGATTCAAATATAGAAGTTTGCTGGAAAAATTCCACTCGCAAGTTTCATAATTTCAGCTCCCATACTTCTCTTAACTACTCTTCCTGTGCTTGGCCCATCCCACCACCACTCTGATTTTGACTCAAGGAGGAAATTTCGTCCCACAGACAGAAGTGCAATAAGATAGAGTAGAGAGAAAGTAAGAAAAACTACAAACGGCTAATAAACAAGACTCTTTTTTTTTGAAGAAAAAGAAAGATAGAAAGCTCGGAAAAGTTGGTGCTTGCTTTGGGGAGAAGAAATGATTTTATTAATAATAGTAAATGATTTTATTAATAATTCTCTTTACCTTTAGATATGTTAGCAGAATGGAAATTAGCTGTTTATTATTGCTCTAAAATCTTTGTTTTCATTATTAAGAAAAATTTAAATAACAGTAACAATTCAGCAAATTTTTCTAAAATTGTTCAATCAATTCAGCAACTAGAAAAAAAAAATTGTAATTACCCCCATAGACAAAGCTTACAATAATTATGAAATCATCTGGAAAAAATTCTACGCTAAACCTTACGTTGAGTTAAAAATAGTGAAAAGTTTAAGCTTAGTAATTTAAATAACAATGTTATCATTAAAAATAATTTTAGCTTCATATAAGTGGTTCAAAATTAAAATTAGTACTCTTCAATTTTCTTACTTAATTATCAGTCCAAAATTTCATAAAACTTCTAAAAAATTAAGAACAATCACATCTGGGTCTAATACATACCTAATTATACCTGGCACAAATTTCTCTAACTACTTAAATAAAATTATTAACAATATTATTAAAGATAGTTTTTCTTGGATTATCACTAATAATCAAATGATTTTAGAATTCATTAAACAAAATAAAATTAATTCTTCAACTTTTGATTTCCAAGACCTTTTCAATAGCATTCCCTTTTCTAAACTAAAAGATGTCCTTTTGAGTTATTTCTGTGATTTTAAAGGTATCCATAATTGCGATTTTAATTATTGGGAAATTCCAATTAATTTTTGTGTTTTAAAAATTATCTTTACAATGGAAGAAACAATATTCCATCACTTGCGGTCCACTTGTGGTATCCATCAATTTTATTCAAATTGATAGAAAACTACAAAAGTAAAATTTTCCATCGCTCTAAGCTAATGTATTTAGCCACTATTATTAAAAAAATATACTCTTAATATTAAATTTATTCGATTTATTGATGAGTTAATTATCTTTAAGTTTCAAGATTATTCAATTTTATTAAATAATATTTACCTCGAGGAATTATTCTTGCTTCCTAATCATGATGATAATATTGATTTAAATTTTTGGATTTGGATATTAGAAAAGAAGAAAATATATGATTTGTTTTTTTATTCAATAAAAGAAATAACTTTAATTTTAATATAAATAAACTAATTACTTGGAATTCTAATGTTTCTAAAAACATCTATTTGAATACCATTTTTTAATCAAATGAATAGAATTAAAGGAGCATGTAATAATGTTTATTTATCCAAAAAACAAATAAACAAGCCTTTTCAAAATTTACCCAACTAAAAGTAATTAAAGTTTATATAAAATGATTAAATTAATTGTATGATATTGTTAATAAGTTTGTAAAAAACTTCTTTGTTAATTTATATTTTCACCATGTGCAAATTTAATTCAGGCAGATCCAGAGCTAAGAACACAGATAAAGAGGGAAAATCATGTCTCTCCGTCTCTCTTCTTCTTCTTTTCTGTTTTTTTAAAAAATGGCATAATTAAATAGCAACCTTATTAGTTATAAACTTCTTTAAATTATCCAGTATAATATTATTACCTTCCACACATCCATTTTCGCTTCCATTTTTATATTTTGTAATCTGGCGAACTTATTAAACTGCTGTTTGTAGAAAATGCAACACCATGAAAGAATCATCAGAATCAAATGAAATTTAATGCAGAAACGACTTGTACTGATACAAATAAATGATGAAATTTTCAAAACAAAAGAAACAAATTAAGCGTCCGAAATCAGTATTTGGTGCAGCCACCACGCGCTGCAATAAGTGCTGCTATACGACGTGGCATGGAGTCAAACAGATGTTGAATATCTGCTTGAGGAAGAGAATTCCATATCGCTTGTATGCGCAACCAAAGTTCGTCTTTGGAAACTGCAGGACGCGGATCATGAGTGAGACGCCGACCAACCATATCCCACACGTGCTCAATAGGCGACATATCCGGCGAATAAGCAGGCCAAGGAAGAAGTTGCATGCGTTGTGCTGAACAGAAGTCTCTAACAGTCCGCGCAACATGTGGGCGTGCATTATCCTGCTGAAAGATAGCTCCAGGGATGCCTTGAAGGAAAGGAACGACTTCGGGCTGTAGCACTTCACGGACGTATCTGTTGCTATTGAGATTACCCTCAATTCGTATCAAATTGGATCGTCCATGATACGAAATCGCACCCCAGACCATAACTCCGGGTGTTCGACCACTATGTCGTTCAATAATACACTCAGGAAGGCAGCGTTGACCGGCATAACGTCTAACACGAACACGGCCATCATGGGTCCACAAATTGAAGCGTGATTCATCTGAAAAGACAACTTGGTGCCAATCAGCTCGCCAGTCTCTGTGCTCAAGAGCCCACTGCCGACGCAGTCGTCGATGATCCGCCGTGAGGGGAATCCTGTATAATGGCACCCTTGCACGCAATCCACGGCGCAGCAGACGACGACGAATTGACGAAGCCGACAATTGTACACCTGTAGCAGTAGACCAATGTGCTGCCAGCTGCCTGGAGGAAGCTGTGCGATCATTCACCGCCATGCGGAGCAGGTGTCGATCATCGCGCTCTGACGTCACCTTCTGTCGTCCAGTGCCTGTTTTTCGAGTTGTTCGGTGCTCGTCGGTCCACTGCTTCCAAACTCGCATCACTGTGGAACTGTTCCGCTGCATGCGAGCTGCTATTGCGCGATAGGAAAATCCTCCTTCTCGAAGGCCGATTATCCTCCCTCGTTCAAACTCCGTAAGTTGCTTGAATTTCTTATTCTTCCGTCGTGGAGGCATACTCAGGTCTCACTAAACGTTTGCCACTAACAAATAATCATAGACTATTTTCAACGTCCCGCTACAGCACTTTATTTATACGCTTTCAGCATCAATTCAGAGGGCGCTGCGCGCGCCACGCACGCGCGATGGCTCTGAAACTTTATTAATTTGCATAATATCCTATAATTGACATTTGCTGCGAATTTCATTTGATTCTGATGATTCCTTCATGGTGTTGCATTTTCTACAAACAGCAGTTTATGAAAGCGTTTTTAATAATTTTTGAAAAATGTCTGTACGTGTAAATACATTTGAATTTGCCACTTGCTTTAAATACTACATTTTGAGTTTATTCTGTATTTTCTTGGATTTTTATTTCAATTTTTTCCTTGTTCATTTTGTTTTGCATCTTTTTATTCTTATTTTACATTTTTTGCTTAATAAGTTCTATTTTCGTTTCTCTTTGTTTGGTACTCCTCACATTATTTTATTGATATGTTTTGCTTTGGCTACAGTAATACAATATTAGGAAGTACTATTTTTTCTGATTTAATCGTGTGGTTTGATGACGATATATATATGTAGAATATACAATAACGTAAAAAATATATAGCCCCTATAGTGCACAATGTACTGGATGGGATTTGCGCTCGTACTAAGAAAACTATTTATTTTCAATTTATCGAAATACTTAACACTAAAGCTAAGATTGATGATTTAAGAATGATATGAATTTATTATATCACCTGAATAACCCGCATATTTAGCCATATTTTTCTTTAAAAATTTTTTTTTTTATAAAAATAGAAAATTATAATTTCAGTTCACAAATATTGTGTTCCGTTATTGCATTTAAAAGGTAAAAGTTTTTCCTTCAGACAATTCTTTTTTGCAGAAATTTAAATTTCTTTTTAAGAATTGTAATTGCGTACTGAGTCGATCATGCACACATTTTTTTTTTAATTTTTCACCCTGTTTAACTTACTTTATATATACTATGTATATAGAGCTATAAGTATATAGTGTATACAATGCTATACGCCTTTCTTTTGCTCATATAAATATTAAAGATAAATCTGTGATTATTTTATTCTTATTAAGAGCAAACTTTTTGCTATTTTCTATACATTATACTATACAATGCTTCCTCTCATTTTCCTTTTTGTTTTTGTTTCTTTTTTCGTGATTAAGTCTTGTTTATCTATTTTTCCTAGCATAATAGTAAATTTAATATTTTTCTAAAATTTAAATATGTTTTTAATTTTTTTTTAAGAATTCATATAGTAGAGCCAACACGTTAAACTAAATAGTTCTGTTGTTTTATGGTTTGAATATTCAAACAGTCATGCAACCAGAGATTTTTATCTAAAATATATGAATCTATTGTCATAAAATGTCCATGTCCATGATAAATATCCATTGTCATAAAATTTTTCGTTTTCTCACCAAAATCTGACTCATCAGATCTTGTTAATGCCATGAACCAAAATAGATTTATGTATGGTTTTACATAACAAGAATTTAGTTTTTCTACAAATTAACTGTGATTAGTACTAAAAGGTTTTATCGAAGCATCTCTTCCTTTTTCTTTTATTTCCGGGAAAATTTTGATTGATTTATGATTGTAAGTAGTTAAACCTAAGAACAAATCCGAAAGCATAAATGTCCAGGAAATATCCAACACGTGCTGACAAATATTTCTTAACGGAAGCATATATTTTTTTTCTTCCTGGAACATTCTTATTTATGTTAATTAATAGCAGCAATTTCAAATGCTCAAAAAGACTCTTCCAAAATTGCTAAAGATTTTGCAATAAGAACAACACCAGCAGCAAAAACTGAAATCTGACAGACTTGAAAGAAATGTTTTCATTCTAATTTACATTTAACACCTAAAGACATTATCATGCTTTAAATCATATTTAAAATAAATTAAACAAAAGGTAAAAAATTAAGTATTTGCTGAATACACTGTGTTTGTTTCTAATTTATTTATCCATCACGTGTTAAATAAGTGCATTATTACAAATTAGTAATTAAATTAATATACGAAAACAAATGTTAAGTTTATCTGAAAAATAACTTTTCTTTGTTATAGGTCTAAATTTTGCATGCTATTCTTAAATACAATGCATACTTTCAGAATTAAACAAAATCTATGAATGAAATTTGGAGTTTTCGACTTCACCATAATGAAAACGCTACTTTACATTTTTATTTTCATCTAAAATAAAAAGAAGGCATTCAGAAGCTCTTAGTTTCCATTATATGGTGATGCATTACCACTTTAACTGTCTAAACTTATTTGGAAATTTTCTCTTTTCAGAAGGATTCTTAGTTGAGCAGCACTAATTGATTGATTTATTTACTGGATGTGAGTGAAACTGATTTTATTGGCATTTAGTTAATCAAATTTGTTGTTTAATCTTAAAAAAACTACTACATTTTTTTAAAAATTTTATGACAATTAAGTTCTTAGAAAAATTCTAAGATTTATTATTTTTTTAAAAATATTGCCAAATCAGTTTTGATTTAAAAAATTTAAAATAAATAGGTTCGAAATTTTAAAATAAAAAAATAGAGTATTTTTCACTTTCAAACAAAATTCTTTTTTTCCTTCATTTTAGCATTTTAGTTGCTGATAATCAGCCAAATTAATCTGTAGTTTATTCATATAAGTAACGTATAATTTTCAATCTAACAATTTTCTATAATATATAACTTAAAAAGAAATACTTTCTACAATAGAATGGAATAAAATTTTTGCATTATAAATAAGTATAATGAATGAATAAAAGGATTTATTTAAAAAAATAACTCGGAAAGCGCAACGTAATGTAAATTTAAGTTGAGTTAATTATATAATTATGTTTTTTAAATAATTAGTCATAATGCTACTTATTTAGATTAATTCTATTAAGTAGTATTAAGTGATAGTTTAAGTATTTTTGAATACTTGGTCTATACGTTAGGCATTTATATAGAATAATTTTGTATTTTTAAGGAAATAAAAACATAGTTGTGAAGTTATTATTTAGATTCATTTTTGATGCTTTCTAAAATAGCTTCTGAAAATTTAAACATAAACAGTGATAAGGGGCTGTATACTGTAACACGAATTATTGGTGACAGGTTTTTGAGCAATAACCTATATACATTATTCGACTAGAGGACGGAGCCAACTGTTTTTTGTTACTTGCCAACCCCCAATAATTATTACGCAATAAAATTTGTTTTTTTCGTAATCAATTATTTTATCTTGATTTTATACGGAGTTTCTTATGATTTTATATGGAATTTTTCATAATTTTATAATTTTAATTATAATTTCTTTAGTGGCATAAAGCAGTTTTTTCTATAAAAATTGAAACTCTTCACTTATAATTGGGCAATAAAGAATTAAAAAAGAAATTCTTTGTTACAACAGAATGTAATAAAAATTTCGCGTGATAAATATGTAAATTGAAGGAACCAAAAACTTTTCTAAAAAGTATCTCGTAAAGCGCAACGTATTGCAGTATTTGTTTACCACACATGTTTATAAGATGTGTTACAAAAATAGGTCCAATTTACAAGCTTTTGTAAATGCTTGGATTACTTCATGCCTCTTAAGTATATGTTATATTTAAAGGATTAAATATTAGAATTGTTGTTGGTCCCTGACTAATAAAATCGTACAAATAATTAATTGAAAACATAGGGTGAACTATATTTGAAACTAAACATCCTCCTTAAGAAAAATTCAAATAAATAGATTCGAAGTAATCAATACGAAATAAAGTACTATAATATTTTTCAATAAAAAATTAGTTTACTTCTATATTTAAATTCGCTATTTGCCTGTAAGTATCAAAATTAATCTGCAGTTAATTCTAAAAAATTTTGATTTTTCATTTTTTATCCTACAGTTATCTTATAAAATACATAATAAAAATACCTGCTTGCAATAAATTATAATAAAAATGATATAGATAAAAAGAAACTCATTAAATATCCCTCTCTTTTTTGTTAATGTTCAGAATAGTTAAAGAAATCTTTTATTAAAAAAATATATTTCGAAGCATAACATAATTAGGTTTTGTTTAACAAACTTTTTTTATTAGTTAACATAAAAACAGCTTGCAAGTAACTTTTATGTAGGTTTAGATCAGAATTATAATATTAAAAAAACGTGGGTTGATCTGATATTGAACTTAAACACTTTCTATTAAAAATAATATGATTAAATTTGCAATATTAAATAAGAAATATTGCATTATAACTTTTCTCAGAACAAAAAATATTTTTCTTTTTCATTTTAATATGTTAATAACCGGGCAATTTTTTTATAGTAATAGTTTATTCACATAAGTTCTGAATTATTAATTTTTTACTGAACAAAAAAATTATCGTTTATTATGAAACCCACTTTTATAATGAAATATGATTAGCTTATATTAAAAAAAATACTTTGACGCATAAAGTAGCTTGGATTTTGCTTAACAAACTTGTTTTTATTCATTCGCATAACACAAGCTTATATGAGTTTAGATTAAAAATATTAAATTAAAATAAAAGAAAGGTTGATCTGACATTAAAAATAAGCACTCTCTATAAATATTATATGTATGAATTCTTAAAGAAATAATGTTATCTTATCTTTGAACTAAAACTATTTTACTTCTTCATTTTAATATGATGGTTGCTCATGACGAGCAAAATTATTTATATAGTGATAGTTTATTCACATGTCACTGAATTATAATTTATTTTTATCTAACAGACAGTTATGATATATTATGAAACTGACTTTTATAAAGAAATATAATTAAAGTAATATTATAACAAATTCTTTAAATTTGGTAGAACATTCTATATTAAAAAAACTTATCTTAAAAAGTCTTTTAAAGTGCAACTTATTGAACACCTCTTAGTGAAAAATAACAACAAAAAAACTTACTTTGAACCTATAACATGCTTTTCATTATTTTCTCTAAGGTGCTCCTTATTTTAAATTTAAGATGTCTTGTTTTCCGAAAAATCCAATTTACTTTTAAAGAGAAGAGTTCACATAGAAAAGTATTCTTTGGAGAATTTTGGTATTTTATGAAATAAAAGACATTTCTTTAGAGGTTTCTCGTTCAACAGCATTTAATTTAATTTGGAAGAAAATATGTTTTTGAAACAAAGTAATGCTTCTGAAATTTGTAAATCGTAGCAAGCTCTATTCATTTTTGTAATAATACAGTGTGTTGCTTTTTTTCAATCTTTTTTATTAACGAATATATAAATTTATCATTGAGTAATCTTATACTTATCTATCCGACGTGGCACAAAAAATGCGGGTTATTTTCCATATAAATTGGCGACACTATTGCCATCTACAATTATTCATTTTGTTAGGTTGTCTTAAGTAATTATTTAAGTAGACTTAAATAATTAGTTATACGTTAATTATTTAGATTCTTTTTGTTAGGTAGTCTTATAGTTCAATTATTTTTAATTGTTCTTAATACTTTAAGTATTTTTTTTATAGAATATCGCATTTTTATTGAAATAAAAACTTAGTTGCCAAGTAATTATTTAGATTCATTTCTGATCCTTTCTAAAATGGCTATGGAAATTATAAACATAAATGGCGGTGCTATGGTGCTGTATACTGTCATACCAGATAAATTAATTTAAAATATTATTCAATAAGGTAATGCCATAGAATTATGTTATATATAACACTCTTTTAGTTTAATAACCTTCCTCATCATCATTATTATAGTTGGCCTGACAGCCCAATGTGAGCCAATGCCTTCCTCTGAAGATTTTTCCATGATGACATCCGATTTATCTTTGATCTCGAATTATTTTCATTAATTGCGAGAAAATCAGACTCCACTGAGTCAGTCCATCTCAACAGTGGCCTTCCCCGCTTTCTTTTACCAGAGGGTCTAAAAAGCAGCTTTTTTATTGTATTATCGTCACTCATTCGAATCACGAGGGTGATCCAATTCATTCTATTTATTTTTATGTATTTAATAATATCAGGTTGTTTATAAATGTTGTACAGTTCAAAGTTAAACCTCCTTCTCCAGCTATTGTTTTCATTTACACCACCAAGTATATCCCGCAAAACCTTTCTCTCTAATATTGCGATACAATTTTCCTCCAGTTATGTCCTTGTCCAAGCTTCAGAAGTCAAGACTGGCCAGACAAGAGTTTTGTAGATTAAGTTTTATAATCTTAATATATAAAAACCATAGAAGCTTAATTGCATCAAAGTAGAATAAAAGATATAATACAGATAAATACTTTTGAATAAGGGACACAAAATATTTTATAGAAGACAATACTTTAGTAACTTTTATAAATTTTATGCTGATGATAACCAAATAAGTATGATAGTCAATGAGGGAAAACTGGACCATACCATGTAATTTTCCAGCCGATAAATGCGTCCACAAAATGGTCTGACTACAATATGAGACAACTTTATTTTTATTATATGTAGAGATACTCAAGATGTGGCTCGTAAGGTGCGTGAGGAAGTAGTACAGCACGCAAAGGAGAATTGAAATAAATTTTCTATGTAATTTCACGACAGAGATGGAAATAGTTTTAATGTGTCTGCTGCCTATATTTAAGTGGCCCTCTTTGACAGCAAAATAACACAAATAAAAATTTTTTAACGTGATTTTATTTTTAGCTATTTGTATTGTATCTGTATTGTATTTGTATTGTATTGCATCTGGAATGTATTTGTAATACATTCCAGAGGTTGTTCGACGTCGAATCCGCATTTTAAGTTTTTTTAAGTTGTACTTCTCATGCGACTTCCAACAAGGTTGCGTTAAACGTTTAACGCTACATTTTTATTGGTCGGGAAATCACGTGGTAGGATCCAGCTTTCCCCCATTCATTTCCATATTGTTTTGGTTCTCACTAGCATAAAAATAATAAAAGTATTGTTTTTCTATAAATGTTTTTTTAGTTTGATTTGATACACATATAATTTAATAGGATAGCATTTTTTTATTTTCAAATTTAGTGGATAGCAATTGTAAAAAAATGAGTGAAAACAATCCCACGGACAATGCGACGGATTTAAGGTTATGTCAAGGAACGTCTCTTGTGAATATCAATTGATTGTTGGGTTTTCTCTTTTGAAATTCGCGATCGCAACGAACTATAGGGGGCGTTGTTGTATGAGACTAGTACCTGCGATTTCTATATGAACAGTCATTCAGTTACTCTAGAGACGTCGTTAATGTAGCACGTAGCATTGCAACGTTCCTTCTTTATTGTGGCTAATTAAATTTAAAAAAGAAAAATGCTTGATATTCTTTCTCATGCAAACGAAAACAAAATGGTATCTCTTTTTATTAGAGAAGGAATATCCAAAACACATCGGAAAAATGTTTGTACATTAACGGAAAAAAATATGTATATTCTTATAACAGTTAAAACCTGATGCCCGAGAAATAGTATTACTAAATTTAATGATATAACATGAAAGGCCCATTTAAACTTTACATTCTATAGCTTTAAGAATCATATTACTTCAAAAATTATAATGAACAAAAAGTATACATAAACCTCATAATTTAATGAAATTTAATTTTGTAAACAAAGTTTTTTGACAACAATTTTTATCAAAAAATTTCAAGTTTCAATAAAAATCATTATTTAGAAACTAAGAAACGTAAAATAAAGAATGCTGACGAAACAAAAACAAAAAAAACAATTCTTTTTTGTCGCCATTTTTAGTGCTACAAAAATTCGTCTTTGGGATATGCCAAAAACAAAACAAGATGCAATTTTATTTTTCAGGAGGAAAATATTTTACCGAAAAAACGAAAATGTACCAATTCCCACAACATAAACTTTATCTTGGTAAACATACGTTTTGGAAATGTTATTTCATTTGGAATCTTATTTATCAGAGTTCATATGGCGATATGATTGTTTTGAATCTATGCTAAACTCTATATTGGCTCATTTTCCACCGAAATCCGATTGACTATTTTGATTTTAAATAAAGTGTTTTATTTTATGAATTGTCGCAAAAATTTTAAGTGTAGATTAGCGGCACTTAAAAACCGCCAAATCTGTAGCGGCGGTGGCGTTAATACGTAAGTACCGAATTTTTATTCCATACTTTTCTGAATCAAACATTGGAATATATAAAAAGTATACATAAACACATAATGTTATACCATTTAATTTTTCAAAAAAAGTATTTTGAGAACAATTTTTATCAAAAAATTATAAACTAAAAAACGGAAAATAAAGAATTCTTAGGATAAAAAAAAACGATTTTAAGAATTCTTTACATTGAAATAAAAACTTTCATATTGTTTCTTTTTTTTATTATTCTTATAGTTCTTAATCAGACGTAAAAAACCATTCTGTAGAGAACCATCATCAAATGAAAAAAAAAAATTTTACAAGCAAATTTTTTATTGTAAAAATCATTGCACTTACCTGATTTATAATTCCCGGAGAATTCCAAAATGATAAGTTCCTTGTTTGAAAACTTTATTCTCAAATAATAGATACATAGTTTATCCCTTCATTACTTTTAGATAACATACTACACAGCAAAATTTTATAATTGATATTAATTTGAATATGTAGCTAAAAACAGAATAGCTGAATTCTAGTTGAGCTTATTCTTTCAAAACTAAAAAATACTTACCAAGAAAACGATTAAAATTAATTAAGAATCAGCACAAATGGCATTATTTCAAGTAACTTGGATAATTTTTTATTGTTGTTTTCCGAATTATATGGATACAGAAATATATACTATTCTATAACGAAGAAGAATATGCTATAACAATTACAATTCCGTATGTTCTGAATTCATATTTATTTACTGGAATGACGAAAGCAATGTTGACTTCACTTTAATTCGTAATGAATTGAAGACAGAAGAAATGCATTTTACCTTAATACACACATCAGTAACAGTATCCGAAATCGGAAGTCATCAGTTGCAAGTTTGTTGATAATAGAAATTAAAAATTATTGAGGAATTTTTCTTCAAATGTTTGGCGTGTTCTGTTCCTGAAAGATTTACTAATATTCTGGAGATTTTTTTCAAGTTCTTCCTTAGGGAAATTTTGTTTCTTATTTGCTGCTAAAAAATGGCGTCTGATTCTGTCAATGATTTCGATGGAACTAAATGAAAACGTGATAAATTAATGTCTGATATTTACAGGCTCCCGCTAGACGGCGTACTCGAGCGTTGCGATCGCGAATTACATTATGATGCATTCACATACATTATTAATACAAATACATTTCCATGCCGAGACGATGAGGCATCCACAAGCACTTCCACTGGTTCAAGAGGTCCACGAGGGAAAAATGCACAATATTACCGTGATTAGAGAGCACGGAAGCGAGCGGAGCAGGAAAAAGAGTCGTTGAATAGAACTAGTGATCCTTCTACGACTGCTGATTCTTCTACAATTAACGTCGCAGGTTATGAAGTTTAACTTCTTCCGCGCGGAGGGACACCACGCACTATTTTTTTTTTCATTCTCCCCCTTTCCATCTACGGGAATTTGTGTTCCAGTAACAATTAACACTATAACACTGATGCTTATTATGATGAAATATCTTGAAGTTATGATGGTTAGTGTGATTAAATAGTTGCTGAACAGGTTTTATATTATTACAAAAACATACAGAATACATGCATAACTTTAATAATATCGAGGGCACCGCTTGAAAAGTTATTATTAAAATCAAGATAATTCCGCTCGGGCAAAGCGTTATCTTAAAAGACGGTTAAGCCAACAATTGATATGTAATCGTGGTGGCTCAGGAGATAGAGCGCTCGCCTCCCCATGAGGTTAACCGAGTTCGAATACCAGCGATGGCTGGTCGATACAAATCACGCACCCGGCTCACACCGATCAGAGAGCTGACATTAAATATTCTCATTGGTAGACGAATCATGGGTTAGAGTACCCTTGTCTTCAAGCTAACCGTGGGAAGTTTTCGAGGTATTCCTCTTCATGGTACGCAAATACAGGTTAGTTTCTTCAAAAAATCCTCCACGAAATCAAATTTCTTCCAAAACGTAATTTAAGAGTTCCCTTGTCTTCTGGATTGGGTTCAAATTTCAAGGCTACAGGGTTGAACATTAGTAGACCTAAACCCAAAATTGGGTCTACAGTTTAATGATGGTTTTAAAATAAAATAAAACAACCATTATTGAATAATTACTTTGTTAAATTAGCCAACATAAATTTTGACGATTCATAAGATTTTTTTTCAAGTCAAAATGAACAGTTTTTTGAAACATTGCTGATAATAATAATAATTTTTGTGATAAACTCGGTAGTAACAATAAAACCAGTTAAGAACATTTTTATTAAAGCTTTAGAGAAGCATAAGAGCTTTAAAAAATTAATAGAGTGACCATAAACATTTATTTATGTTTTTTTGGCTTGTTTAAGAAAAAGAAGTTATTTTTCTGAAGAAAAAAAAATTATTTCGTTTTTTAGAAATAAAAAAAAATTTCTTAGTACTAGCCTGGAAAACCTGAAATGGATTTCAACACAGCAGATAATACCTGTTCTTGTCAGCATCAATTTTGTATAGTTGGTGCAATATATTTAAACCGGAGGGCGTAATTTTTTATTCTGGTCTCATGTACACGTGATTTCAAGTTCAACACTCTCCCTCTCTGTCATAAAAGTTTGAGAAGGTAAAAAAAAAGAAATAATAAATAAATAAATAAACCAAGCTGTTGGCTGAGTGTTAAAGTCAAACATTCAATTTATTTAATATTGTTATCCTTCCAAGAGTAATATACGAGGTAGAGAGTATGAAATTGAAAGCTTAAAAATAACACATTTTTTAGGTTAAGTATCAGTAAT
Source organism: Parasteatoda tepidariorum (assembly GCF_982258835.1). NCBI lineage: Eukaryota > Metazoa > Arthropoda > Arachnida > Araneae > Theridiidae > Parasteatoda > Parasteatoda tepidariorum. The sequence goes on along the minus strand of NC_141758.1, from coordinate 61,214,172 downwards.
TATACTTTCGAAAATACTAACTTATTTAAGAACTGAGATGAAAGTAAAAATGTTACATACATTCAGATGAAGAAAAAGCAACAATTATAACTGCTGCTATGCTTATTCATAATACAACTCTGAGCAGCATTTAATTTTTTATTCTGATTTTAAATCTCATTTTGATTTCTTTTCGTTTGAAATATAAAGGTATATACTGATCATGATTGTCTCCCATATGCTACAATTCATGGAGTTTTGAAGCAATTAATTTCGCTGAAATGCATTTCGGGTGATTTGTTCATTTCGAAAAATTCAAACTTTTAAATTCCGGATTTTATTAGAAATAAAAAATATTCTTATTAAAATTATCATTGTGAAGACTCGTCCTGTCGAAAAGGAATAGAGAGGACAAATATTTCAAGAGATAAAAGCAAGATTCTAGTTTTTGTTTTCTTTGCATTTAAATCAATGATTTTCAGTTTGATCAATCTATTAGAGAAACTATCGTTTTTAGAATTTAGTGCGTTTATTTAGAATTTTATTTCCCAGATCGTATTTTTGACGTATTTAATAATGCGTGATTTGATGAAACAATAATTTTAGGTTTTAAAATTTAATGTGTTATTTAAATGTATGTGAGTCCCGCAGGAGACTGATCGTTAAGACACGGTTCCCAGTGGATCACCGAAGTCAAGCATCACTGGCTACGGTCAGTGTACGGGATGGTGGCTACTTGTATTAGTCTGCGTAGGGACCGAGGGTGTGCGGTATTGGTCCTCGTTAAACTGCTTTACCGTAAAATGCTCGACTTCGGGTGCAGGTCGTCGGGCTACCGAAGCGGGGGGTGTCATTCCCTCTGTAGAGGATCGAAATTTTGATGGCATGTCTTCGGATCATCCTCAGGGATGTTTTCCAAACCGTCGCCAATAGCCCATTGTGCAGCTCCAGTGAGACGTAATTGAACAACAACAATAAATGTATATAAACTGATATCACGTTTGATATTTATCTAAATTTTGTTTTTCATCTTAATGCACGCTTAAATAATTACTAATAAATGCATGTATCACAAGTATAAATACATGTATCAAAAGTAATTAAAATATTTAAACAAATACAGTGATGAGAAATATATTCCCTTTTTCACTTGGGTTCATACAAAACCAGTTTATAGTATTTAATTTTTTTCCATTTCTCTAAAAAGATATTTTTTAAATTAATATCTGCAATATATTATTTAGCTTTCAGAATTTCTCTACGTCTTTAAAAATGTGCATTTCACTTAATTTAATGCTTTTAATGCTCTTTTGCACCTTTTTTCTTTACATAAAACAAAAATTTTTTTATTTATCTCTCGTATAATGCTAACGATTTTGTAATCAATAGTAAATGATAAATAGTTTATGTTTGTGAAGAGAATGAATTTTGTAACAAGTAAAAGTTTGCTTTGTATAGTGCTATGTAGAAAAAGAATTACAAATTTTCTCCAATAACTAGCAGCTTGTAATTTAGGAAGTAAGTACTTTAAAATTGTTTATAGACAACGAAGAAATATTTTAAATAAAGTAGTTTAGCTAACTTAAAATAATGTTAATTTATTTAATTAACATTATTATAATTCTTTTCCTTTAATTATATTTACGAGACGTCATGAATTTATGATTAAATAAAGAAAGAGTTGTATTATAATTCCAAGGGAAATCTTCTTGTCCAAACGATATTAATATTGACACATGTTTCATATTTACATAGCGTTGCATAATTACCGTAATTTTTTATATCCTCGTAAAATATTTAATTAACAGGGTAAAACTAATAAATGGCTTCTGAACAAGGTGGGATTAAAAGCATGGAAAGCATTTTAATTACTGGATAAAACTTGAAAGAATTTTCGTAAACCTTCTCTCAATTTCTGTAGGCAATAAATGGTTTTTGATGTTTTAAAATTTTTCTTTCTCGTTTATTATTTGCTCGGTTTTGGTTCGTTAAGTATTAATTAAAGCTTACAAAGGTTTATTTTTTACTCCATTTCTAACAAAAATTCTTGGAGTTAATATTAAGGCAGGTGATTATAAAACAATCTGTATGAAACGTGTATCTGTTTAACGAGCTTTAAAATGCAGACTCAAGGATCACGATGCATTTGACCGTTATCAAGAACTCAAGAAATCTTCAATTGCTCTCCATTGTTGGAATCTTTGACATAAATTCGGTTTCGACAATGCTAGAATTATTTCCTCCTCAATCATATCGGCTCATCTTGATACCTTGGAGTTGTATTTTATTCATCGGAGTGCTGATTCAGATGAATAAATGACATTAGTTTTTACCCTACGTCTACATAACGCTTGGAAATACATTTTACCATGATTTGCTTTTCAGCCTCTAAGTTTTTTCTAGTTCAGTTTTTGATTTTTTTTCTCTCTCGACTTCTGTCTTTTTCCTAGTTTTTGTTTCTTACCTTTATTTTTCCTCTTTTTTAACAAATTTTTTTTTCCAAATTATTTTTCTTTTGTTACATTTACGTCTGTCAAGTTTTGGAAATGGGCACTCATTTTCAATTCGTTTAAAACCTGTCGACTGTCAATTCAAGTTTGTGTAATTTTGAAGCGTAGGAAGTTTTCCATCAGGTAAAATCTGTATGACTATGTTTCTGTTTGATGCACAAAATAAATAGTCCACATATCGCTAAATATTCATTTTCAACGATCTATATTGAATTTGATAATGCTGCAATAATTATTTATTGTAACGATTTATTGAAAATATTATATCTGACTCAATAAATAAATATATAGAAAGAAAAGTTGCTGGAGACACTCTTAGATTGAGAAAATTCGCTGCTGAACAACGTTTCACTTGGCACTATTTTTCTTGAATTAAATTTAAAATAAGATTTTTCTGAATTCTTCAAATAGTATTTTTCAGTAGATTCTCTCAAATAGTATTTTTTTCTCTTTTCTAGGATGATCCTTAATCAAAATTATCTCATATTCGGAAAAGCAGAAGCATTATTTTGGAAAAAAAAATTAAAAGTATTATATAATTTGGATAAGTTTAAGTTGTAGATAAAGTTAAGTATCGGCAAGTTAAAAACTAATGCATTCATGTCTCCGAATATTAAAAAAACTCGTAAGTCTCCAACGTTCCCGCTGCTCTTGTTTTTGGTACCCAACCTTACATTTCGTTTTATAGAGCAAAGAAATAGTCTTAGAGTTATGAAAATACTAAGGTGTGTAGAGAAGTGTGTACACTGTCATGCAATTGAAAAAAACCAACGTAAGAATAGCATGATTTCTTTTTAATGGAACTAACCCGCATTTGCGTTACATGACGAGGAACACCATGAGAACCTCTTATGGTTAACCTGACAGCAAAGGGACTCTTACCCGTGATCCGTCAACCACTGAGGATATTTCACGTCAGCACTGTGGTCGGTGCAAGCCGGAAGTGGATTCGTATCGACCAGTCATTGGTGGGATTTGAACCCGGTTCATCTCATTGGAAGGCAAAAGCTTTATTCCCTGAGTCATCACGGATCATACTCGAAATGTATTTTATTTTATAACCGTCGTTGAACAGCCGACCCAATTTCATGGGTTTACGACTACTAATGTTCAACTCCGTAGCCTTGTAATTTTGAACCAATCCTGAAGACAAGGAAACTCCTGGATCAGTATCCCCAGAGGTATTGATTTGTTATGGGAACATGGAGGACTTTGAGACTCGACAGATTTAACGTGCAGCAGTCTCCATTTTCTACACGGGGAGTCTTCGGCCGGCGAGGATCGAACCCACGACCTCTTGGACATGGGCTCAGCACCCTACCGACCAGGCTATCCCTCCCTCTCGAAATGTATTTTATTTTATTTTATAACCGTCGTTGAACAGCCGACCCAATTTCATGGGTTTACGACTACTTACGTTCAACTCCGTAGCCTTGTAATTTTGAACCAATCCAGAAGACAAGGAAACTCCAGGATCAGTACCCCCAGAGGTATTGATTTGTTGTGGGAACATGGAGGACTTAGAGACTCGACAGATTTAACGTGCATCAGTCACCATTTACTACACGGGGAGTCTTCGGCCGGCGAGGATCGAACCCACGACCTCTTGGATATGGGCCCAGCGCCCTACCGTCCAGGCTATCCCGGCCCGTTCTCGAAATGTATTAAAATAATCTTGATAAACAAATATATGAAAAACAGAAACAAGAAAAAAAAATACTATAACGTCGTTGCAACAACCTGTAGAGCACGCGCAACTCATAAAGTGGCCAAATATGTGTGAGTTATGTTGATTTTTAATTTGTAATAAGCTTTGCCGAAATATAATCAATTGAAGAAAATTATCGTAATTCCTAATTTGTTTAAAACTATTTTTCGTAAAACAGATAAGCAATTTTTCTTCACCATATTATTAATGTTATATCAAGGTAGGGGTATTGTTTGTTTATTCGTATCTCGACCCGCCCTATTTAAGGGCACACAAGAGTAGAACATGCATTCTACATACAAAACATACATTAAGCATACATAAAACACAAAAATTACATCAACAAGAAGTATAAATGGCTTACAAAGTATAAAGTACAATGAAAATTTGGAAAAAAAAACAAATGAGAAGTTTACACAATAATAGAGCATTAGGTATTGGAGGAACAATGCGTTGGGAATATCAAAGATTGTAAAAGACAATGGCATAAGAAATCAATTCAGTGATCAATGTTGAAAAATTTTGAAATATACCTAAAATGTGAAGAAGAAAAATAATAAGTTTTTCAGAGGTCTGAAAAGACGAAAAAAAGTTTTCAAACGTCAAATCTTTGGGAAATTTCAAAAGTCTGAATAGTCAAAGAACAAAATTTGTAATTCTGAAAAGGCAAAGTTTATGCTCAATTGTATTTGGAATGTGATTTGAGATTAGATAGGGCTTGCAAGTAACTGGGACACAATGAAGATAGGGGTATAACAAATTTAAAATACTTTCAATTGATAGTAATGAAATGACAAGAAAAATAGCTGTTATGTCGTTTTTTGAAATCTTTCTCGAAGCACTTACAACATTATTTGTTTTTCAGTTACACGGTACAGGAGTTAAGATAGAACGAGAAACATCTGCATTTGATTATTAGTTCGAGAATTATTAACAGTTTAACCTGTTGCAAAAAATATCATACAAGCCGCTCTACAGACTGCAGAAATGCAACTGCAGAGTTGAAATTTGGCATGCTGAGAGGGTTTATTATTCTTGAGTTTAAAACAATTTTCTTCTTAATAAAATACGATTCTATTATTAGTTCGAGAATTATCAACTGCTACTCTTGTAGTGAAAAAAAACTAATATTTGTAATGGTTGATCTAATTTTCGTTGAAGAGCAAATGATTCGTTGAAATTTGACGTGATGATACGACCATTATAAATTATAACTTAGACGTTTTTTTTTTTTTTTTTTTCAAAATTCCTTTAATTTCTTCTTATTTTACATTTTCTTTTTCAAATAACAGTCATTTATCAATAATTATTTATTTAAAAATAATTATTAAATTTAAGTTGTATAAAAATTTATCTCTCTCGTAATGTTTACTTCTTAAGCTCACTTTGACTTGATGTTAAAAATAATAAAAATAAAATGAAAAAATAAAAGAATAAAATAAAAGAGAGGTCAGATGTTGCTAGCTGTAAATCATACCGAAGCAACAAACTGTTTGGAATGTAAACTGTTATATGACGTTAGGTTAGTTTTTAAAATTATTTTTCTCATTCGTTTCTTTCTCAACTCATCTATCTCTACTTATTGTGTTGTATATTAGATTTTTCTAGTTTTTTTTTTCAAGTGCAGATGATTATTATTATTATTAATTTTTTTTAAGTGCAGATGATTATTTTTTTTTCTTTTTTTTAAAGTGCAGATGATTATTTATTTTTTTCTTTTTAAGTGCAGATGATTATTTTTTTTTAAAGTGCAGATGATTATTTTCAAATCCAGCAATCCCTTCATTTCGCAACGATTCACATATAAATGAAATAATTTTACATGTAATTAAAATAATCGCATATTTTGTAAACAGAGTGATCTTTATTTTTTTATCGACTCTCAAGGGAAAAAAAATGCTTTTATGAAAATCAAAGGGGAAAAACAGTTTCCATCCATGTTGGTTCTGAGATATTTGTGCATGAACTGGAACAGTTTTTCTTCAGCTGAGTAACAATTGAGTAAGAACTCTCGGGGTGGACTAATTTTATCTGCTATTGATTTCTGAACTGACATTATGGACTGATTTTTCATTCTATTGATTTCTGGACTGATATTATGGACTGATTTTTCATGCTATTGATATCTGGACTGATATTATGGCTTTAATTTTCAAGCTATTGATTTCTGAACTGATATTATGGACTGATTTTTCATGCTATTGATATCTGGACTAAAATTATGGACTCATTTTTATGCTTTTGATTTCTGGGCAGATATTATGGGTTTATTTTTCATGCTATTGATATCTAGACAGATATTATGTTTTTATGCTATCGATTTCTGAACTGATATTATGGACTTATTTTTCATGCTATTAATTTTTGGACCACCCTCAGTTTCAATTGTGTGGTTCTGGAGCACCAATGAATAGAGAGCACCTCCATTGCTGTAGGAGGTTCCACGGGCTTGACTCGGAGACAGCAAGATATTGGCGTGCGAGAGAGCTTTTGGAAAGATGACTTCGGTCTTTTGTTATTTTCTATTTTTATTGTTCCTCTGCGTTATTGTTTGCATTCCTGCCATTGGAAATAAAAAGTTAAAAAAAATTTGGACTGATATTATGGACTTGTTTTTCATGCTATTGTTTAGTGGACTTATATTCTGGACTGAGTTTTCATTCTATTATTATTTATTCCTCAAAATGCCACAGATAACAATCCAATTGTAGGTTTGTGTAAAAAATAGACATAAACTGCTCATTCTCTTTTATGTTTAATGTTGAATGAAAAGCAACCACGGGGACTGTTGAGCGAATCGGACCGGGAGTGAGGGATCTTAGTATTTTAAACAAATGTTATTGCTCTCTAATTAAACAGGTCTAATCGTGGTTTTAAAATTTCAATGCTATCCTGCACTAGTAATCATACGAAAGAAAGCTTGAATTTGCATGAAATTGTCCACTCAGAAAGTATAATATTCAGACTATCTGTTTCATTGCATTAAATTTAATCAAAATCAGACAACTATTCTAATTATTCTTTTTTCAGACATTTTAAAATGCCAAAGTGTAAATAATTAGCTATTGTATACTTAAATTTTGAAACTCCTTGCGACAATTTAAATGGGGAAAAATATTATTATGTTCAGAAGCATTCAAAGTTGATTCTACGAAAAAAAAACCTTTTGAAGTTAAAAATGAATTCATTTCGATATTTTAATTAAATGCTATTGTATTATAAGATAATAAAATCTTTAAGTATTTTCAAATTGAATTCCAAAAGTGGAAAAAATGTTTTTCTTGTAGAATAAAAATGAATTCAAATAGCTATATTTTAAATAAATGCTATTGTTAGATAGTAGACTAACTTAATTTGCTCAATAACTAGATTACGTTACATCTTCACATATCTTTTTCTACACAAGACTTCTAAGTCTGTAACAGGATAAAAATTATTCTGAAAATGAAGTCAAAAACAATAACGTGAAGCCTTTGATTGGTAAAGACAATCTCTGAAGTATTTTTTCTTTATCAACTTATTTGAAATAGTGCAATGAATAATCATATTTATTGTAAGGAATATTTTTAAAAATATGATTCTTTCCATTCGATTCAATAAAATTTTTTAATAAAAGTGGCTTTTCGGTATATACTGTTCTTTTATTAGAATTTTTGAAACATTCTGCATAACCAACTTTTCTGTTGGGAAAAATTTACAATAAAAACAATTCCGTTTTAAATTGAAATATGAGGAAAGAAAATAAAAAAAAAAAGATTTTATGCTTAGTATATTTATAAATATTAAAACTTCTGCTGAAACATTTAAAATATTTTGAAAATATTGAAAAAAAAAACGTATTGCGATAAAAAATAATATTCCAACATCATTAGCTGAGATTAAAATATGTTCCGTTTTTGTAAATGCAGGAGATTGTATTTAATTTTCTATGTGTAAAACTAAGAATTTTTTAAACTTCGAAATTGATTACAGAATTAAAAAACTAATAATACATATCTTTGAAACGTGGATGTTTGATGTTGCTGTTTATTTGTGGAAATACATAAAGCACGTTACAATAAAAAAAATTATATTCAGTGAATTTTCTTCCAGTTTTAAAAGAATAATTATTTTTATGTTAAAATATCCATTTTCAAAAATTTCAGAATTTGAAAAGAAAAAAAAACACTCTTTACTCTTTTATAGAAGAAATATGATTAAAAGAAAATGATGAAAAGCTTTTAAAAAACAGAATTTTCTCCTCTTAAATTGACATGTGAATTGCCTAAAACAGTAATTTTTGTTCTGAAAACATTTTAATGGTCTCTGTAAAGAATTTCGGAAGTATAAAGATAAATTCACAATATTCAAATTAATTTATTCGAAAAATATCAATAAAAGCTTTATAAGTTTTTAAATACTTCAATTAACACGAGAAAGGTACGCAATTTCCTTAAAAACATTATAATTGCGTAAATTAGCTGGATTGAACTATGTTTTTCAAATTTAATTATTAAATAATGATTTTTTTGAATTAGAAATTGAATCAATTATAAATTTATGGAATATTCCATATTTATAGTAATTCCCAATAAGATATTATAAATTTTACAACCGGCGTAGAGTAGTCAACTCAATTTTGAGTTTACGACTATTAATGTTAAACTCCGAGGCCTTGAATTCAATTCAGAAGACAAGATATTTCTTGAATCAAGAATTTGGATAAACTAACCTTCGTGGAGGACTTTTTGAAGCAACTAAGAAGAGTTACGTTGCATGGAGAAGAAAATCACTGAAACCTTCCTCGGTTAACCCGACGGCAGAAAAATTAAAAACTGTGGCATTAAAAACAGTGCGCTTGTATATCATTGTTCACTAGATTTACTTATCAAAAGACTCTATGTTATGTAGGTCTGGATGTACACTTGCGCAAAATAAAAACGGACCACCCTTAATAACTTTTGGTCTAGTGATCGACTCTTCACGTTCTAGAACTCAATCTTAGTGGCTGGAGGAGATGACCTCAAATATGCTAATTTATTAGTGCAGACAATATTTTAAGTTACGAAATTTGTCACAAAAACGCTTTTTCTTCGAATAAACATAATTAATTTTCGAGGGATTAGATATTCTCATCCACAAAATATAGGGGCTAGTTGTAATCTGGGAAATACGGACCCAATCAGGAGGGTATATATGGTATTGAAAAAGTCGTATTTTTAAAATTATTTTTCTAAAGAACTATTCGACTAATCTTGCTCACATTTTGCCATTTAAAATTACATTCTTAATAATTATGTAAAAACATTTTATACCTTACAATTCACACATTTTCTTTAACTATTATTAAATGAAATAATAAAACTACTTTCTAGTAGTTAGATTCTGCATGGAATTATCTAAGATTCTAAGGTTAAACTACTATTACAATTGTGTGGAAAATGGTTCAATTCACTTAAAAGTCCTCGTAATATGGTGAAACAAGCAAAAATTGAAAATTACAGTAGAGGGGCTTAAATTTTGAATTACTCTCCTGACCAAACTATTTGAGCCATATTTCCCAGATTGAGGCTATCCCCTATACTTTGGGGATCAAAAACCGAATCCGTTGGAAATATGGTATGTTTATTCAGAGAAATTACGTTATTGTGTCTGATTTTGTAATTTAAGATATCGTCTACTCTAATTAATTAGCATATTTTAGGTCACCTCCTTTGAACCTTTAAGTTGAGTTCCAGAACTTGAATATCCGATCGTTAGATCAAGAGTTATTCAGAGAGGTCCGTATCTTTCTTTGTGCACTGTACTTAAACAATTTGGGAGCAGTAGCGTTGATTTGAATCGTATTTTTCCCATAGATTTCAAAGTTCTAAAGGATAGAAACATTCGCTTCTTTCCTACATCATGTAGCTTGCGTACAATATTAAAACACACGAAACACTCGTTTTTAAGCCTATTGTCATTGATTTAACTTTCTTTGACAGATTTCAAATGATTTTGATGATGGGCATAGTGTTTAAATTTCTACTATTTTTTTAATTTTTTTTTTAATAATTTCATATGCTTGCTCTTTGGTCATTTATTTTTATCAAAGTTCATGTGCAATATTGAAGTTAAAAACTTATTTTTTATTATTTATGCGCCCTGTTAGGGAAAAAGCAGTGTTGCAAAATGTTATATTAAGATTAATGTTAAGATAATGTAATTTTAATGTTTCCAAAAACTCACTGCTTTCGCGCAGAAATAAAAACGTGCTCTAGAACCAAATGCGCAATCTAACACAATGATACTTTTTTTGTGTGGTCAAATCTTAAAACTGACCAAAAGTCAGAATTTTCACGGAAAACAATTTTAGTAAAATTACTGTACTGTAAGGTAACGACTTTTCTAGTAAAAAATAATAATTCTGGTTAATGAAACCAAAATATACGTTTTTTTCATTTTGAAATTTTTTTCGTTCTTATGGTAATTGCTTACTGTAAATACAGGTTCTTCAACTTATAGCTCTTATTACCACACATTTTATTAAAAAAAATATAAAACAGAGAAGTATAATTGGCAGAATAAATAATTTTTAAGCCATGGTTTAAGGTATCACATTAAAATTATCAATTTAATATCATTTTTCAAATTTTATCACACATTGTAAAACCATATTTTATTTTCAATTTTACCAAAATCAATATCAAACACTTCAGTGAAATTTACCGAGAGTTTTGGTGTTTTCATAGAGCTAAAAACCTGGAAAATGCTTGTTTGAAAATGAAATGTTTGAAAAATTTGACCATACGTTTTTTGCTGTGAACTGACCTATGAAAGCTTACTTTTTACAAAACTATTTTTCTTCCCGACACATTTGAATTTTTACTCATAAAAAATCAGACCGGGTGGTTGCCGGAAGCAGCTAATAGTCAATAAATTTTATTTTGACCGAAAGCAAATTTAATTAGATATTATTTTAACCTTTTATTTCACCAGAATTTTTACTAAACAGCTTAAGATTTTATATTTAATATTTTGCATCCTATAAAATTTTGTTACATTTTGCTCCAATATATTTCCAATAATAAATGATTATCTAATATTTCCAAACACTTATTTCAATCAGACGATCTTTTAACCAATAAGAAACTTTTTGAAATTGTTTTTATAGAATAAATACCCGTATTAAAAAATCGAAAATTGTCAGATTTTTATCCTATCGTTAATCTACTAATCGAAGTACTCTAACCTGCAATCTTTCTTCCGAAGATAGCTTATTCACCTTTTTTCCCCACAAATTGAGACATTTACGTCTTTGTTAAAGACACACCCTTTACCTTTTAAGCGTCGTCTGTTATATTTTAGTTTTTTTTTCTTCTTAATAATAAGAATTGCCATCCTAAAGCTAACATAATAGATGTAAAATTTAGCTTCCATTGAAGTAAAATGAGAGATAGAAAGCGAAATAATTATGAATCTCATAGAAGTATTTTCAAACTTGTTGCGATTGAGAATAGTATAGAGCATGTGCTTTAATAATGAATACCTTTACTTTATAAAAATAATGTCAAAAATTTATAAAAATAATGTTAATAATAAGAATTACCACCCTAAAGCTAACATGATGGATGTAAAATTTAGCTTCCATTGAAGTAAAATGAGAGATAGAAAGCGAAATAATTATGCATATCATAGAAGTATTTTCAAACTTGTAAAGATTGAAAATAGTATACAGCATGTGCTTTAATAATGAATATATTTACCTTATAAAAATTTCATAATAATGTCAAAAATTTATAAAAATAATGCTAATAATAAGAATTGCCACCCTAAAGCTAACATGATAGATGTAATACTTAGCTTCCATTGAAGTAAAATGAGAGATAGAAAGCGAAATAATTCTGAACCTCATAGAAGTATTTTCAATCTTGTTACGATTGAAAATAGTATATAGCATGTGCTTTAATAATGAATATATTTACTTTATAAAAATAATGTTATAATAATGTCAGAAATTTTTTAAAATAATTTTAATAATAAGAATTACCACACTAAAGCTAACATGGAAGATGTAGAACTTAGCTTCCATTTACGTAAAACGGGAGATGGAAAGCGAAAAAATTATGAACCATATAGAAGTATTTTTACACTAGTTGATATTAAAAGTAGTATATAATACGTGCTTTAGCAATGAATATATGTAATTTATAAAAATACATAATAATGGCAAAAATTTATAAAAAATAATGTAAATAATTAGAATTGTCATCCTAAAGCTAACATAATAAATGTAAAACTTAGCTTCCATGAAAGTAAAATGAGAAATAGAAAGCGAAATAATTATGAACCTCATAGAAGTATTTTAAATTTTGTTACGATTGAAAATAGTATATAGCATGTGCTTTAATAATGAATATATGTAATTTGTAAAAATAATGCCAAAATGAGTTATGCAAATTTCAAAATTTAAACGGAAAAAAATTCTGTTAAAGTCACCGTACTGTATGGGATGACATTTCTAGTACGAAAAAATCCATAATTCTTGTATTAAAATCTTAAATATACGTTATTAAAACCATTCATTTGGTAATTTTTTCCTTCATATAATTACGGTTTGTTTGTACTTCTGGGTTTCGAATTATAGCTTTTATTAACACACAGTAAGTAAAAAATACAAAACTGTGAAATCAAATTTAACCAAAAAATTGGTTTTTATGTCATACTCTAAGGTGTCTTGGTAAAATTTCCAAATTTTACATCATTTATCAAATTTTATCACTGATAACAAAACCATATTTTATGTTTATTTTACCATAATCATTACCAAACTGCTTTTGTAAAAATTACCGAGCTTTTTGTTCTTTCCATTCAGCCAGAAACACCATAAATTTTATTATATTCTTCTAATTTCGATCGCATTTTTTTTCTTAGTTAAAGACTTATAGAATTTTAGGACTTATTATACTTAGGATATATTTAGGACTTACAGAGTTTATTATTTTTAAACATTTAAATAGTTATTTTAAAGCACTTTTATTAACTTCTCAGGTTCTTTTCCTATAGTAATTTCATAGCTTTATGTGCTTATGAGCTTAATAATATCTCATGTATAATGTTTGATTCGTATTACCGTCATTTTTATATAGAAACATCTAATATTTATAAGTTTTTTTTGCAGTTTTATTAAAATATACTTTCATCATTTTAAACTTAAATAACTAAAAACTTTTAGTTTTGAATGTCGTTAAAATAATCTTTTCCTTTATTTAACATATTGCAAAAATAGTAATTAACGCGATGATGCCTGCAAAAAATTTACTGAGAATGCTAAACTAATTTAATGAACTGGAAAATGTAAAAAAAAATCATTCGAGTAAAGGTAAATAAAAAACTTTTAAGTATTAATATAGTGTTGTGAAGTAGTTAATATTATAGTTAGTAGGTTTTGTGAAAAATAGAAATTTTTTAAAAAGATATTTGCGTCAAATAGAAATAGTTTTGTTTGCAGAATACTGTTTATTCGACGCTGATTAAATTTACTTTTTACTTCGCAAACCAAATTCTAATATGTAAAATAAAAAATATATTTTCTGCAGAAGGTTTTCTTAAATATTCTTGGAAAGTATTAATTTATCTCTTTTTTCTTCTAATTTACGCATAGTTTATCTTCTTCAAATTAAAGTAAATAGTTTTATTTTTCAAAAGAAATGTATAGAGTTAAGTTTCAAAATATTATGTTTCATGTAAATTCTTTGTTTCCTTTCCTCACGATATTATGTTTTGCAAAAATTATTTATATTTGTTTTACCACTTAATGAACACATGTCATGAAAGATTTACTTTAAAGTTCAAAAATAATCAAATATGAAAGTATTTAAATAAAATTTGAGTAAAAAAAAGCAAATAGAAAATGAATCAAAAGTCCATCAGAATGGTGATTCATAATCTACCATAAGAAAATCTTCATAAATTATTTATCTAGAAGCAGTTATGCAGCAATTATAAGCAGTAACGCGTTGCGTATTCATTTTCCTATTACGTTAAAAGGATTAGTGCTGCATGCCACATATGTAAGTATTTATTTTATTCAACATAAATAAGTTTCAGAGCAGGAAAAATGGTGAGAAATTTAAAACATTAAGACCAAATTGCAATTTACATTACAAAACAAATTTACTTCATTAACGCAAGAAATTATTAAAGAATTAACATTTAAGAATTTCATAAAAGTGAAGTGAAGAGAAAATACAATAATAATTACCAAATGATTATGGCGAACTTCATATATTCCATTGAAGACCTGCAAATGATTGTTAATATATCATGGCATTTCGAATCAGAAGCCAATCAGATTCGATACTCACGCGTGACGTCACTTACAGGTATCGAATTGAATCTGATTTAAACCACAGGGTTAAATATAGTCACTTTACTTCTTCTCCAGTTGCTGGTGCCTAATTAAAAGCAGTAAGAGAAAATTATAATCTCATCCCTTATTATGTAGTTCAGCTGCTTAAGGTAGCATGGTGTTGAAATCATTTCGGCTCAAAATTTTATTGCTTTTCAGCTCTTATTTATTTAAAAAAGAAAAAGAATATGCTCTACCATTATGCTCTAATATTAGCGAACTGAGAGCTGTTTAACATCAATTTCACTGGGATGCATTTCTAATCTTATTTGATTATCTAAGTGAAACAGTTATATATATACACAGAAGAGCCATTACATTATGACTACCCAGCTAATAACATGTAGGACCACCTTTAGCCCTCAAAACTGCTAGCACCCGCCGCGGCATTGATTCCACAAGATGCTGATAGGTAGTCTGAGGTATCGGGTACCAAGCGCTCACCAACTGGTCCTGCAATTCCCTCACATTACGATGGGGTAGCGTGGCAGTTCGAATTTGGTTTTCCAAGTAGGACCACAAATGCTCTATTGGATTAAGGTCAGGTTAATTTGGGGGCCAGGACATGACTTGAAAGTCACTGGAATGTTCCTCGATTCGACCCTTATGACATGGTGCATTATCCTGTTGGTAAACACCATCCCCCGAAGGAAAAAGTGTTGCCATGAATGGGTAAACCTGGTCTGCAACTATGTTCAAGTAGCTTACAGACGCCAGGGATTGTTTTATGAGTATTATGGGTCCTAATGGGCCCTATGAAAGCATTGTTCCTGGGCGAAAAACCATGAAAACCTGGGTGAGCCCATTGATATAGATGGATGGTGGTCATAGTATGATGGCTCTTCGGTGTATGTATTTACGAAATAATAATAAAGATGAAAAGAATTCATTAAAAACAAACACAAAATAACAATCAATCTTTATTATTCGCCATGCACAAATATACATGCGCAAATTTCTTTACAAAACAATATTATATCACTTTTAGCAATACTTTTACATACATTTAAACAGTCATAAATTGTGCAAGTTCAATAAATAACAAAGTCACACGACATTAGAAAGGAGCTTTACTTTAAACAGTTTTTATTTATATAAAATTTAACACATGGCATTCAACTTAAGAAAACATTTAGGGGAAACCGAGGTAATTTTCCACAGAGGTTTCTGATGTTGACTTGCACGATGTAAGAGGTGCACGATGTTGACTTGCTTATGATGTATCAATTAGATGGTGTATTATAATGCATCAACTATGATGCTTCAAACTGGTTAAAGGAAAATTAAATTGTCATTTTACCATATTCAAACAAAACAGTCAAATGACCATACATAAGATGGTAATCAAACTGTAAACAGTGAGAAACTATGTTTATTAACCGCTTTCACCTAATACGGTTAAACAACCAGAATTTTATTACACCAACTACGCCCACCTATTGAAGCCACCTAGTTCCTTGCTACTGCGTATATATTGTAGCCAATACGCTAATCTGCCAGCCTCATGACCGAGAGAATTGGGGATCGCAGCGATCACATCACAATATTTCTTCCATTCCCTACAACACTTGAAGAGTTTCCAGTATTCTGCACTCTCTAAAGCCCATTTTCTAATGAAGTGCCTAGCTCCTATGTCCAGTTAAGTTTCTTTTTTACGTTTTTGGTACCATGCTTGTAGCAAATGGTTAAAAAACCGTATAATTTTATATTTGCGTTCTTATAACCATACTAGTTGCAAATGGTTTCGAAACCATAAAAGTACGAAATTTTTATTTACCGTAAACTTTACTTATGGACCAACTGCTGTCAGTTATTTTACCATAATTTTAGAATAAAAATTTTAACACTGCAGTATAATAAGTTATATAATTAATTATAATGTTAATCATTTATTAGGACTATTTAGTTTGGACTTTTACTATTTATTTTGTATATTTTTATTTTTAAAACACGCTTTTTGCTGGTAATAACTTTGTATTGAGTAAGGATTATTTTATAAAATCGCATAAATTAAATTTTAGACAGATTTAATGTTAAAAATTCTACATGAATGCTCTAAAATTTAACATGCTTTCAAATGATATTTGCTGTCTCAGACTGAGTAAGCGAGACTGCCACATTTAGCAAAAACTCAAGTTCAGGTTGTATTTGATTTGAAACATATTTTAAACAATGTCTGTTGAAACCTGCGATTTTAAATAAATAACTCTAATAGAACACTCCAGCTTCCAAGAGTGCTTATCATGCTCATGATACTTTCGTATCTTCTATTGCAAATGATCAATTTGCCTCTTTTTTATTTTTCTTAATGTTTCTAAACTGAATCTTAATTTAATATTAAACTGGTATATCTAGATTTTTCGTACATATAGTCTGTTTAGGTGTTACATTACACCCATGTGACATATCGTATATAACAATGAATCTCATTTTCATTCAGGGTAGCGCAAGCTCTAAGAACATTCCAGAATGACGTCACAGCAACTTTTTTTATGCGCTTCTCGTTTACCGAGATATGATAGATCCATCTATTAACTTTAAAACGAAATTATGGATTCCTAGAGATGAATTCGAAAACTGTATAGTTAAAACTCTTTATTTTAACACTCTGAGGCGGATGAGACGACAGCATCTCTTTTAAATAATTTTTTTGACGCTCAAATTGCAAGATAAAATGTATTTCGGTAATTTTCAATAATAAAAAAACAGTCTTATAGTTACTAAAAAAATCTGTTAGATTAGCGGAACTGTTTTCTACTAAAATATACGGGGAAAAATCCATTTTTAAAAAATTATCAGTAATTGATTTCGTAAATTGAAGAAATTTTAATGATAAAAAACTGTTTCTCTCAGACGCAAATAAATGCAAATTTGAAAAATTATTGTATGTAAGTGAGTCATAGTTGAAAGATTTTACATTTAACGCAGAAAAAGACATCGATATTTCACGCTGTATTTCACAACCATAAATTTTTGAAGTGCTAAATATAATATTTTTCACTTATTTTGACCTAAATTAATGCAAAATAATGAAAAAAGTATGAAAAATTTGTTTAATAAAAATTCCGCGTCAAAAGGTAAAAAAATAAAGGAAAACAGCGTTACTGGCAAAAATATTTGTTTAAACTTGTTGTTTTTACACCATTTTTAGTGATTATATACATGTCCTGTTTAAAATTCCGAAGCTTAAAAATGTCAGTCGCTGCTCTATCATTAAGTGGAAATTTTTAAAACATATCTGACTATCTTCAAAACTTTGATAAATATGAAATCCAACTACAAATAACTAAGTTAATTTCAATTGACAGTGAACTAATATCGTTTATTATCCTTTGTTTAAAATATTTCAAATCACGAGGAGTATACTTGTGTCAAAATAGTTAAAAACTGGTTACACTAAAAATACATGCAAAAGTAGATATTTTTTGATGATAATGAAATTATATGAAATTTTGAATGATACGGTGCTTTTAAAGAGATTGCACCCAAAAATTAAAAAAATAAATAAATACTATGCTGAAATACCGAAATGTGTTTCAAATAACCTCGGTTTCCTATACAATTAAAATTCATCATGAACAACTTACATACTAGTCAAAAGATACAGATCACGTTGTAATTTCCAGTAGCATAAAATACGACGATTAAAAACATTAATATCAAATTACAACAGTTTGAATTCCACATAACAGAAAGAAGACAGCAATATCAGTAAAGAAATTGAGGGAAGTTCTTAATAAAAAGAATATCTTTAATTTTAATATAATTGATTCAAAGTGTGTCTGAAAAATAACTTTGAGTTATAAATTCAAATTAAGAATTTATTCCTTTTCAGCTTCTTTCGAAAAAATTAATTCTAATTATACTAGAAAAATTAGTAAGTAATTTAGCGGAAGACTTTCACATCAGATAAAAACGTACTCAAAAGCTTATTGCAGTCAAAATTCAGTTTAAGTGAGAGAAAAAAAAAACAGTCTCGATATTTATAACTTCATTGATTATCTGTCAAGTAAAAATATCGAAAAAACAATTCCAAAGTGTCCAAATAAGTGCAGACTTTCTTCGATTTTTAAAATTACGCTTGTAGTTTCTAAATTAAGTTTGAATCATTTCAACAATCATCCAATTTAAAGAATTCTAAAATTTATTGTTTGTTTAACGCTAGAATGATCGGTCATTTTGACATTACATCAACTTCGAGAAGCGCTAAGTCCTGAAATAATTTTAGCAGCTTTGTTGAATTTTGTGACTTTTTCTAATATTTTGGGCACTTTAGAAGCATTGAAATAAAATTTTATTAGAATATATAATGAGTGCATAAAGTGACGATTTGCCTAGAACGACGATTTGCTGTCAAAGTGACCAATATAGAGGTTTGAGCGCGATTTTTTTTACAAAGAAAACCCCCCTCCTACTCGCTGCTGCTCTGCATCCCCTCGTTATTTTTTACGCAATTGTCAATTGGTTCTGTTCAGATCGCTTCGAGGTATAAGCTCGTAAATAGTTTCTTTTCCAACCATCTGATAAAGAGTAAATTTTTGACAAAAACCAAATTTATATTTTATAGCTAGGAAAACCAATAAAATTTAATTAGCAACTCCCGCCATTAAAAATTACGTGCGTTAAAAATTTATTTAGTAAATGAGAACAAAGACTATGAAATTTGAATTACATTTCTGGTTATTCCGTTGAAAACATTTTTCCACTAAAATTAAAAATTAAAGTTTTAATGTAAAAGGACACTGTCTGTTAAGAAGCAGCTTTTTCAGTGTTGCTAATTATCGAGTAATTCAAAAACTGCAGATTATTTAGCAAATCAAATAGAGAAAAACGAAAGAAATCTATGCAAGGGTAAAAAAATAAGGACAATTACATTTACTTAATGTAAAAGTTAGTTTCAACATCGACTGACAACACAAATTACGGAAAACAAAAAGCTGAATAACAATGTTTCTGATAAATACTAGACCATTCCAAATGAATAATTTTTCCTCAGACTCCAGCTTTTTTTCTTGTAAATACTGATTATTTTGGAAATATTGTTTTATAGTTTTTCTCAGGGTTTTTATAGTGTTGTTTGGAGATTTTATTTCCAAGTTCAGCAGAAATTCAAACTTGAGTTCATTTTATTTTTTCTTTCTTTAACCTTTTAGTGTTATTTTGCTGTGCGTCTCTCAGAGTAGGTTTGTTAAATGAAAATCAGAAAATGTAAGTCCAAAGAAAATCATATATGTGAGAAAGTTCAATGTGGTCGTAACTTAACTTCGAAAAAAAAAGTAATCCCCCTCACTTTGTAACGAACCACTGATTTAATATATTTGATTCACTAGCAATTAAAACTAAATTCTCCGGAAATACAACTGTTGTGTTATATAAATGACTTACTAAAAAAGTACGCAAATATATTTGGAACACTTTGAATAAAATATACACTTAAGAATTATTTTGAAAGATCTATTGCATTCCTATTCTTTGATCAGGCAGTAAAAATGTTAAGAAGCTGCGTTTGAATGATGCGTGGGGTAAATATAACGCAGCTTTTACCGGGAGAGAATTAAGCCTGAAAAAACAATAACAAAACTATGACAGTAAAAAAATATGAACAAAAAAAAAAGTTAGCACAAATAAATTCGATATACTTGCTTGTTAACAAAAGGATTTTTTTAAAGTTATTTTAATTACAAAAATATAAACTTCTGAAAGCTGCCTTTTAAAGACCAAAGCCACAAGCTGGAGCACCAAAAGACAAAATGCAACCATTTTTATGTATTATACACTTTGAAATTCACTTTTCATTCCTTTTAAAATACATTTTCTTTTAAAAACGTTTCACTGTATTTGAGCAATTGCTGGAAACAGAACGAATAACTGATTGCTTTTAAAAGTAACGATTACTTTAATAACGAATAACTGATTGCTTGAAAAAATATGAATAAGAAGGAATGTAATGAAAAATATAACTCCATAAATTACTCTGTTGATTTTCTTTCAAAGAAATAATTTTTCATTCATGAGGAGTGTATAATTTTAACGTAAATTTCTATGAAACTTCCGGATTTTAATTGCCACTTAAAATTAACAAAATACAGTTTTATATAAACAATGCTTGTAGTTGTCGAGTTAAAACCATTAGGACCAACACACATAACAATCCGACATGAAGTTCTGTTTGTTTAGCACCTATAAGAAGAAATTGTAGTTAAAATACGTGTCTCTGCTTCAAACTAAATAACATATTTGTAATAAAATGTAATTTTTACTTCTGTGTATATTCCTTATTTCTCCCTACAATGTAAAATATACCGGTTAAAATTACGGTATAAAAAACGGCACTCTGGATGCATCCGTAAACTCTATTTCTACGGTAAATTTAATAGTAGTATTTATTTAATTAGAGTAATTATTACTGTAAAAATTACGGTACATCAGATTTTAAAATAAACACAGAAAAACAAATTGCAATAAAATGCAATTCGTTTTTCTGTGTACATTCTTTACTTCCTTCTACAATGTAAAATATTCCGTTTAAAATTACGGTATAAAAAACAGCACTCTGGGTGCATCCGTAAAATCTATTTTTATGGTAAATTTAATAGTAATACTTATTTAATTTCAGTCATTATTACTGTAAACATTACGGTACATCAGATTTTAATAAAAAATGAATTTTATGGTAAGAAGTATCGACACCCTGAGAGCTGATATTTTTTACTATAACTTGATCCAGAATTTTTTACAGTGTACCTACTTCACAATCAATCAGCTCCGAAAAATAATTATTTTTTATTCGATGTCACAAATTTTCATACAAGTATTTTTTATTTGTTTTAGTTATTTGAGATGGAACAGAACTCCTTCCTTTTCCAAAAATAGGATTTCTAAAAGTTAAGAAAATATTTGATTATTAAATGCCAATGTATCTTGCAAAGAACAGGTAAGTTTAGTTTTTTTTCACCCTCTCTTTCCTCAAAATTCACAACACACTGTCCTGATTTAGATTCTAAATTGCTTTACAGCATGTCACTGAAGTTTAATTTAATTAAAATCACTTAAAGACCCTAACAGTATTACCATTAGCTTAGAAAGTTACCACATACTTAACCAATGAAACTTGAGCTATAATTGGAAAACTGGTTTGATTTAAAATTTTTATTAGAGGCATTACGATAGATATGTTCGTCACAAGATATCTACAAATCCCCAAACACCCCTTATTGTTGGGACCTAGGTTATAAATCTAATTTTGGTAATACCGAAATTTTCCTATTCTTGAAAAGACAGCTATTATTAACCTCTTAAGTCTTGTTTCATTCATGCCAACGCTGATTATATAGTGATTGTGATATCAGATCAGTCCAGTCAGCCATGACTGTTCAGCCTTCAGCCCAGTCAGCCATGATCAGATCAGCCATGGCAGTATATTCTGCCCTGTTTAGCCTCCTTCGGCTACTACCGAATCTCGTTTTTCTCTCAATAATTTTCTTTTTACTTTTTTGCTGTAAGATGTGCATTTTTTTGTTTCTAACTACTTTCTGTTTTTTTTCTCATTCACACATTGTCTTCATAACCAGAGAGGCCTCATGTCTCCAAAACGAACGTTAAAACGCGCGAAAGTAATGGAATGACTCCAAGTGAAATTCATTAATATGCTGCTAATAAACGCTATAATTTTTATTAGATGTATAACACTTCTGTATCTTAGACGTTGAATATTTATTCCTTAACTTTTTGAAGCTTTTTACCATTACCTTTTGCGATACAATTTTATAAAACATGATAGATTTTTCTTCTCTGATAATTAGTATATAAATTAAGTTACATTTGACATTCTTGTTTTATTGCAGATATGAATGTCTTTAGTAATATTTATATCTTGTTTCCTTAGAGACAATAGTTACACACAGAAATTATATGATCCTAGGAAAAAATTGGGCTCACACTTCAGTAATTTTATTAGTTCAGTAGTTTAGTTAGCAATTTCACGAAAAAAAACTTCTTTTTAGAGGAAATTTTTAATTTTCTATTTTGGTGATTTGAAACAAAAACTGTTTAATAACTGAACTTATGGCTCATGATACAAACGCAGATTAACCGCACGTTTGCTAACGTTGATCACTAATAATATCTAAGTTAGGTAACGATTTTTATACATAGTTATTAGACTTTTGTTTGATAATAAAGCAGCCCTTGTATTTATTTTGCCTATTAACTGCCATGAATAACCTAAATAGAAATAAATCATTTTAATTGAGAATTAAAAATAACGCAATGAACTCATCAACCACGAGAAATAAAATGATTTGTAGAACAAACTGAAAGTTGCGAAGATGCGTTCCATTTTATATATACTATATTTTTGAACTATATTTTGCTATATTTTTATATAGGTACTATATTTTTGAATTGCATAGAAAATTATAATTTTAATTGATTATAGCTAACTACTGAGGTTAAAAAATACTATTTTACCTGTAGCTCTGATTTCTTTTATTGAAACAGCACGCATCTGGTTTATCGTAGCAACACACTTCAGAATTACTTTTCCATTATGTAGAACATCTGGTTTGAACCTAAATCTGAGTGCTAAGCTTGTGCTTTCTAATTGGTCGGGATATACTACAGTTTCTTGGTCGGACAACTCAGATGGAGCCTATAAATATAAAAAATAAACAAAAATAAACAGACCAAAAACTTTTTAATAAATTCAGGCAGTTGTATAATAATTATAAGTACTACAATCATTCTCATCGAATTTAAAAAACAAATCTTTTATTCCTTTTTTATAAACATAATTTAGTTGGTATAATATACCATTATAGAAGCATATCAAACAAAGATTTGATGATGTAATAAAATTTAAAAGCTAAATCTGTTAATTCAATATAATAGTTATTCTTCGGAAAAATCCCGTTACATTAACCCAATAATTGTTATAAGCGAGACATAGACTCCCGTAGACGCAATGTAATTTTAACTCCCATTAGAAAATATCCACACTGAAGTCTCGTCATTTGAGGTTCAATCTTTCGCTCGTTTCTCGTCAATTATACCAATCCACTTGTCTTGATGTTATCGCAAATTAAATGCGGAATCTCTTAAAAAATTAATTTGAAAAACACAAAATGTATGGACAAAATGTTAGCAAAATATGGATTAATTTATAATGGCAATTAAAAATATATATTACGAATGGCATGAAGTCTGTATACGTTCAGTTAATTCAATGGATGTATACGCATATCTTGTGAATTTCTTTTCACATCTTTTCATCAGAGCCGGGGTGGCTCAGGGTATAGAGCGTTCGCCTTCCAATGAGGTGAACCAGGTTCGAATCCCAGTGGTGCATGGTCGCTAGGATTTCCTCACCCGGCTCTCACCAACCACAGTGCTGACGTAAAATATCCTCAGTGGTAGACGAATAATGGAGACCCTTTGCTGTCATGCTAATAGTAGGAGGTTTTCGTGGTTTTCCTTTCCATGTATCGCATGTTTTCTTCTCCAAGTGGGTTATTTCCATCAAAAAACTAATTCCATCTGAAGCAAATTTCTCCCAATACTTAATACAGGAGTGTTTTTTCTTTGTCTTCTGGATTGGGGTCGAAACTACAAGGCTACGAAGTTGAACGTTGGTAGTCGTAAACCCAAAATTGGGTCAGCTGTTCAACGGAGGTAATAAAATAAAGTCTCTTCATCAATCATACTTTTCTTGTTGGAAATTTTACTCCCTTTTCGTAAAATACTAATCCTCATGGGTGATCTATTTCGCGAGTTAAAACATGTGATTCAGTATGTTATTTATCGATATCAACTGTCCCAAACAATCATATTATTTTCATCCTATGGTTCTAAACTCTTTGGTTACCGTATACCATATTGTACCATCATCTGCAGTCCACTTGTTGTACAAGTCGTAAGCAAAAGATTAATCTAAAATATTAATTTAATAGCTACTTTATTGTACATACTAACTGTAAGGATCCACGGGTGTAAGGATTAGCATTTGAATTTGTAGAATAGCGGATGCGAGGATAAAACTTTTTTTTAGACTGGAATGGGTAAAAAAGGTTGGTGAATGAATTTCATGTCCTTACACTAACAGAAAAATATTTTATTACGTTTTATCCAATATTCTGTTACATAATTGTCATTAAAGTAGTCTAGTATTTTTAGCTACGTGGCCTCTTTTTGCTAACTTGACAAGTGATATATTACGAGGCTATGGAGTTAAAAATCAGTTGACGTGAACTCAAAAAATTAAATTGGACGTTCAAAGACAAAAAATTTAATTTTTCTTAGGATTGGTGGTATAATAATGGACACTTGATTGATTTCCCATTCCCGATAATCCATCGCTTCAAAGTTCAGATGTGGAATGCTATTATATTAAATATATATTAAACATCGAAAATCAAGATAGAAATTCGATTTTTTAAGTTTCTTATTCAGTTAATCTTGACGGACAGCAAAGAGGAAACCAATCCTCACGGCGAGAAGAATATGGCCTGAGTAGACCAAGTACGTACTTATTTGAGTGGATTACGGTGATATATATTTATTTATTTTTTTGCTAAATATCTAGACCTGATAGCACAAGCATTTTACTACACATCTTCAGATATATTGATGAAAATATACTAAGTCCCCTTTTATAACTACGGTCTCACCTTAAAATTATCTGCCTCTTCTATCTATTCTCCCGGTCTATATCTGTTGTAACTGTCTGCTAAGATTCCAATAGCATCATTTAAACCAATTAGATGTCGCTTACTTTGCTCATTATAATCTGTGAAGAATCAGTAGTAACCTGACAAATTTGCTCTAAATGTTAAAGACAATTAATTTTAGGAAAATAACCGATTGCTTTTGACAGCATAAGAGCTTAAAACTGCACTAAACTCATGGGTTGAGCAGTGAAATCAGAATTCTATGATTGTCCTTAAAAATTGGAAATCCAAAAACGAAAATATTTGAGAATGCGATATATATATAACAATTTACTTGATTAAAAAATTTCAATCGCTTCAAAAATATATAGATTGTACATATCAGCTTAAATGTTTCAAGCGCTCATAAATAAGCAACCACTTGCATGAATTACCAGACATTATTTTATAACCGTCGTTGACCATTCGAGCCAATTTTGGGACCTACTACTAATGTTCTACACCGTAGGCTTGTAAGTTTGAATTCAGAAGACAAGGAAACTCCAGACTCAAGTATTGGGAGAAATTTATCTTCGTGGAGATCTTTTTGATGGAACTAACCCACATTTGAGTAACATGGAGAGGAAAACCACATAAACCTCCCAAGGTTAGTCTGACAGAAAGAGAACAGTAACCCATAATCCGCTTACCACTGAGGTTATTTTATGTCAGCAATGCGGTCTGTGTGAGCCAAATGTGGAATTTGTATCCACCAGCCATTGCTGGGATTCGAACATGATTCACCTCATTGGGAGGTGAACGCTCTATCTCCTGAGCTACCACGACTCTGTCAGACATTATTCAGACGAAAAAAAGTGATTTGAATTATAAAACGTAAAGTTGCCTAGCAAAAGTGGTGAGAAGAAAAACTAGAAAAACCTGAGCAGCCGAGAATGAATCAAAATAAAGATGATATTACATTTTCGCCCACTGATATTATAAAAGAGTATTATAATGACAAATATTACTTACTAATTGATCATTGATGTACCATTTTAATTCTGGGGCTGGCTTTGATTTACCAGAATTGCACAAAATCGAAATATTATCACCTAATTCATATTCAGATTTTTCAGTCATTAGTATTGGACCATCCGAAGGTGGAACTGAAACAAAACAAAGTTGCTTTTAGATTAACAAAAATATTTAAAAAAATAATATCATTAAAATACACTTTAGGAATAAAATTACGAAAAGCCAAATCAACGAAATGAATTAGGCATTAGTTAATTTCGCAAGGAAAAACTCTTATTAAATCTAACACAACAATAACATTTATGTATCATGTTCCAATTCTTTTTCAGTATTTCACTTCAGATGTTTTTGAAAATTAATATTGAATTGTTATATTTCGTTGAAAAATAATATGCTTCATAATTATATCTACCCCATATTATTATTGCGTACTATTATAACCTGCATATCATAACCTTCATATTACAACCAAACGCATTCGAAAGGAATGGGTCAAATATAATTTGTATACAAACTGAACTTTGATGCAATTTAAAAGAGATATCCAAAAAAAATCAAAAAGTACTAAGTCAATTCGTTGCACATTGCTGGTGAATTACTGGCTTCATCCTTAAATTATCGATGTCTGTTGCATTGTGTACTATGTGTATTAAAAGCAGGATTTCAGTACTGGATCTTCCTGAAGCAAATCTAATAAGGAACATGTTAATGCGTACAATATATATAATAAAGTGTACATAATCTATAATGATGTGCACATTATATTAAAAGTTCAGATATCTGTTTTTCTTACTACCTTTTCCTGCTTCTTCTTTTTTTTCCTTCCTCCTTTAGCTTGGCTTTGCAGCATCTTGTCATAGCCAATTGTTTTTATTTTTCATAATTAGTTTCGATCAATTAATTTGTTGGTTTCATTATTGGATGATTAAAGAAATTAGTCCAGTAAAATTAGACTTTTTTTTTCAAAACAATTAATATACAAGATTCTGGTGTATTTTTTTTAATCTAATCGAATCGGCTGACTATCCATTCTATTCCGTTTCCATTGATTCTGGTGTATTTTTAAAAAAATCTGGAATGGAATCAATTACGAGACCATTTGTTTGAATAGCTTAAAAGTTATAAGGGTATTATTTATAAAAGTTCAAATTTGTACTTGTACTTATTTACTCATCTGATATATTTATTGAAACAAGTGAGACGGTGTTTCCTGTGGAATTTTTAACACTGGAATCGAAAGAAACTAACATGAGTCAATAGAATGAATAGTTCGGAAGTTGCATGAGTTTTAAAAATAATACTATTTTAGACCTGCGTTATACGTACCCTTTTGTATTGCTATTTAGGAGTTATCTAAACATGTAAGGTACGTGGTTTTTCCCCAAAAATATTTTACGCAGAATTAAATCAGATAAAATTTGAGTTGATAAGATAAATACTTGTAAAGACATAAGGGTCTTTTTCATTTTAAGTGCAATTCAAAAGTAGTATATTTTATACAAAAAAGTGTCATTTAAACTTTTGCAATATTAGTCTTTTTGATTCGTATTTGGTGTCACTCGAATAAACAAAAAAAAATTGTATACGAAACAATACTTCACTTTTCTGAGTAATGTAAGATGTGGAAATAAATGAAAGTACAAAAATGCACTTTCTGAAAATAAAACTCTTATAACTTCTAAACCAGTGGTTCCTGAATTTTTTAGTCTCGTAGACTCGTTGCCATGTTTTTCGGCTTTGGGCAGACCTCCTGCTTACCTAATATTGATTTTTTGTAAATTCATCAACTTCAAATATAATTTTGACAGCTGGTATAGTGCTACTCACTGTGAAAGATTTAAATTTCTAATTGTAGTGAAGTCAAGTGTGAAAAACTTGAGAAAAAAAAAACACATGTTGATTTTATACATTTATCAAATAAATTCAAAATAAAATAAACCAAATTAAAATTTAGTTTCTGTTATATAAAATAACTAATCAATAAATAAATGCTTTAAGTGGGACGGTTAGAATTTAACAATCTAGATAGTTTAGATAGTTTAGAATCTAAACTATTAGTCTGATCTCATTGGAATTGGTCTCCTCCCATTCTGCGTCAAGAATTCAAGAATAAATCATTCATTAAAACTCAACATAAAATTTATCCGAAACAACAATACATTTTATAATGGTTTGAGGATAGTTATGTAAAGTGCTCAATGAAAATTTTATTATTTTTATGCTTTTATTTTTTACGAAGAGAGAGTGTAAACTCGGGATGGTAGATGAAAAGCTCTCTCTTCATTAGTGCTTAGCAGACTTCTTACACTTCAAACAGTGGATAACTGCACTATTAATAATCGAAAGATTAAATAATTCATCATGTTAATTTTCTTAATTCCAATAACGTATCTAACAATTTGATTTTTTGCATTATAGGTGTTTAATTCATTCATTTTTGGTTCTACCAGATAGCTTGTTAAATGTTTGATTGCATAAACTTGAATAACATGTTAACAAATAAATAACAAGTTACTTAAAGTGTGAGGAAGCATTTCTTTTATTCCAGAAAAGACCTCATTTCCTCTCTAACAAATGCCAATTAAGTACTAAACAGATTATTCAGTTAATTTCAAAAATGAAATTATTTCTGACACTTAAACGAATCACCCGTGTTAATCTGAGCACCACCTACGTAATCTATAGCTTATCTCATTTCTGTACTTAAAGGTAGCATGAAATAAAAATATCTCTTATTTGTTTGAAGAGTTATAATTTCTGTTCAATTTTAAAAACAGCTTTAATCTCGACAATTTAAGATTAAAAAAAAACCTTGTTTTCGTTTCCTTCTCAAATCAAATACGAAGAATATTTTTTTCACCCGTATAACATTTAAGAGATCTCTACCCACGCCACGCCATCTCGGAATTTAGATTAAATTTTTGATTTTTGTTTTCTTGATATTTTTTTGTACTTAATAAACTTTTCATGATATAATATTATTTGACACACCCATATTTTTTTTAAAGGAAACTAAAAGGATCGTTTTATTAAATTAGGAGAAATAGAGCTTGAATAATTTCAGGAAATTCTATAAAATTTTCCACAAAACGATAAGGCAATGAAAATCTGCGATTTGTGTTTTGAATCAGTAATTTAAAGCTACGCATTTGTCACTTTTTACGTTTCTTTTCAAAATTTGATTTTATTTCAGTTTAAACTGATTAAAACTAATTTGAAGGAATGTTATAACGCAAATTATATAAAAGGAAAGATATTTACCAAAAATTTGAAACTAAACAAATGTATACTATTTAAATACCTTTCAGAAACTACTGATTTCAAAACTGTATAGATGCAATTTTGACAGAAAAATTTAAAAGAGAACTAAATTACCAAATGCTTTATATCTCAAGTTCTGATTGGGTGACGGTCTCGTATTTTACATGTATCAAAAGATACGGAGGAATAAAATGAATATTCACCATCAATTTATGTATGAAAATTAACTAAGGAGGATTAAAAGCATAATTAGAATTTTAACTCTCTGTCTTCACTCCTTTGACAGTAAAGTTTGATCGAGGGGAGAAATACCCCTGCAGTTGGTTTCATACTGCTTTCCGTTTGGTTCTCTACTCCCTTTCCCTTAACTATAGGTCATCATTGCGCATGCGTAAACTAATGCCTTGCCGAGTAAAGCTTAATTAAAATTAATTATATTGATGGAAACGTATAGTGAACCAGGTAACGAACACTATAAATTCTTTCTGAATTTTAAGACAAAGTTAAAACACGTATTTCATTTTCTTTCTCTTTGAAAAAAAAATCAGGAAGTTGCGAGTTAAGGATTATTTAGAATTATGAATGCATTATTTATAGCTTTATGCATGAGGTTTTGTGATTCAAATCATACTGACTAATACGGTTTAAAGGATGGATTTAATTGATTTCTTAGACATTTCAATGATAAAAAAGAAGAAATAAATTTACCCACTACTTGAAGCTCCTTTGTTTTCTGCACACATCTAAAATGAGGTTTATCAGTGGAAATTTGACATGTATAGTTGCCGTGGCTGTCCATACTAAGATTTTTTAAAAACACACTCTGGTTGTCTGATTTTGACATCTGAAACAAAACTCAGGTATTATTGTTAGATAATTATAGAATTGTACTTGGTTTATTAAGAGTGCATAAAATTTTCATCCATATTTGATTAGACATTTATGAAATTTATACTTTTTTGAGTGGGTCAAAATGAAATAAGCTATATTTTTGCATTAATGTAAAATTTCACTTAAATTTTGAAATAAATGAAAAATACTGAATTGTAAAGAAAGTCAGATGAAATGAAGACTAACATTCCCTTGTTATAAGTAAGAGGTACTAAATCAAGCATTTGCTGGAAACTTTAAAATTGAGTTTAATTTGTAGTTTCCCGAAGACTAAGAACAAAGACATAGAAATATTATCTGTGAATTGAGCTGCTAGTTTGGAATGTGAGCGTAAGCATTCAATGAGGAAAACTTTTCATTTATCCCCAAAATGATTGAAAAAAATGATTATAGAAAAAGAGAAGTAGCTTCTTTCTCATTAAGAAATGAGATTTATTCTCACGAATTTTACAAACTAGTTACAAAGCTTGTCATAAGATGGCGCTGATGACTTGAAAAAACTATAATAAAATAGTTGGGAAAACTGTGGAGTTGACTGATATAGAAATATGTAGACTACCCCAACTAAAAATATTTATAGGTACGTGAGTTAAATTGAGTGATTCAATTTTTCCCAGGCTGCACCACGTTATTGTCAATAGTGTCACCTGTTGATGAACTTTATAATTACATTTGAATTTTCAAAAGAATAAATTCCTGATGTTCAAATCAAAATGCATCGAACTGTGCCCCTTCGTTATTCTTTGATTTTTAAAATCGTTATCATTTTTGGATATACAAGTATATGTTTTCTCTGTTTCAACTTTTACAAGATTACATTAGCTATGCGAATAATTCTGAAAAAAAAAATTACATTTCTAATAATAACTCTTTAGTGAACTCTAATTTTGTATTGTACACGGCACTTAAATGAATATAAACAGCATTTAAAATTCCATTAAATTTACAAAGCATTTAAATTTTGCTAGAAAACACTCTAAGATATGATTTTCTGTAAAAGTAGGTTTGCTATTTATTCAAGCAATAGGAAATCTTTTCCTATAATATTTTATCCTTAAATGTGATGATTTAGACAAGAACAAAAGAGAACAAATTCGATTATGTTTTTTCACTAAAATTACGATATTCGAATAAAAAATATCACAAAAATTCTGTAGTGATCCTTTATTTAAATTTTTTAAGGTAAAATTAGAGTGTTTCATATTCGCTAAATTTGCTGCGTTAAATTTTTTTCTGCGTATTTACCAACTTATTTAGATATAAAATCTCTTTTATAAACATCTTTTATAAAATGCCCCATTTATCTTCCTCATACCACTAACTTTATCAGTCTTTACTGTTTTTTTTACTGAAGTATTAATAACTCTACTAAAAGAAAGTAACAACTCTAGTTTACATAGAGAACATAATTAGTATTAATTAATGATTCCTAGCGTTCTTCAAGTTTATGGTTACATAAGTTTTAATTAATGAATTATATGGAGAAAGTTATCGAATATTAACTTTAAGTAGTGAAGGTTCTGAGGAAACTTATTTTGCTGTAATTAATCAAACCAGGCTATTCGGTAGGAAAATGGAAAGTAAAGCTACAGCTAATTGAACCTGATCTTTGTAAAGTTTGACACATGAAAAGCTTTCTTACTGAAATAATTTCAAAGCCTCCAGATTTTATTTCTGCATGTTTGAAAAAATGTACACCGGCTGTTCTTTAATCACCTCTTTAATGCATATTTTACTAATATTTGTCAAAAATGAAGACAAAAAAAATATACTCATTAGTGTAGATAGTGTGGTGCAGCGGTTCCAAATTTTTTTCGGCTAAGGAACCCTAAGTGATCGACCTTCTTTCAAAGGAACCCTGAGACTCAGAGGAAATTTCATTAGCAATTATGAAAAATATTCTGTAACTAATGACCATTATTTATTTTGAAAATTTTTCGTAAATTTAATTTTTTAAAAAGGTTTTGAAAATATTTAATGAATGAATGAAGAATGAAATATTTTTATCGCAAAGTTTAAAGAATACTAGTTAAAATTGGGTTTTATGTCAGACTGTTTAATTAGCAATTTCATCTAGCCTATTTTATAATTTCTTTTATTTTATGCATAAACTAAAAATGAAAAAGCCGAAATACGGTTTTCGTTTTAATAAAAATAAAGAAAAACTAAAATAAACGTTCAGAACAGTTAAAAAATCATTATTAAGAAACTAATGGAAACTTAATTGAATATAAATTTCACTGCAGCGCTTTGTAGCTGATAACGTTGTCCTAACTTTCGGAACTTCTGGGACATTTCCATGGAACACAAGGGTTCCGCGGAGCACCATCTGGTAAACTACTAATGTAGCTTATTTAGTGAAGTATTCACATTTACACTAATATGTTAAATAAATAACACTTAAGGAAAAAAGAAAAATGCATTAGAAACTGTTGAACCACAGTAATACAGGCGGGATGCGAAGGTCAAAACCAGTTTGATCACCTAAAGACTCTAATAACTCTTACTTTCTCTTTGTTTCTACAATCAATCAAAAGGAATATTATATTTTCAGTTACACCTTCCTCAGAAGTGATATCACCAAATTTCAAAACCGTTTTAGTTTTCTCCTTACTTGAAAATTACTAGCCGATTTTCAATGTGTATATTAAACGTTCTTTAGAAAAGGATTTTAAAAATATCTATATTAAGTAGTGATTTCGCAAGTTATAGTACACTATCTACCAATAAGTATTTGGACACCTATGCAAATGACTATATCTGCGGTCCTGAGATACATCATACCTTCCGCCGGTATATATCGTGCAGGGAACAACATCGGCATTAGTCCCATGCAAGAAGCCTACTGCACTATTTTGGATGACAATATGCTTCCTACGTTGTGACAGTTTCACTGGGTGTACCGTTTTTACTTCCAGGACGACAATGCCAGCTGTCATGTTGCAAGGGTCACCAAGGCTTGGTGTCGTGCCAGGGGGGTTAATCGAATGGACTGGCCTGCCCAGAGCCCAGACCTGAACCCTATCGAGAACCTCTGAAACGAGTTGGATCGCCGAATTAAGGGGTGTACTACCGTCTAAAATCAGTGAAGGAACTTACAAGTCTTCTCCAAGCCGAGTGGAAGAAAATACCCCTAGCCGCCACAAATGGACTTGTGGAAAGTATGCCCTAGAGGGTTCACATTGTAATTGCCTCTCGTGTCAATTGATTATGAATAAAGTTTGTTTTTCTTTTCAATCACACATGTCCAAATACTTATTGGTAGATAGTGTATATCCCAAATTGAATGGCTAAAATTCTTCTACTATAATAGTCAGATGATCAAATGGGATGTTTGAAATAACCCTATGATGAAAGTTTACCCATTGATGGTCTGAAATATGACGGGGATATCATAATACACTGTTAGAATTTTTATTCAAAATTATGATGAACTAACCGGCAACAGTCTGTTCAAAAGAAGGTAAAAAGAACATTTTTTACCTTCACGGTTGTGAAACTGTTTACAAAAAACATAGTTATAAGACCATGAATACAAAACTGTACGGATTTTTTTAACCATTTTCAACTAACATGGTTTCAGCACCGTAGAAAAGAAATTTAACTGGACATCTAGGCTTTTTATTAGGTAATTGGCGTTGTAGCGTGCAGGACAATGGAAACTCTTCATGTTTGGAAGAGAATATTGTGGTGCCAACGTTGGGATCCGAGCCCTAGTTCTGTCGGTCATGATATTGACAGAATAGCCCTCTCATCTATAACATGAACACAGTTGCTAGGAACTAAGTGGTTTTATTGGATGGACTTAGTTGGTTCGAAAACATTCTGGTTTTTTAACCGTATTAGGTGAAATCAGTCAAAAAATGGTTTTTCTCACAGTTAACAGTGCGAGTACCATCTTATTTATAGTTATTTGATTGTTTTGTTTGAATATGGTGAAATAACAATTAAATAAATTGTTATTTATTTAATTGTTATTTTACCGTATTCTAGAAATTTTTTCTAGAAATTTATAACAGTGTTCGGGGATATTTTAATAACTGATTTCTACAGTTTGTTAAAATGCAGCAAATGTTTTCTTAAGAAATTTAATGAAATTAAAGTTATTATTTATGATTTGTTTGACAAAATACTACAGTATAAATAACATTGATCATAGCCTTATAGCTGAATTTCTTGGCAGATTTTGACTTAATAAGTTACTCGACATATTTAATTTTTGATATTTTAAATACATTTTATATATTTCTCGAAATAAAATTATTGAAATTGTTGAACGGCATAGACCAGCACTTCCAAAATGTTGCTCTGTAGAACCCTAGGGTTCCGTGGAAGAGTTAACGATATTTTGAGACTTAGTGCTTTTTTTTAACCCGTAATTATTTTGAAACTTTTAATTATATTAAAATCAAATTAATAAACCACTATTTATTCAGCATTTCGTTTGCCTTTATTAAATTATTTAAACTAAAATGAAAATAAAAAATATATTGCCCTTTTTAAACAAAAAAAAATTACATTTTGTTTCAATAACAATACGTGGAATAAATAATGAAAAAGACATGCATTTAAAAAAAATCCCATGCATATTTCCCACAAGGGATCTTCAAATCAAACTAAATAGGATGTTAAAGAAATATATTTCCCTAGAATTCATTTTCAACGCTTATAGCAGTTCATTTTAGTTTTTATTTAAAAGAAAGTCATAATTTGGCTCATTTTATATTTTTTAAGTTTATGAAAATACTAAAAAACAAATTCAGTACAAGGCTGGACAAAGCTCCAGGACTGCAAATTTAGTTGTTGGACATAAAATCTATTATTATGAGTTTTTCTATCATTATGAGTTAAAATCTTTATTATGAGTTTTTTAACTGAATTTCTTAGCATATTTTTAATTGGCATTTTTAAGTAAATTAAAGGTTTGATATTTTTAAAATATTATACATTTTTAAAATAAAATCAATGTTGTTGATCGGTGTAGACGTTACAATAAGAAGCAGGAATATGGTACGGTTGTTTTTTTTCAGATAGAACTTGTTACGGTTAACATTTTATTGTGTGTTTTATTCTTAATACATGTAAACACTTTGTTCCTCGAAAAATTTATTAAAAAAATTCTTCTTAACACTTAATTTTGACCACATTTTGTTAATCTTCCTTAGACGAATAAGTATTCACATTTTATTTCCTCATCTTAGTTTTTAGATTTTTAACTTTCTTTGTTTTTTTAAAACATTTCTTGGGGTTTATTTTGCATTTGTATTTTGTTTTAATATTAACTTTTGGTTTCATTGTTATGAAAAATTTGTTTCATTCGAAAATAATATGCTTCAACGTATTTAAAAAAAAAAAACAGAATAATCGATGGTTCAGTTTTTGCTGTGTATTCTTTTTACCAATATATGCTAAAATTTCGCTTGTGTTTCATTCCTAATACTACAGTAGCCAACACTTTAGTCTTCTAATTATTAATTGACTCATTCTGTTATTCTTTATAATTGTAAATATTGTAAACATTTAATGTAGTTAACTATTTACTTCTCTTCCTAAGAATTATAACTGTCTCAGATTTTACTTGCTCATATTAATAGTTGGTATTATTAATATTTTATCTATTAATCCTATTATTCTTTAATCCTTTAATTGTTTTCATAAAATGTTTAAAACATGAACGATAAAACTTTAAAATCCATTCTGACTTTATCAATACGCTTTCTTAAACGCTTCTTCATGCCTAACTGGCTTATTGCGCCCACTTTTAAAGTTTAAAGAAAACGATTAGTTGATACTGTAGAATGTAATAATTGATACTTTTTAGTTTATAATGTAGTTTTTAGGTCATATTTCTGCTTACTTTTGTAGGATTATAACATGATGATTAAATTTATCGCATGTAGGGACTGAATTACTACTTTGTGTGTGAGCAAAGTTTTAAAACTGTGTTTTTCTTGCTTCCTTCCAAAAGCATATGTTGATTAAAAATAGAAACGAGGAATTTCTATTAGCCTCTTGAAATGTATTCATATTAATCATATATGAAACAAATATAAAACTTCCAAACCCATTCCATAACTTTCTTTTTTTTTAAAGAGTTTAGTTCTTTAATACGTAGAAAGTATTTCTGTTATATTTCTTACTAACTTCCAATAATATTTATTGAATAAAAACAGAATAAAATAATTTTGTAAGCGTAGAGAATTTCGTTCATATTAAGAATTTATGCAGAAATATAAAATATACTTATCTATTTTTAATCTATAATTTTAGGTCTTATTTCTGTAAAACGTAGAAAGTGTTTTTGTTATATTTCTTGCTTCATTCCAGTAATATTTATTGAATTAAAACAGAACAGAATAATTTCTGTTGCCATTGTGAAATTCGTTTATATTAAGTATTTATGCAAAAATATAAAATTTCCTAATAAATTATTTATCTTTTGTTTTAAATTTTAATTCTGTAACTCGAAAAAAGTGTTTCTGCTATATTTTTATTTACTCCAATTTATTTCATTCTGTCATACAATAAATGATAATATAAACAGGAAGAAAAGAAAAGAAGAAAATCTGCTTTAATAATGATTTTCTGAATTTATTCTTTAGTTTCAAATCATTCTTTCGCACATCATTCATTCAAATATGTACTTTATGCAATGAGGAAATAAACTTAAGAACAAGAATAATGGTGAAAAATTAAAATATTTAAATTAATTAATCTGCTTTACAATAAGTATTTTTGTCTTCATTGCTACACGATATCTTTAAAGAATTAACTTCTAAGCTTTTCCTGTAACTAAAATAAAGCAAATAACCAAATGATTCAAAATAAATTCAATTAAAAATAATTAAAGAAAGTGATAAACTCATCAATATATAGCCGTGGTGGCTCACGGGATAGAGCATTCGGCTTTTAATGAGGTGGGCGGGTTCGAATTCCAGCGATGGCTAGTCGATATGAATTCCGCGCCCGGTTCGCATCTACCACAATGCTGACGTAAAATATCCTCAGTGGTAGATGGATCATAGGTTAGTGCCCCCCTGCTGTCAGGCTATCCGTGTAAGGTTTACGTGATTTTCCTATCCATGTAACGCAAATACAGGTTACCTTCATCGAAAAGTTCTCCGCGAAGGCAAATTTCTTCGAATATTTGATCCAGGAGTTTCCTTGTCTTCTGGATTGGGTTCAAAATTACAAGGCTACAGAGCTGAACGTTCGTAGTCGTAAACCCAATACTGGGTTGGATGTTCAACAATAGTTATAAAGAAACCGCTCACCAATAGAGCTGGTAGTTAAAATGTTTACCGTAGTGTGGCGCTGAAACTGCTATGGCGAAAGTGTTTACCATTTCGTCACGCTTTGAAAAAACGCATCGTTTCTACATGCTCTTGCGTCATAGTTGAAGCTCTTTATTTCTCCACTGCTTAAGCGTAAGAAAATTCAAAGAGAATTACTATCAATGTATTGCTGAAAATGTTTTGTTCTTTTATTTCAGCACGTGTACCAAACGATTTCTTGTTTTCTGTTCATATTTTCTTTTGATATCTTTTGTCAAACCTTTACCCTTCTTAACAATTGTTGATTGCATATTGTTTGTACTTTAACATATATATTTGTTTATTTTTTGCTGTGCTTTATTGCAGTTATTGTTGTTCAAATTTTGCTTGTTTTTCTTAACATTTCTTGTAGTTGACGGTATTTTATTTCTTTGTCTCAAATTTTTGCTAAGATTGTTTTATTCAAAAATGGAACGCGTGAACTGAATTTATTGAAATTTTTCCTAGAAAATCCCAATATAGGAATAATAAATCACATGATTAGCATTCCTTCAAACGCTTTTTACAACTATAGAATAAAAAAATGCAGCTGGAGGAAGTCTTTACAAGGTGAAAAACTGATTTTTGATCATAAATGTATTCTCACTTTTCGCATTTTCTTTGATGGATTTTAAATAACTTTCATACATTCATCTTTACCGTGAATGGAGGATTGAATTTTCTTTGGCAACTGGTTTCCGAAGATAAACTGTTTTCCATTTTCGTAAACTATTTTGTTTCCTCTTTCAAAAAACAGTGAGAACAGTGGGAGGTTCAACTTTTATGATAAAAAAGGAAAAAAAAACTACACAATTTTCCTTCAAAAGTTACTGAATGATTTATGGCGGCAGAAAAACTTATGTAAATGGCATAAATTATATTTACTTATCATGGAGTTTCAAAAATATGACAGCTTTAAAATATTTTGCTATTTATTCATAAATTCGCAGAATAATTTTCACATTTACTGAAAACATAAAACATGTTTAACGATAAATGAGAAATATTATTTTCAACAAAAATAAATCATTTCTCTTCAAAGTGCATAAACAAAACAATATTGAAGAAAAAAGGTTTTTAAAATTCAGCGAGTAAATACTACTGACAAAAATGCAAAGCAGAAAAGTGGTATTTTATATAGGGTGTCCAATAAGTTCTCATATAGTATTTATATCATTAAATCCCTTCTAGAGAAAAACTCAAGTAAAAATATTTTATCTGATAACAATGAACTTGGTTATAAGAGTTTTAATAACTTACATAATTCAACAGAGATTCTTATTTTCTTCTGTTTGCAGCAATCAAATAAGTACATCATCTTCCAACACGAAATGATAATTTTTTCTGGTCCAACAGTAACTAACTTCATTTGATGATTTATCATAGCATTGACTTCACATATACTATCATTACGTGATAAATGTTGTTAATGACCAAAGGTAACTCATGGGTTGATCATCAAAATAGTAAAGCATCATCTTCCAACATAATATGATGCATATTCTTGGTTCAACAGTACCAAACTTAATCCGATGGTTAACCATCATAGCAGAGAATAACATCTGTTTCAACAGTACCAAACATAATATAACGGGAGACAGTCACACAGTCATAGCAACGAAACATCTTACATCATAAGTTGTTAACATTTTATTGGCCCATGAAAATCAAATATTTCTTGATGGTCAACTATTATAGTATTAAAACAACATTTTCTATCCTGAAATGATGGAAGTTTGTAAGTATATCAAAAACCATGAACACATGATGAAAAATGTTGGATGATAGTGACCATCCTATAGTGTTGGACCATCAAGAAACGCGTTGAAACCGACATAAATAATCAAAATCCTTCGATGGCACTATCAAGAATTTTGACGTGGATTTTACTGAAAGTTGGAAAATGCAATTAAATTAATATAATAACACCTATTATATTTATCTAATTCTAATAAGGTCACTATTTTGTATTTAAAATATTTTGAAAGTTGGGTACATTAAATATACACCATACAACACAATGGTTTATAATGAAATTAAGATTATTATAATCGCACTAAATCTATACCCCCCCTCTTAAACGGTTGAGTTTGGTTTGAAGGAAAGAGCCCCATAAGTCGTGCAAGAAAAATAACATTAAAAATTTTCGAAATAATCATAAAACTTACATCGACCTGAACGCCGACTTGTGGGAGGATTTTAAAAGATGGGTTGGAACCTGGTACATATCTAAAAAACTCTCTCATATTTTTGTACCATTTGACGGCATATAAAGTTTCATTTCCAAGCTCATACCAGCACTGTAAGTGAACACTGTCTCCTGTAACTACAGGACTGGGAATGTGAAGCATGCTTATTCGAAGTGGAACGTCGGGGCGAGAACCTGGAGAAATAAGAAACAAGACATTCTAAAGTATATTTTATTTTTTTTAAGTGCAAATTATATTTGCAATAACTTGATATAAAAATTAAGTTTTCTAAATTTCTATTATGATTCAAATAATAAGTGCAAATATTGCCTAAGCAATTTAGTCATTAATTAATAATTAAAAATAATGTTAATCGATTAGTAATTAATAATTATAATAATATATTTATAATAATTATAATTATAATAATTATAATTATAATAATTATAATTATAATAATTATAATTATAATAATTATAATTATAATAATTATAATTATAATAATTATAATTATAATAATTATAATTATAATAATTATAATTATAATAATTATAATTATAATAATTATAATTATAATTATAATAATTATAATTATAATAATTATAATTAATAATTATTAAAATAATTATGATTATAATAATTATAATTATAATAATTGATAATCATTAAAATAATTATGATTATAATAATTATAATTATAATAATTATAATTATAATAATTATAATTATAATAATTATAATTATAATAATTATAATTATAATAATTATAATTATAATAATTATAATTATAATAATAATAATTAATAATTATTAAAATAATTATAATAATAATTAATTGACAAAAATTATTATTAGTCAATAATTTGTTATTAATTAATGGTTAGTTTTAAGTAAATAATCCCAGGAAATGGAAGTGGTAAGATATTACTCAAAAGAAAACTAAATTTGGTTCAAAAATATGAAATACGTCGTTTGAAACATGTCGACTTTTATTTTCATCTGCATATTTTTGAAGCCAAAGAAGATTTTTTTAATCAAGTATGGGTTAGTTTGCTAATTATCAAAAATAATTAATTTATAATTTTCTCTTTAGCTAACACTTTTACTATTTCAGTTATGATACAAGAAGTTACTTAATTCAAAAATATACAAATTGGAAAAAACTGTTGACAATTAAGAGCTCATAAAACAGGCGCCAATTTCTAAAACTTGACAGACGTTAATGAGATTTAAATGAAAAATATTTATGACTAGAAACAAAAGGGAACTTCACAGAAAATCAAACTCCAGAATAGCTACATATATTGATTATATGTAGATAGTTTTGGTTCGAACTTGCAACTAACACATGCGTTTGAAAGTAAATAAATTTAGAAGCAAAATTAAATTTCATATTGTTTCTTTAAAATGTTCTGAGGTAATCGTTATGATATTTCGTTACTACCATATTCATTATTATTTAAGAAGTTTTTGCTTCAAGTACCTACAATATATCGAAATGCCTACAATACCTAGATCGAAATACCTGCAATATATTATAAATAAAACAGTAATTTGTATGTTTTAATAAGTTTTTTTTACGTTATTTAACAAATTTTTAAGCTATTTTGTCTTTCTATTTTAAATGGCAATCTAAAGTGCATCAGGTACGGGAAAACGTGATTCTCCTCATGGAACGCGCCATTATTTTCACATTGGAACAAATTACTAGACTTTTATTTGGTTTCTCAAATCACTTTAATTCCTGGGATTTCGGAAAAGTAACTTAGCAAAGAACACAATTTAAAAATGATTTTAGTTTGAAAGGTTATGGCAAGATACTGTAGACTGAATAACAATGATAAGCAATAAAGTTTGTTAAAGAATACTTTTGTTAAACTTTTCGATGATAGCCAATTTAGGTTCTCTTATCTAATTAATCTAATTATTATTTCTAATTAATCTGATTCTAATTTACTATTTTTAGCTAATCCGACTACACGTTGCACAAAAAATATGTATTACGATATGAATACTCACAAATAACTGGTACGGAAGCAACAAAGAGGAAAAGCAAGTTTTCAATGATGCAAGCAGCAATAGGTGGCTCCTTGAGCATTTCTCATTCAGATTTTATTATGACTCTCAGCCTCTTGTTAATGAATATCCCTTAGGTAAATTATCTGAAAAATAAATTACCAATTTTCATTATAATATGCAGCAGAAATTAAGAAGCAAAACATTCACAAACTATGATATTTTTTTCTAAAATACTAGTAATTATATACTTAATGCATTCTTGCATAGTACAAAAAATCTATTCGCTATTATATACCACCAAATCACAGTAAAACAATGAGTTAAATAGGAATGGCAATATTTTTTAAAACAATAGTAGTTATATACGTGCAACGCATTCTTACATAGTACACTGTATCTATTCACTATTATATGCCATCAAATCACAATAAAGCAGTGAATTAAAGAGGAAAGGCAGTATTTTTTAAAGTAATAGTAGTTATATACATACAGCGCATTCTTACATAATACACTGCTTCTATTTACTATTATATGCTACCAAATCACAATAAAGCAATGAGTTAAATAATAGCAACGTTTTTAAAGCAATAGCAGTTATATACATGCAATGCATACTTGCATAGTATAATGTATCTATTCACTAGTATATGCCATCAAATCACAACAAAGCAATAAGCGAAATAGGAATGACAATGTTTTTTTTTAAAGCAGTAGTAGTTATATGCATACAATGCATATTTAAATAATACTATTCATCGGAGCACTATCAATAGCAACATGCCATAGAATCACAATGAAGCAATAAACATAATAAAGATTGGCATATAGAACTTGGACGGATATTTAAATAATACTATTCACCGGAGCACTATCAATCACAACATGTCATAGAATCGCAACGAAGTAATAAACGTAATAAAGATTGGCATAAAGAGTTTGAACGGATCCTTAAATAATACTATTCATCGGAGCACCATCAATCACAACATGGCATAGAATCACAACGAAGTAATAAACGTAATAAAGATTGGCATAAAGAGCTTGGACGGATACTTAAATAATACTATTCATCGGAGCACCATCAATCACAACATGGCATAGAATCACAACGAAGTAATAAACGTAATAAAGATTGGCATAAAGAGCTTGGACGGATACTTAAATAATACTATTCATCGGAGCACCATCAATCACAACATGGCATAGAATCACAATGAAATAAAAAACGTAATAAAGATTGGCATATAGAGCTTGAACGGATACTTAATTAATACTATTCATCGGAGCACCATTAAGCACAACATGCCATATAATCACGACAAAGCAATAAACGTAATAAAGTTTGGCATATAGAACTTGGACGATAATAAAATTCCACGATATAAATATGATAATCGATTTTTTATAATTGATTTAAAATGCATCCCAT
Source organism: Parasteatoda tepidariorum (assembly GCF_982258835.1). NCBI lineage: Eukaryota > Metazoa > Arthropoda > Arachnida > Araneae > Theridiidae > Parasteatoda > Parasteatoda tepidariorum. Next base: position 61,170,826 of record NC_141758.1, on the reverse strand, counting down.
TCTTCTAAGACATGCCTTTGTTAATTCTTTAAAAGTTTGCTTTAAACATTTTTGAAATCTGTAATTATAATTAACTATATTTAAAAATCCATCATTCACCTATTTCTATTGCTTCATGAAATTATTTAATGCTAAATGCCAAGTGCCGGAATTAATTAAATGCCAAAAAGAGAGAAATGAAAATTTTAAAAAATATATATAATTTTTCTAACAATAATTATGAAGTAGAATAAAAAGGACATTTATTCATAAAAATTTCAAAAGCATTACGCTTTGCTATTTTCAAATTAAATTACAATGACTGAATTCTTTTATAAAGAAATATGTTTCCATAATATTCATTTTTAATACTTTTAACAGTTCTTGTTTTATAGCAATTATTAAAAATAAATTTTCAGCTAGACTAGATTCCTCTTCAAGACTGCAAATTCAACTGTCGAACATAAAACATAATTTAAAATTATTAAACGATAAAACAATGAAAAAAAATATTATGATTAAATATTGAAAAGTTCAAAAATCAAAATAAAGTCAATTTTTAATGGTTAATACGTACATAATTTCAATTATTTACTTTAACTATGAGGTCGGGTTCCCGTCGTCAGAAACTTGTAATCCATAGCAGGAAAAAATAGGAACCGCTGCCTTATTCTATTCGTTCACTCAGTTTAACTGATCATTCAATTTCCTTTCGACTCACATTTTCGCTCACTGATTCAATCACAGTATTATTTACTCATTTTTTTGCTTGTCCTTCACTACTACATTTTTTACAACTACACTTTTTACTACTACTTTTACTAATTAGGCGTCCACCTATACTACTTTATTATTATAGTTTGCTTTCTTATCTGCGCACTATTCTATTAACTTTATCATTCATTCACCATACCTTAAATTGCCTCATTCAGTTCCTCACCATTTCATAAATTCATTAATTCACTCCTTTGCTATTTTCTCCATCCATCATTCCCTTAACTCGCTCATTTATGATGAAACAAGTAATGAGACTGTTATATTAACTTTATCAATTACTCACGATTGTTAAAAACTCACTCATTCGGTTCCTCATCCTTTCGTAAATTTATTAATTCACTTCTTCACTATTTCATCCATTCACTGTTTCATTACCTCGTTTACTTACAATTTTTCGGTGAACCAAATAATGAGACTATTATATTAACTCTATAATTTATTCATGGTTCTTCATTCTGTTCCTCACCCTTTCATCAATTTATTAATTCACTTCTTTACTATTTCATTCATTTACTGTTTCATTACCAAGTTTATTTACAATTCTTTGGTGAACCAAATAATGACACACTATTATGTAAACTCTATCATCTATTCATGATTCTTTAAACTCACTCATTCGGTTCCTCATCCTTTCATAAATTTATTAATTCACTTCTTTACTATTTCATCCATTCACTGTTCCATTACCTCACTTATTTAAAATTCTTGGGTGAAGCAAATATTGAGACTATTATATTAACTCTATCATCTATTCATGATTCTTCATTCTGTTTCTCACCCTTTTATCAATTTATTAATTCACTTCTTTGCTATTTCATCCATTCCCTGTTCCATTACCTCGTTTATTTACAATTTTTCGGTGAACCAAATAATGAGATTATTAACTCTATCATCTATTCATGATTCTTCATTCGGTTCCTCATCCTTTCATAAATGTATTCATTCACTCCTTTCCTATTTCATCCATTCACCGTTCCATTACCTCGTTTAATTACAATTCATTGGTGAACCAAATAAAGAAACTTTAAATAAATTTTATAATAATTGAATTAAAATATAAAGCTCTTATCTCATGAACTATGTATTAAAATGTATAAAAAGAACAAGTAATGTTTTTTTTAAATGTTATTATTAAATATTTCTTAAGTAAGCCTTTACTAAAAAAGTTTTTGTGACAACTATATTTTATCCTAGCAGCAAAATATTTTTATTGGTTTTTATGTGTATTTCTTATCTTAAAATTGCAAAACAGAATGTCAAAAGTGACAGAAATTATAGCCTTTCCTTAACATTTTACGGATGAGAAAATATGTTTTGTTTTTGAGCTGACATGTATCTTTCAACTCTTTTTTGAGAAAGTTTTAATTTTTTTAAAAAAAAGTTTTGACGAAAAATAGAATATTTTCTTCCTGAATAAGCAAGCAAAAAAATCAGATGCATTACCAGTTTCTGACATTTCTTTGAAATTATGTCATAAAAACTTTGTCAAAAAATAAAATAACGTAGAATTGAAAAATCAATATGTTTATCCAAAATTATCTACTTTTTTAATAATTTTAACTATCAATACAAAGGAAAGATTTCTCTCCGAGAAAGTAAATGCAATAGTAACAAGTCATGATTTAAAATTAAGATAAATTTTGTTTTGCTTAGGAAATGTTCAAGGTTATTAAACAGTAAGGTTTACTTTTCCCGAGTTTTATTAGCCTCTTCTTCAGAGAACTCAATTTATGACGTCACGTGCTTAGTAGACGCTTAAGCTATCATATCTTTTGTTGTTATTCCTATTATTAGCAACTGCTTTGAAGTTTAAAATTTATGTTGTTGTTGCTCATTTACGTCTCACTAGAGCTGCACAATGGGCTATTGGCGACGGTCTGGGAAACATTCCTGAGGATGATCCGAAGACTTGCCATCACAATTCTGATCCTCTGCAGAGGGTATGGCACCCCGCTTCGGTAACCCGACGACCTACACGCGAATTAAAATTTATATTTCAGCTTATAATTTAATCGCATACAAATTACTATTTGAATGCATTTTGCTTAAAGCTTTTATTGAAATTTTAAAAAAGAGTTTATCGAACTTATATTGAACTACTAATAATATAATTTCTAATATTAAAAAAAGTTTAGTTTGCCATCATATATTCAATGCAAATATTAAAGCTGTACTTTTACACATCGTAACATAAAATAAGGAACTAAATACTGTTATGGACACTCCTGTAAAACGGACGCCTCTCAATACGGACACATTTTTAATTCCCCGGGAATCTTCTATGAATAAACCATTATGTACATTCTCCGCAAAGCGGACACTCCCGTAACCGGTCGCGGACAGTTATTTTGGCCCTGAACCGTTATTTTCCATCTCTTCAAACCGGGCACTGTGCTCGACTTCGCTAGCAGGTCGTCGGGCTACCGAAGCGGGGGTGCCATCCCCTCCGCAGAGGATCAAAATTGTGATGGCATGTCTTCGGATCATTCTCCGGGATGCTTCCCAGACCGTCGCCAATAGCCCATTGTGCAGCTCTAGTGCGACGTAAAATTAACAACAACAACAACAACAACAAACCGGGCACTACTTTTTTTAAATTTGAAAAAATAATGTTTCTGCTTTAAATTACAACGAAAAAAATGCAATTTTTTGTCATTTTTAAAACATATAATTTTTTTGCCTTATCCATAACTAAAAATAATGTTAAGCTATTTCACTACTGAAGAATCAATCTTTCTCCTGTCACCTTGCCTTATCGTTGTAAAGAAAGGAGAGAAACTGATGCTGCTCTCCTGAAATAATTCGGACAGCGGCATCTTTTGATATTTTCATATGGATCACACAGGTTATGAGACCCCTTAAGTTGAAATGGCATCTTAAATGCTCTCAATGATTCTTCCCCATTGAAAATTTCTATAATTTTCTTATCAATTTGAAGACTGTATTTAACACAGCTGGGAAAAAAAGAGAACTGAAACGTAATCTTCTTCTTCTTCTTTCAAATCCCCATTTCTCGCCTAGCTAGACAAGGTCCATGAGATTGTTCACCTTCAAAAAGTCTAAAACAAGTAAGGGTCTTTCAATAAGGTCTTGTTTTAAAAGACCGAGGCAGTCCAGTAGATGTTCAGGGGATGCCTGGGCCGAAGAGCACTTGGTACAGAGGGCAAAGCACTTTTCTCATTCAGAGTACCTCAGTGATTTCAAGTGTCCACAGCGGAGACGTCAGAAATCACTGAGGTACTCTGGAGGAGAAAAGTGCTTTGCTCTCTGTACCTGTAAACAGAAAGTAATCTTTGAAATGTTCATATGAATGAAACATTTATTCAGACACTTGATAGCTGATCACTTGTGAATAATCAATTCCATAGGTCCTCATGACTTGAATGTGAATCGTGGGAATTTCCTTCCATAGGTCCTTGAATGTTTACTTTCAAATAGGTATTAACCATGTTCCCTATCAAATGATAGGTAGGTATAAGGGGATTTAAACCTAATAATTGAAACCGATTGAGGACTAAAAGTTCCTATTCGGTATCATATGTCTGACTTGAGTATATATGCTAATAGGAAAATTATACTCATTTATCTGTAGCTAGATCTAGAATTATGTATTTATATCAAACTTCTTTATATATTCTTTTTTATCTCTCATAAAGTTTAAACAAATATCCTTGTAGATAGTTATTGCATATTATTTAATAATTTCTACATCTTTAAAAATATTATAAAAACAATATACAGTATTAAACTTCGTTATTAGGGTACTCTTTCCGTAAGCGGGCAACTCTCATAAACGGACAATTTTTTCGGTCCCAAGAATATCCGCTTAACGGAGGTTTCACTATGTTTTCTTCTGGGAGAAAAAGAATATCTATCAGGGCAGTGGAAATAACTGAAAATTCATCTCACATAGAAAAAAGTTAATCAAACATATAACCAAAGAATATCTTCTAATTAAAATAAAATTGCCAGGGTTTGTTAGAATGGACTAAATTGAATTTAAAAGTAGTTTGTGCTTTTATTATATTATTGAAACATTATTAAATTGATAAATTTCTGCATTTAATTAATTTTACATTAAGTACATTTCTGAAAAAAATTATTAAAATTAAAAATTATTCTTGATTTTGATTCATTACTAACTAAATTTCACATTCACACATTCTTTCAAAGATATTAAATTCGTATGTTTTTTTTAATTGCTCCTAAGAGATGTTTCAAACCTGAAAGGTTTTTAAAGTATAAAAACATGCTGCTTAAATTTCCTCCTAAAGGAAGGGGGATGGATGAGTTTGTGACACCACTTACACTAGTACTATTCTTAGGCGCTCTATTATTTCAAAATTAGCTTTCTTTTCTTTATGATAATCATTCCCTTCAATTAATTTCGAGTTTCAAGCGATAAGTATTCTTACGATTTGTTTTGAATACATTTAAATGTTTGAATATAAATAATTTTTTGCAGTTTTCGTGATTCAGTAGGTTCGTAATTTTAGTAGTAATTTTAAATAGTGAAAAAGTTCCATTTATAGTTTTCCAAAATACATAACAATGATATTCAATATATGCGGAGTTGCCGCATGTAACAAGGAACCGAAGGAAAGGAGGTTAATGGCAAAACTATGTTATTCAATATATGCGGTGCTGCAACATCTAAAAACTGGCTCAAAAAACCAAAGGAAAGGAAGTTAATGGCAAAACTATCATATTCAATGCATGCTGTGTTGCAACATGTAAAAACTGGTTCAAAAAACCAAAAGAAAGACGGTTAATGGCAAAACTAAGCAATTCAATATATGCGGTGCTGCAACATCTAAAAACTGGTTCAAAAAACCAAAGGAAATGAGGTTAATGGCAAAACTATCATATTCAATGCATGCTGTGTTGCAATATGTAAAAACTGGTTCAAAAAACCAAAAGAAAGGGGGGGTTAATGGCAAAACTATGCTATTAAATATATGTTGTTGCAACAATTAAAAACTGGTTCAAAAAACCAAAGGAAAGGAGGTTAATGGCAAAACTATCATATTCAATGCATGCTGTGTTGCAACATGTAAAAACTGGTTCAAAAAACCAAAGGAAAGACGGTTAACGGCAAAACTAAGCAATTCAATATATGCGGTGCTGCAACATCTAAAAACTTGTTCAAAAAACCAAAGGAAAGGAGGTTAATGGCAAAACTATCATATTCAATGCATGCTGTGTTGCAATATGTAAAAACTGGTTCAAAAAAACCAAAAGAAAGGGGGGTTAATGGCAAAACTATGCTATTAAATATATGTTGTTGCAACAATTAAAAACTGGTTCAAAAAACCAAAGGAAAGGAGGTTAATGGCAAAACTATCATATTCAATGCATGCTGTGTTGCAACATGTAAAAACTGGTTCAAAAAACCAAAAGAAAGAGGGGTTAATGTTAAAACTATGCTATTAAATATATGTTGTTGCAACAATTAAAAACTGGTTCAAAAAACCAAAGGAAAGGAGGTTAATGGCAAAACTATCATATTCAATGCATGCTGTGTTGCAACATGTAAAAACTGGTTCAAAAAACCGAAGGAAAGACGGTTAATGGCAAAACAAAGCAATTTAATATATGCGGTGCTGCAACATCTAAAAACTGGTTCAAAAAACCAAAGGAAAGAAGGTTAATGGCAAAACTATCATATTCAATGCATGCTGTGTTGCAATATGTAAAAACTGGTTCAAAAAACCAAAAGAAAGAGGGGTTAATGGCAAAACTATGCTATTAAATATATGTTGTTGCAACAATTAAAAACTGGTTAAAAATAGCCAAGGGAAATGAGATTAATGGCAATCATTTTTTTCCAAAAAAACTCCTTAATAAAAATGTTTGTGCAAAAATGTAAAGCAAAAAAGAAGACGTAATTAATATCACACATATACTTAGAACATTTTGATTAAGAAGATTATTTTGCGAGGTGAATCATTAAGTAATTCCTCAATTATTAAGTTGGCTTTGGTACTTTTATTAAAATTTAGTTTTCCTTTTTCTTTTTGAAATATGAATTTCATGATAATGAAGTAATGATTTAAATAACATACCACAGTAAATGATGAATAAAATTCATTGAGATAGTTTTTCATAGGATAAATTCAATGCAGTACTGTAAGTGTATTTCCATCATTATTTTTTGTAACTTCATTCCTAATTTTCAAGTTTAATTCACGAAAAATAACAATAATTTCTTTAATAATTTTCTGTCACTTTAGAATTTATACTAAAAGTTAAATTTAGTTTTATACTGTTTTAATTTTCAAAATTTCTATTTGTGCATGATTAATTTAAGCCCTGAACCGAAAAGTTATTTTTAAAGCATGTCTCAATGAACTCGGTTTTTCGACCCCCAAAACATTAGGGTTAGCCACAGTCTGTGAAATTAAGGTTCTCATAATTCGGTCAGGATAGCTATCCAAAGTTTGGATCCTTTAATGTTAATTTTACTTTTTGCGTATTAGCATATTATGTTTGAACGAAATCAATTGAAGCGTTTCTGAGAAATCAAATTTTTAAGTATTGCGACTTCTTTAAAATTTGATTTCTCAGGAATTATTCAACCGATTTCGCAAAAATTTAATATTTCGCTATCTGAAATTACTTACTTTGGAATTGCAAATGCAAAACGAATTGAAAACTTTTCGACTATTATTTAATAATATAATAAAAAATAATAAATATTTACTTAAACTTACTTTTTTGCTTGGAATTATCTTTGGATATACGAATGTTATAACTGTGCACAAAAATGTTTTAATTTGCTTAAAAAATTCTCGAGATATAACGCAAAAAGTAAAATTAACATTAAGGGGTCAAAATTTTGGATGACTCTCCTGACCAAACTATGGGGACAATATTTTCTCAGTTTGCTGCTACTCCCTATGTCTTGGGGGTCAGAAATCTGAAACCGTTTAAAAAAAATTATGTTTATTCAGAGAAAGGGCGTTGTGTCTGATGTTGTAACTTAAAATACCGTCTGCACTAATTAATTAGCATTATCGAGGGAACCCCTCGAACCATTAAGATTGCGTCTTAAAATGTGAAGATCCGATCTTTAGATCAAAGGTTATTGAGTGTGGTTCGTTTCTTTTTGTTGCACTGTACAATATATTTATGTACAATGCATTATACCTCCTTGAGTTAAAACTGCAACACAGGACTTCCATGTATAGACAAAATACGTTCAATGTATTCTGGAATAAGTCATGCTAAAATTTATTAGCATGACTCATTATATTATTATATCATAAAATAATTGCATTGAAATTTGTGAATTATTTCATTGTTCTCATTAATAAGAGCATCAGCATTGGAGGAACACGTAGTGCTAACAATAATTTGATTGGTAATCAAATTACCAGATTAAAAGGATCGACACTGTGTAGAAGACCAAGGAATATTAAATTAAATGCAAGGCGTTAAAATAAAATTTAATTTACCCGATATTGCTTAGAAAATATTGTGGTTTTAAGCACAAGTGATATGGATTCGAAGCTCGGTTATTGCTAGTTGATACACAAGCGTTTCTTAGCTTACCACATAGAGCAAAATTACTACTTGCTACAGGGTGGCTAAATATGACAAACAGCGTTTAAAAAACTACTACCAGATCGTCGAAAATGCACCCCATATCCATTTTATTATCTTTCTCTTAATAAATGAGGTTTTATTTTGAATATTTTATAATATATTGAAAATTATTATCTTTCATGCTTGTTCCATTAAATTTGTCTTCATTTTAAAAGCAAAGCTTGTGATTTTCAAAATATATTGAGGAACACTTCAAAAGAAACAGTTCACATTACTAATACCAAGAGTTTCTTATCGTTTAAAATTTTCAATCTCTGTGAAGGTATCCCCTGTTCATAATGCTACAACCAGCAACAACCTACAGCCACAACCTACCTACAACCAGCTACAACCTGTAATCTTTTTTTTAGTTTTGCGTATACAGTTTTAACCTTGGTGCTAGCACATAGTATCGAAAATTATTGGAAGATCACTGGCTAGAGTTTAATTGCTTTTAGGTTGACAATAAGAAATTTTCGAGATATTTTTCTTCCTCTCTCTTTCATTTCTCTCAAATTCAAGATATCTCAGCTGAAAGATCTTCAAAGAAAATTTACTTTCCAAATCGCGATTTAGATGTTCCTTTCTCTTCTTAGTATCCTTTGAAAGTACCATGTGGTATTTAGTCACCACATATTCTCTAAACCAATTCTCTATCCGATACAAATGATAAAACATTGTTAAGATCTATATATTGCACCAATGTTGAGATAGAATATTGCACCATTCCACTGCCGCGTTTTTTTTCTTTTTTTTTTCCAAATGAAATTTAAAGAATTTTTAAAGATGCAGTAATTAGGTTCGAAGTAATTATGTTTCAAATATAAATTCGCTCTACAGATCTTTCAGATATTTTGCAGGATGTCAACAAAAAAAATCAACAACTTGTACATTTAATGATTATACTTTATTAAACGATACTTAAAAAAAGGCCGGTATAGCCTGTTTGGTAGGGTGTTGGAGCCATGTCCAAGAAGTAGTGAGTTCGATACCAGTCGGCCGATGGTGACTGGTGCGCGTTAAACCTGCTGGGTTACAAAGTCCTCCATGCTCACCTAAAAGATCAATACCTCTGGTGGTACGGATATGGGGATAGATCGTTCGCTGATTCAGGCAAAAATTACGATCCATGGAAGAATAAATGGATGTATGAATGGTTTCACCCTACAAATGGGCTGTGGCTTGCATGTGGCAGAAATCGTATTCTTGGCCCTAAATGGTGACACTGTAAAACAGAAAACACATCCTCTGCTTTAAATTTGCTTTGTTTCAATGAGTAGACTTGCTGGCAAGTGGCATTAGGAATATTAACAAATACCTAATAAAAGTTATGATGCAAGTGTAAATTATTTAAAATCTAGATAGATCCACTGCCTACTTCTACAACTAATTCCCATATTTACAGTCCTTAAAAAAATGTAATTATGCGATTAAAATATCCCAAGCGTTTTCATTGTATCAAAAATTTGGTTCCCAAATCCATCAGGATAAAACTTTATCGACTCATTTTGCATTTATATCTTTGTAATTATATCTCTGGTTTAGCTTTCGGTTACTCCAAAAACTTAACAAATTCTATTCATCAAAAATGTATATATCTATAAAATAATGGTTCAGTGCGCAAAAACATTAAGAGTACTTGCTCTCAAGAATATTAATTTCCAATAATCATCATTCAAATTGCGTGATTTAGTGAACACACATATATATAAATCATAATAAAAAAATAAATATGACTTATTTACTATTTCAAGATAGTAAATGGTTAAAAATAGTAGTTATAAGCTGTTATAAAATCTTTTATCATAACATTTTAGGTAAAGTAATTTTTTAAGTTTTACTTTACAGCGACGGTTCAAATTTTTTTTCAAAGCTTTAATTAAGAAAAATAATCAAAATCAAAAGCGCAATTATTGCAAAGATTGTTGCTAAGAAAAGATTATAATGATATATTTCAGGAAAGTATTTTTAAATGAGAGATAAAGAAAACATTAACAGACAAATACCCTTTATTAGTTTTATATGAATGGCAACCAAACGAAGGTGGATAAACTTTGTTAATTAAATATCCTATCTTATGACTATCTAACCTATAAGAATTCTCAGACGAGAATTAGTTTTAAACCATTATCTTTTTATGTTAAATACAGAAAAATATATAAATCTAAACCTGAATCTTTTTGAATGGCATTAAACGAGGAAAAGTATTATATAGAAATTGATTATATTTAAATATTTATCAAAGTTACTTAAACTGAATGCATGGAAATAATGTTCAAAGATTCTATTCAAAAAAATAAATCTTATCGTTTTAGTCTGGTATTGAAAATTCGTAGCGATTTAAAAGTCAATGGGAAATTCTCAAGAACTATCATTTGCTTGAGAACAAAACTAAAGTTCCGAAACAATTGAAATTCAAGAAATAAATCCTTTGGTGTCATTGACAAATGTGCTTTTTCAGAAGAGAGGAGCAGAAAAAGATTTTTTTAGTTTGCTCGAAACTTCAAATATTGAATCTGACTGAAATATTTTTTATGGATTTGAATGTTTTCGCTGAGTAGCAATATCGAATGTTGAAAAATATTTTCCCGATCAAATATTTCTCAGAAAGACGATCGAAATAAATTGTTCAATTTTGAAATAAAATCACTTTATTACTGCTTGTAAAAAACAACCTGATTTATGAAAAATTTCAAAATTTTCAGTGCAAATAAGTATTATATTAAACTCATACATGAAGCAAAACATTTCGGTAAAATTACCGCACTATATGGTAATAGCATTTGTGGCAAAAAGAAAAAAAACATATTTCTGGTAAAATCAAAATATATGATATTAAAACCATTCATTTTGTAATTTTTCCATCCTATGATAACGGTTTACAAAAAATTATGGTTTTAAAAATAGCTGTTATTACCATACATATAGTAAAGAATGCATAATTGTAAATTTAATTTAACCATGTTCTAAACCATGCCTTAAAGTATCACGAAAAAATTGCCAAATTTTATCATATTTACGGCATTTTATCACGGATTATAAAACCATATTTTATAGTTACCAAAATCATTACTAAAGAGCTTCGAGTAAAGTTACCGAGCTTTCTGGCGTTCTCATAAAGCTAGATATACGGTACATTTTACAGTATCTTAGTAATTTTGACCATACTTTTTTCTAAGCGTATTATGGTGAACTGGCTTGAGTTTTTTTTTCTCCTGATTTTAAAAATATTTTTTTAGTGTTCTGAAAAATTTCTGTGCTAAAGAATTTATAATTAATATTACACAAAAAATATGGATCATGTTAAACTGTAAAGGCTTAATTTGTCACAGTTTTAAGATAAAACTAAATGAACACTATCATCCCACTTTTAAAGCTTGATTACATATTACGATTACTATGGTTTAACATGAACAAAACTATTGTTAAAGTTAGTACTTTATGAATGTTGCAGTAAATTTGCATCATGTAATGGTTCAAAGTAAGGACATGTTGGATCAACATGTAACCGATTTTTTCTGACAATCTGGTTTAATATAGTCTATATCGTTTTTCCGTTAAGAATAACTTTGCATGGACAAAAAACAAATTTCAAAACCTGACAAAAGGGCCTCTATTTGTACTATACTCCTTTAAAAATTAAGAAAAGATCATTGTGGTATAGAATTTAACTAATCGTTTGCGACTGCATATAGTTCCGTTTTATTTCTTTATTAAATTATTCAAATAAGCTTTGAAACAATTTAAAAGCTTTTTTAAGTTAAACACGCCAAATTAAAATTTAATTCGCGTTATTTTTTTCTATATTTATCATAGAATTATTAAGGAAAATATATGATTTCAAAGTCTTACTGGAATTCTAGATTTGGCGACATATTTCGACAAATAAGAAGGACATTCGTTCTTGAAAAAAACAGCAACTATAGGACGTTGCAAGAGAATTGTATTTGGTTTGACAACTAAAAATGGTGAGTCTTATGCTGACATGTCTTTAATAAATCAAATGCGAGATAATGAGTATTTTTACTTTTCATTCTCTGTCGAAGAAAATCATCTGCAAAAAAAAAATATTTATTATTCTGTCATAATTATTGTTCTTCATTCTTATTTCTTTAAATGCGAACTGAAAGAAGTAAGTTTGTTGCGATTTTTAGATATGATTTTCATTAATTCTTAATAGCAAAACAATAGTTTTTATTCACGAAAGATTTAGGAAAGCGAACAAAAGGAAGGCTGTGTAACATCATACGTACTCGCTGGGAGCTTAGCATCCATTTTGAGTGCACTTAGATGCAAATGGGCTCTTTTTATAGGGTAACCGAATTTTTCGCTACCAGTATAACATTTGAAGAGCTTTTTTTAAAGATTTAAAATCTATTATTATGCATGATGAATAATTAGGAGAAAAAAACAATCTTCAATTAGCTTTGGGCGAAAATATTTCTTTAGTGCCTTGTAAACATTATAAAAATTCAAACTGCACATAATAATTTTTCTTATCCATGTACATTACTAGTTTTTACTATAATAGTAAAATAATTATAATAACGTTTTTTTTACAAAGTTCAAAATTTGTCCCAAAACTCCCTTTTTGAGGAAAATTGTACACACTTCGAGAAATATTAGATCCTCAGGAATTAAGAGATATTTAAACTTACAATAATAATTAAATATCTAAATGTAGGTAGTAAGCAATAAGGGTGTTTAAAGAAATATCAAATATCTGTAGAAAAATAGGAAATCTCAACTGAGAATAATGACTCCCAAATAAGTAACTTAATTTGATTCAGTAAACTGAAATGAGTATGATTCGATTATTCACTGTCCACATTACGAACGAGTCACTGGTTCGCTTTTTGTTTCTGTTATTCAATATTTAGTGAAGCGTTTACTATTTTTTGTTTTGTTTTTCCTTTCCCTCTTTTTAAGTAGGAGTTTTTAAGTTTCACACATCATGCCGAAAATCTAGATTTGGCATGATGTGTGAAACCTCACTAAACGAAGTTTAAAAAAAATTAACATTTTCTAAAAAAAAAATCAAAATAGGAAGTTAGCGAAAACAATGAGTTCACTGATTTTAACCTATCTAAGTAAACAAATAATTTAATATTTTTCTGTGCATAATTATGACAGTTATTGCAACAGTGTCAATCGCAATAAATTAAATTTCTTTTCTGTATCAAAATTATATCACATATAATTTCTCCTTGAATTTATTTGAAATTTGTTAGTAGGCAGGCATAGCACCGGACTCTGCTAAATACCAAGTTGCACTTCAGAATTGTATAATAATCACTTTAGCCCTGTAATGTAGAATGTTTTACTATGTTTCATTTTCAGTTCACCATATTATATCAATCTTACCTTAACATGTTTAACGATTGAGATAAATTTTAAATCCTCACTCAGAAAATCTGATCAACGCCTAACCATGATTATAGAGTGTTGAACTATAATAAAGCGAAAATTTGCTGTAATCCTAATTTTATATTAACAATTCCGTTCAAACTGAACTTAAGCGTTATGCAATCAAATTAAAGAAGTTTCAACTTAGCACCATAAAAAGGTTGCCGCAATTCTCTTTAAAATCCACGCTAATAGATTGAATCATAACGTATAGTACTAAGTTTCTAAAAGTGAATATAATATTCTTCAATGACAGCATGATAATTTACTATTCAAGGTTTGTTTTGCTAATTTACTATTCAGGTTTATTTCATTATGTTATACAATTCAAATATGTTTTACAAAACCTAGTTACATGACATTTATAAAACATCTACTGGATATTAATTTAACGGTAGAATTATTTCGGTGCTGATAAATAACATAATTTTTAATTTCATACTTTGAAAATTACATAATTAATCACATAATTTACAAACCACATCAATATAAAAAAAATCACAACTTGATAAAAATTATTTTTCCTTCGCTAAATGCATGCAACAAAATTTTTATTTCATTTTATAACCGTCATTGAAGAGATGACCCAATTCTGGGTTTACGTCCGTCAATGTTCAACTCCGTAGCCTTGTAATTTTGAACCCAATCCAGAAGACAAGAGAACTCCTGGATCAAGTATTGGAGGAAATTTGCCCTCGTGAAGGACATTTTGATGAAACTAACCTGCATTTGCGATGCAGGGAGAAGTAAACCAAGTACTTCCCAAGGTTAGCCTGACGTCAAGGGATTCTAACCCATGATCCGTCTACCACTGATTATATTTTGCGTCAAAACTGTGGTCGATGCGAGCCGGGTGCGGAATTCGTATCAACCAGCCATCACTAGGACTCGAACCCGATTCACCTCATTGGGGGTGAGCACTCTATCCCCTAACCCACCTCGGCTCCATGGTACAAATTAATCGATTTCACAGTTTTAATTGTTATTAGAAAATATTTTTACTTTTTTTCAAACGCATTTATTATTTATGATAATTAATCCCATTTATGAACAAAATAAGTTTCCGAAAATTATAAATTAATATAATTTATTTTTAATTTGTTATTTGCATATAACAAATTAATCCATTTCACTGTTTTCATTATTATTGTAAAATGTCATAAAGATAGAATAGTTTAAGATAACACTTTTCCTTTTTCTGTCGATGACATTTATTACATGAATCACGCCAACCTCACATAAGTAATTCCGATTATTAGACTGAAAAAATGAAGTTAACTGTGAAGGTGTCGAAGCTTTGACGAAAATGGGTGTGTCTATTAAAGAAAAGTAGAGGTCTTAATTCATATACGCTACAGTTTAACATAAGCCAAAAAAAAACTTTCTTTTCTTTTAGAACAAAAACTGAAAAAGTTATCAATGTCAAATAAGTAGCATTGTTGTAAAGGCAAAACGTCAGAGAATGGTTTTAAAGTAATGAGTAAGCATGTATGTTTTTAAAAATGGAGATCTTAATCCATATCAATGCAGATAAAAAAGAAGTAAAAATCTTGTAAATAAAATATACTTTCTTTTTAAAATAAATACTGTAAAAATAATTTTTTTAGAATAAAAACTTCAAAAAAAAAATATAGAAGTGAAATAAGCAGATGAAAATACATTTAGAAAGTCAGCTAATTGTTTTAAAGAATTGAATTAGCAAGTTTTCTCATAAAAAAATTTTAAGAATAAAAAATTCATCAATGAGATCCATAGCCTGATAATTAAAATATGTTTCCCTTTTAAAGATAAACACTGTATTTTTTTTCTTTTTAAATCAAAAACGGAAAAAATAACAGACGTCAAATAAACAGCATTGTTATAAATGCAAAACATCAGGGAATGGTTTTAAAGCATTGAATAAGTAAGTTTGTTTTTAAAAGTAGGGATTTCATTAATATACATTATAGTCCAACAAAATCCAAAATTTCATTAAAAAAAATTCAGGTAAGAATAAATACTGTATAAAATACCGATGCCTAGCAAGAATAATCATTTAAGCAGGTCGTGAATAAGTTTGCAATAATGCATGAGGTAGTTTGTTTTTAAGAGTAGAGATCTTAATATGCACTGTAATTCATTAAAAGCCCTTTTTTCTTCTTTTAAGAACAAAAATTTCAAAACTTCTAGATATAAAATAAATAGCTATTTTTAGCAAGCTTAAATTAAAAAGGCCTGGAAGTGATTTTAAAGTAGTGAGTATATATTACTTGATTACATTCGCTTCAAAAATATACATCATGGAAATAACAGTGGACATTTTCCAAACGCTAAAAAATAGTCACCCATTTTCAAGACTCACCAGACGCGAATGAGAAGAAAAGAAAGTGATTTTAAATCTAAAACTCAAAGTTACGGACGTCACGGTGAACGTTGACATCACTGGTCTAGTAACTAGTTTGTACTCTATATCCACGCCCTCTAGTGAGCTGCGGTGCTTGTTTATTGCAGCTGTACATAATTATTATTATTTTTATTTTTTGATTTTTATAAGTTGTAATGATTAATAATAATTGATAACATTCAGTCTCTTATTTAGCCCAGAAAAATCTGAAATTCGCAAATTTTATGACACATTTTTTTTAGATGTTTTTAAAGATTTATAATTCGTAAATTTTAAACTTTAAAAAAAAAAAAAAAAAAAAAAAAAAAAAATTTATTAAAATTTAATTCTTTATATCATTCTGAAATTCAAATATTTCAAATAAAATAAAACACAATTCATGTATTTACAAAAAATGAATAAATAAATAAAATAAAGATCATTTTAGTAAGCATTCCAAGCTAGTCAAAACATTAAATATATTTATAAAGCACAAGAAATAGGAAAATGATAATAATTGCTGAGATATAGTCTCATTATTGCCTGTTAGCGTACAATTAGTTTGCCAGTAAAACGTTTTCTTGGTTTTCATTTGTGTGTAATGGAAATTCCAATTATTTTCATTCAAAAAGTCTTTCAAAATATGATTTTACTCCTCTATTTCAATTACAAGTTACTATGATATATGGATCGTGTTAAAAGTAAAAAATATAAGAAAGTGTTTCACAACATCCACTTAGATGACAAATTGTTTGTCAAGGATGATAAAAAAATTAATGGTTAAAAAATAATTCATTGCGATAATGAACATTTAGCTGTAATGTTATCATTGTTCTGTTATCTAAAATACTTTTTCGTGATTTTCCTTTGCATTTAACGAAACATTTGATTACTTTAATTTCAACTTAATCTTGGTTAAAATAAATTATTTTATTAACTTTTATAAACATTGTTTTACGCCGATATTTAAATTGCACGCTACTTTGATTTTTGGAATGAGTTTAAAGTTACAAAAAATATGAAGAGCATCTCGCTAATCACCGAAATAATTAAATAATTGACTGTCTGTCAAAGACTCAAAAAAAATGATTTATTATATAAGAAAAAATTCATTACGATTACTGAGCATTTCGCTGGAACTCTTTAAGCGTCAAGCAATCTGAATGATATTTTCGTGGTTTCCCTTTACGTGTAACTCAAAACATGATTGTTTTATTTAAAAAAAAAAAACATTCATAAAGGCAGCAATGTTTAAATATTTACATAAGTTATGAGTTATTTTATCTTTATTCCTTGTTAAATCAAAACAAAATGAAGAGCATTTGATTGAGGGCAATTAATTAGCAAGGTAGATAGTCTTACGTGGACATTAAGAAATGAATTGGGAGATTTTGACAGGGGTATATATATATATATATATATATATACTATATATATATATATATATATATATATATATATATATATATATATATATATATATATATATATATATATATATATATATATATATATATATATATATATATATATATATATATATATATATATATATATACATATATATATATATATATATATATATATATATATATATATATATATATATATATATATATATATATATATATATATATATATATATATATTATAATAATTTGAATAATTATTCGTGCAAAGGCATTAATAAAGGTCGGAAATTGAAAGATACAATCGAATTCATAATAAATGCTACGAATAATTATTTTCATGCAAAAGATTTTTATTTTTAATTCTCATCGGAAAATTTAAAAAAATTACGGTTGCATGGCTTATATTTTGCTTAAACAAATGTGTCATTAATGTGCATTTTTAATTATAACGATTTTAAAACAATAATAGTAAACTTATAAAATTCAAAGGGTTTTAGTTTTGAACTCGTTCTGTTAAATCAAATTTTTAAATATAAAAAAATGCTAATATAAGCATCTATACTTCAGTTATAATAGAACCAGATGCTTCAAACTAATAATTATGGTTGAATAAGCAAATATCCTTCCTTCGGTTTTAATCAACCCAAGTTCTGAAAACCGAAACTAAACAAAACCGAAACTATAGTATATAATTGCTCATAATCTGAATGATCTCTGGTTTTAAAACTTCAATAAACAAACAAATTAATTATGAGTAATGAATAGACATCTTTGAGCAACATACAAAATAATAAACTGGTTTACGGAAATGAAAAAATTTTAGAATTTAAATTAAGTTGCTTTTTAATGATCAACACTGATTACGCGCAATGCTAAGGTACGGCGGGGATGTCAGAAAATAATCCCTAGGACGACACGAACGCCCCTTTTTGTGCGTAAAACCGGTCTGTCAAAAGCGTGTTGCTTTTCTAAAAACCCCCGGGAAAAGTTAAATGTCCTTATCCCCTATATTAGTCCCTGCCTTCTACAAGGAAAAAAAAATGGAAAAATAAAGGTGCGAAACAAAACTAGAAAAACCGCAGCAGCGGAAAGAGAAAAGAGATGAAAAAATTTCCAGTAGATCTAGTTTTGTCTTTCCCCATAATTTTTTCATTTTTCGTTGGCAACGCTACGTATCAGATTTTAAACCAGGTTTGTTCTTTTAGATATCGTCTGGATAGTCTTGATAATGGATGCCTATTTTTGAGCATTTGAAACTTGCCGATAGTAATTTCCAATTCTTATAACTTTGAAGAGAATGAAGTTTTTAATCCAGTATTATATAACCGTCTCTATTTCTTGAGATTATTTGTTTACTATTTATTGTTTTCAAATTATTCCCCAAACATAATAAAACTTCAGCAAAAAAAAAAAAAAATACAGATTATTAATTTATTCTATGTACAGTAAAAATTAATGCAGGAAATGTAGGAAAAAGATAAGTTTGAAAGTTACCCACTTTTCATTATATGTAAATAAAACTAGTCTAGTTTTCACGCTAAAAATAACAATCATTTAATTATAATTTTGTTAAAAAAGCAAATATTAAATAATTCTCAGCGTTAAAGGTTATTTCATTTTCAAAAAGAAATTCCGTAAAGCACTTCCTAACTAGTAATTACCTTTGTTTATGGAAATATTTTTAAAAGAAATTTGAGTGAAAAATAAATTTCAATTAGATGAGTATATATTTATAAGAATTTATTTTACTTCAGGAGTGCATAATTGAATATGTTAATATGTTGAAGAAAATTAAATTAAATTTTCTTCTTATCAAGTTTACTTAGTTTTGGCTCTTTTCTAAATAATTTACTGAAAACAAATTATTAATTGTAACAGCGATAATTTAAAATAACATTTTTTTGGTAAAGAACTTTCCGTGATAGTAAGTGATTATAAGGCATGTATAAGGATTTAATAAGTGTTTATATAGATAGAAAAAGAGAGTATTAAAATCAATTTGTCAGCTATAGTTTTCCATAGAGTTGAGATAGTTAGATTATATCAACTAACCCCTTTAAATGAAACAAGTTTTGGTTTTGGATTTATTTTTTTTATTTAAAAATGTTTTTAATAATGTTTTAATCTTAGTTATACTGCTCTACCAAACTACTGCTCCGAGACAAATGTACCCGAATTTGTAAACCCTATGATTTCAAAATTGAAACAAAATATACCAAATTTTTAGAAAATGCATTCGGCTTAAAAAAAGATGTGGAAAGAAAAATGTATGACAGAGATGCTCGCTGGCAGCCTGCTGGATTTGAACAAAGGATCTTCTGATTAAGCTGATGAGACCATATTCTTCAAATTATGACCCTTTGTACCATTGAAATTAGAAATTAGTATGGCATAATGTGACCCTACGGCGGAAACTATAAAATCTTCCTATCTCTCTTTGCACTGCGGTGTACTACTATGGTGGTTTAAGTACTACGAATTCGGAGGTCCTTGGTTCGAATCTTACCGACTGCCAACGAACATCTTTCTCAGACATTTCTTCTTCCACATCACTTTTGACACTATGCATTTTGCTCGATCAAAAATTGGTATTAGCTGTCTCCGTCTTCAATTTGTAGGGTATACAAATTCGACTATATTTCAGAGATATTTTTGCTTGGTTTTTATTAACCGTTTTGCACAGCATAGGTATGAGTACACTCATTTATTTATTAGTTTTTAATAGTATGTTATTGGAATTACATATCTATCAGAAACAAACTGTTTAATATTCAAGAATAATTGCAAAAAGAAGTAACAAAAAGGGATGCTGTTGTTGACGTATGCCTATTTAGGCAGGGGGGGGGGGTACGATTGTTCTTGTTTACCAGTGGCGCCATCTATGACCAAGAATTCAACTTCTGCCACACCGTACGTCACACCCGTTAATAGGGCGGACCCATTCATACATCTATTCATTCAGCCACAGATCGTAATTTTGACCTGAATCAGAGAATGATGATCTCCAATCCAGTACCCCCAGAGGTATTGATTTGTTTTGGGAACATGGAGGACTTTTGCGACTCGACAGTCTTCGGCCGGAGCGGTTCGAGCACACGAACTCTCTGACATGGGCCCAGCTCCCTACCGACCAATCTATCCCGGCCTAACAAAAAGGCATAATTCGAAGAAATTAAAATAAAAATGAACAATTTATTAGTATACTTATCCTTAAATTATTTTTTCGCAAACTATGTCCACATCTAATCAAAAACCGGAATTACTATTAAAAAAAAGGCCACGACTAGTTCAAAAGAACCTAATTAAGTTTATCCTACACCTTAACTTAATAAAAAAAAAATTCGTGAATTTTTTCAATATTTTTTTGTCAAATTTTTTAATCAACTCCTTTTTGAAATTCAAAACTGAAACAGCTTGTATATTTCCAAAAAAAAAAACTGCTAAAAACTTTTATATCTACTATAAATGATATTCTCTTATACTTATTTTTTCAAGCTCTTACTTTTTTTCGTTGTGTGTATTTTCGTAGTTAATGATTGCAACTTTTACTATTGCAATTTTAAATTGCATGAAACCAGATACTCTTGAATGATGTCTTTAAATTTTATCTTCCCATACAGCTAAATTTTTCTTCTTTTATGTGTATTTTGTTTCTCTACAGTTTTTTTATTTTTATTTTCTCAATTTATTGTTATTTGAATAATATAATGCATTCCATTCTAAAGCCAGTGAAACCAAATGTGGCTCTTTCATTTATTGTATCATTTATTATATTCATTTATATGTGGTTTCATTTATTTTATTTCCATGATATGGCTTATTTTTACTGAATTCGCTGTATTAATTTCTTTTTTAAAAAAAATCTGTTTTCTTTTTATTCGTTCCTTTTCCGATAAATACCCTTAACTTTTTGTTTACTCGTTTCTTTAAAAATTGTTCTTTACACCTAAGTATATGTTCCATAATATTTCCTGAAAACAATATTATAATAAATCATAACTAGTTTTAAGCTCTGCAATCTTGTATAAATTTCAGAGCATTTCTAAATGAGGCATTATACTGTTTTAAATCTAACTCAAACGCATTTGGAAAATTGTTTCCGAAGATCATAAATGTTTTTGGTATTTTCGAAGCATTTGATGAATAGAATAGAAATGATTTTAAAAAACACATATTTTAGAACGAAGTCTTATGTTTGATAATTTTAAAATCTCAAAAAAATATTGTAAAAAGTTGAAAAAATGGGACAAAGAATTTTTGCAAAGTAAGATTTTTGAGCTGACTATTAAGGACAATTATACCAAATAAAAGGTTACATTTTGCTTTTTTTGTGTGATGGAAAAACCAAATTCTCAATGATTGCATAGAAGCGCTCAAACGTGCTATTTTGAAGCGAAATAATCACTGCGATGACCAATTTAAATCAAAGTATCATTTCAACAACCCATAACCAATATAATAATAATTTAATTTTATCTTCAATATCCCAAAAATATGTTTTAGAATCTAAAACAAAACATTACTGAGGGATTAATTTTATTTCTCCCAAATTAAACATAAAATTTCTGAAAATAATTAACATAATAAGGGTTTGAAATAAAAATTTCCATAAATGAAAAAATATTCCCTAGTAGCAAGGACAATTTTCTTGCTGAAATAATTTATAATTTTATTCTTCTTATATATTGATAAACAGCTGAAAGAGACACTATAACTGAAAAATATCTGATAATTTATATAAATCAAAGTTTTTTTTCTATTGCTTGAAATTAGTACACGAGGATTGGCGATAAAAGTACAATAAAAAACGAAAGGCGTTTTTTCGGTGAGCTCACATAAAACTTTTCAACAGTTTTAATCCTATTAACGTCCTTAGAAAGCTCTTGAGTCTCAATTTGTTCGTCAGAGGAACTGGAAAGACGATAAAATAACTTCTTCTAACTCAATTAAAAAAGAGAAGAAAGAATTTCCTGTGATGAAATTCAAATATTTGAAGAAAAAGTAATAAGCGATAAAGAATGGCTTAAGAATAAAAGATATTTTTCTTCATGGGCGAAACAATTTCTCGCCAAATTCTTTAATGCCCAAAGAACACGAACGAATAATTTTCCTTGGAAATACTTCCTTTCACCAGGCCATAAAAGTGACACATGCAATGGAATTCTTATAATAAGTTTTTTTTTATACCAGATTTAAATCATTCCACCGAGAACTTTACCAAATATATCTAATGAACATGGAAAATCTTTGATGTATTCATTCTGTAGCCTACAGTTGAAAAGTCTATGTATAACTTGAGAAATTGAACGAAGTGTAACATACAATCTTCATTAAAAGATAACTTTTATACATATGCGAGTACATACAATATGCGAGTTATTTTGAGGTAATTTAAATTTCTCTTAAGGTATTCCCAAAGAAGCATTTATTCCTTTCAAATATGCGTAAGCATAGATTGTCCCAAATTTGAAGCTTTCATAACGTAGAGGAAAGCTTATTGCATTCGATTTTGGAATTAAAGGTATAAGAGCTGATATTGACATTAGGCTGGTGTTCTATAAGATTTTGTCGTCTTATGAACAAGAGATTTAGTGAATAATATGTTCTATTTAACTGTTGTGAGCTTTCAACAGTTATTCTGGGTTATTATAATTAGTTTTGTCCATGTTAAGCAAACTCTTTTTACACTAATTGCGAAAATGCCCCCAAATACTGAAACGAAGAAAAGTCTTAGTTTTTTGAAAAACAGCTTTTGTGATCGAATTTTTGAAAGTTTGAAAAACTGCTTAAACACTATATTTTTTGCACTTACAAAGATGGGAAAATGTAAAATTATTCATTTTTTGAGAATAATTAAAATTATGCTATTGAAAAACATGCTAAATTGGCGACTTTTAAGAGTATTTAAATAAATTGTAGAATATTTGCGTAATCAGGCCATTCTAAAGACCAAATAATATATACTTATAGTTTAAATTGTTGTTTTGCTTGATTTGTAAGTCTGTGCTTTCATTTTTATTTTTATTTGTAAAAGAGCTTTGAAAAGCATTGCTAATGGTTTTCTTCCAGATGAAAACATCTCTTCAGTTTGACTAATTTTTTGTAAATAAAATAAATAAATATTTTTTTAATGTAATTAAACTATACGTCCAGATGGTTCATTTTATCAACATAGCTTAAAATGAAGACTATGTTTCGAGTTTAATGTACTTAAACATGATTTATTTATTTTTCTTTTCAAAAGAGCTCTGAAAAACACTGTTAATAGTTTTTTTTATAGTTGGAAGAACCTCTTCGATTTCTCAAATTTTAACAAAAGTAAATAAATAAATATTTCTTGTTATACATGTAAGATATAAGTCCATCTGGTTCTCTTTATTAACAAAGCTTAAAATGAAGACTAAGTTTCGAGTTTAATGTGCCTAAACGTAATTTATTTATTTTTCTTTTGCACACTATAATAAAATTTGTTTTAAGCTAATTTCATCCAAAATATAATATTCATCAACTATTTATTATTTTTCAAAATTTTATTTAGTAATAGTCGAAAAAAGTTTTGAACTGTAAATTGTAATTTCGTTTTAAAAAATCCAATTTTATACGGCACGATTTGAACCAAATTAATCGAATAATTGATGGGAAATCTATTTTGAAATATACTACAATTCAAGCTTTGACTGTTTCTTATTAAATTAAATAATTAAAAAATAAATAATAATTAACACCCATTTTTAGCATGAATTTATCTTTAGGTAAGCGAATTTTAGAAGTGTGAGCAAAAAGTTTTCAATTCAACACGAGACTTACTTAGAAAAAATCAGTTCATACAGTATACTTTACTTTAAAATTTGTAATTATTCTATTAAAAGTTAATTTTTTGTAAAACATGTAGAAAAGCTCTTAAATTTAGAATTATAACTTATTATAGCTGTGTTAAAAATCTTTGTAAAGTATTTTTAAAATTGTTCACATTAGAAATTCTGCAAGAAAATTCTGCTGTATCTATTTTTGTGAATTGAAAGCTGTGTCTATTCGGCATGCCTAAAATATTATATTGTTCGTTTGATTTAAATTTGTTATTCGATATAACACATTGTTTTTTATTAATAGTTATTATTTTTTCGCTTTTCGAACTTTTTCTTAATAAACTTCAGATTTTAAATAGTTAGTTTATAAAATATAACTGTGGGAATTAATTTTGAAATATGCTTGACTCAGTTCTGAATATTTTTCAGAACTCTCATGACTGAATGAATACAGGTAGACATAATTATTTGCTTAAGTCGCAGCACTTTTCCACAGAACTCTGTAAAATATATAATAATTCAATACTTAAATTAATATTTAATTGTTCATTCGTTTTAAATTGAAAGGTAATACATTAATTCTTTTTTTTTTGTAAAACACTCTTAAATATGATATTTAAAAAACACGTGAAATTCTAAATACTGTTACTACAATTATAAATGCATTGAAAACTAAGAATTTTCTTTAAAATAACAGTATATTTTACTTTTTTACCGTTGACGAACAACAGACCCTATTTTCGAGATTACGACTACCAATGTTCAATTTTGTTGTCTCGCAATTGTGAACCCAATTCAGAAGACGGGGGATTTCTTGGCTCAAGTTTTGGGATAAATTTGTCGTGGAGAATTATTTGACAGAAATAACCAGGATTAGTATTACACGGAGAAAAAAACACGAAAATCTCCATGAAATAAAATGTAAAAATATAAATTTAGAAAATTATTAAACTTGAAAAGTTTCAGCTTTGTAATTATATTAAATTAGGATAAAGAAACTGCTGAAAAAAAGTGCAAAGACGTCGAGTTGTTTCACGGCTGAAAGAAAACACACACAAAAAAAACTACAGAATAATCTCTGAAGAGATTCGAAAATAAATTAAAACACACATTTAGACTTATGTAAAGCTTAATTTTTTTTTCACTTTCACTAGTAATTTAATTTTATATCTAAAATTAGATTACTAATTTAAAAGTCTAAGTAAAAGGAAAAGCTGCTGAGGAGGGCGTTTTTTTAAATGTTTGCCAAACGCAGTGTGAAATTTTAAAAGTAAACAAACAATTTTTAAAAGCCTAGCAAGCGAGTAGTAAAAATAATAGTTATAAGCAGGTGTGGAACTAATACCATTTTCTCCCCACCTGATGAAAAATTCTAGTTCGAATATGTTTAAAATTTCTAAAGCTATTGGCAACTAGTCAAACGTTTTTCTGTTGTTTTTTTTTTTAAAAACTAAATAAGGAACGAATCATCTTGCTATTTAAACACCGTGTAAAAATTGCAATGAAAATTTTGACTTAAAAGTGAAAAATATTTTAATTATTACAAAATCAAATAAATATTAAAAATGATTCTTTAAAAATGATACTTTAATATGTGCTAACCTCTTAGCTTAAAAAGTTATAGAGAAATGGTGATACATGCAAAAAGTAAAATTAAAAATAAGAGTGTATAATGCTTTCTTAGGACCACTATACTATTTGGACCAGATTTTTCAAATTATTGCTATTCTTTATAGTTAAAACCATCGTTAAAAAAATATGTATACATATTTTTTTAACGACAATATATTTTTAAGTGCTTTCATAATTTATTCATTATCCATAGCGTTTAATTAGTTTAATATGAAATTTGCGTCATGAATAATTGAGATAGCAAGGCATTTCGTAAAAAACCCATATTTATATCAAAATTGTTTTGAATTTTCTGTTTTTTTTTCTTAAAGAAACGTTTCGTTTGGAACTTTTTATGGTTTCATGTCATAAAAAGCGCAAGTTTCCGAAAAGGAAAGGCTTATAAAAGCTATAAAACTGTCTTATTTTCTTATGTGATAGCTAAATTTATCAAATTTTTTCTTGCCTTTTTTAATCGAATTAAAAGAAACACTGCGAAAAACGAAATTAAATGAAAAAAGAAACGCAATTCATTCTAAAAATAAATATGAAAAAGTTACTAAATTAAAAAATAAAAAATAAAATTTTTACACTCCAGAGTACAACAAGAGTGGTAGGTAGAAGTATTACTTTTTTTGGTGCAAATTAAGTAACGACGGATGTTACGAAGTTTTACTTAACAAATATAAATGCTAAGTAAAAATGAATTTACAACCAATCGTTGAGCTCTAAGGACCAGTCACAAAAATCTATTTACAATTAAAAAAATTAAAATAAAAGATTTTAATGCCTAAAATCTCTTATTTTTATTTCTTAAATTGTAAATAGATTGCTTTGGCCTTTCCTTAGAACCCAGGCTATTGATGATCTTGGCCGGAAACTGATTACAGTGCCTAAAAAGAAGAAGATTTTAGTGTCTAAAGCAAGAATTGCTCTTACGTCATAGCCCTTGTATGTAACAATAAGTAAATTACAAACCCTGTCTTCCTAAGCCGTAGTGGCTCAGGCGACAGAGAGCTTGCCTTTCAATGAGGTGAACATCGAATCCCAACGATGACTGGTGGATGCAAATGCCACACCCGGCTTACACCAACCACAGTGCTGAAGTAATATATCTACAGTGGTAGACGGATCATGGGTTAGAGTCCCCTTGTAGTCAGGCTAACCGTGGGATGTTTTCGTTGTTTTCCTCTGCATTCAACGCAAATGCGAGTTAGTTCCGTCAAAAAGTCCTGCAATAAGGCAAATTTTTTCTCACTAGGTGATTCAGGAGCTCCCTTGTCTTCTGTATAGTGTTCAAAATTGCAAGACTGTGGGGTTGAACATTGGTAGTCGTAAACCCAAAATTGGGTCGGGTGTTGAACGATGGATTTAAAATATAAAATAAAAACTTGAGGGCTTTTGTAATACTTGAGTGGCAAAAAAATAAATAATTAGTTATCTTTCGCAGGCACTACAAGAGGCACTACCTTCGTGAATAGATGTATTTCATCGAAACCGTACGAATTCATCTCTAGAATTAAATTCTCGCGACACCATGATAGACTGGTCATGGGTTACAATTCCCTAACTATCAAACAACCGTAGTAGGTTGTGGTAATTTTATTGTTCATAATGTGTAAGTGTGGTTTAAATCATATTCTCAAGGCTAGGGATAAAATATTGTAAAATAAACTAAACCCCAAAAAAGAAAAATCAAATACATTTCAATAGAAGGAAGGCAAAATCTCTAGGGTGATGTGGGGGGGGGATAAAATGGCAATGTACCCTAACCACCTATCCAAGTGAATGTTCATAACGGTAGTTGAAATACAATTGTTTTCCATTAACTTTAATTTTTTTTTATTATCTGAAGCATTTTCGGTATTTCATTTTAGTTTTATTTTTGGTTGAGTAAGATTATGAAAATTTAAACTCAATCGAGAATCCCCTCGAAATAAAAAATTTATATTTTCTATTGAAAATCTATATCTTATACAAATAAAAAATAAATATATGATAAGAAAGAAATTAATAGCATTAAGAAAATATTTAAAAATTTAAACTCTGCTAAAATATATTTACATTGACAAATTTTTTAAGATTACATTATTCACCGAAGAAAAGCAATTGTTTAAATTTGCTAAAATATTTTATTCAAATATTATCCTACATTATGTCTCCTGAGTAAATATTTAACATATTTGTATAATCGATGCATATTAAAAACTCAATGAATTTTAACTCAAAGTGAATTTGGCAAAAATTTAAAAACTTCTTTTAAATTTTAAAAATATCCGTAATATTCTGTAGTCGCTAAATTTGTTTTATTTATAACAATGAAATGCTTCGTCTTTCTATAACAATTTGTTTTAAGCAAATATTTATTATAAATACGTAAATTAATTATTAATAGATAAATGAATATTTTTTAAAAGCGTTTTATGCAAAACTATTTTTTTTTTCTCCTTTGATTCACATATTTCTGAATAAAAGAGAGGAAAATTGTAACAAGCTGCTGTAAAAAAAGATATTGCTATTTGAAAAACATCTATCCTTTCAAAACTTATAGCTTCATGAGTTATGGAAATATTTTTTTTTTTTTTTTAATGGCGGGCACTTGGAGCTATTGTCCATTGGCCACAGAAAGTGCCAGAACTGCTAATTCTCTTTTCGTTACCCAGTGGGCACCTGTGGCGAAGCCACGGCGGTGGAACAGCGTCGCCCACGTCACACTACCACAACCCGTTTATAGGGCGGGTCACATTCACACACAAAGGAGAAAGGACATAGAACACAGGAGGGAAAGAAACATCCATGCCTTGCCCGGGATTCGAACCCAGAACCTTTCTGATGCAAGGACAGTTCCCTGCCCCCTACACAGACTGGTCGGCTAGTTATGGAAATATAATAAATATGATTTATTGAAAACCCTTTCTTGCATTATGATACCTTATGAAAGATTAAAATATCTTAGTGTCGAATATTTTTATCTTCGATTTTAATCATTAAACTATAATAATTCGGGTTTTTTGTTGTCAGTTTTGATTCAATACTTGATGACAAAATATTTTATGAAAACAACACTTTTCCATCGCTTTTTTGAAATTATTCTAGCGAACTTATTTGGTTATGAAATGCAAAACATTTTTCTCTAAATTTTGCATTTTCTTAAATGCTTTGGTTGATAATTTAATATGTCTCGCTGATAAAATGAGACATATTAAATTATCAACCAAATATGATAATACTAAAAGTTCTTTATTATATTTTAAACAGCTTATACAAACTTTTAAAGACAAAATGTAAAAAACTCTGTTTATGTTTCCCATTAAATTTTTAAGGTTTTTGTTTAAAAATAAATAACAACATATTTTACGAAAATATAGACTAAAATGTATTTTCGTATCATTTATTTAATTAGAAAGTATTATTACAATAACAAAATCTTTTACCTGAACTAAAACTTCCTTTAAAACTATTAAACGAACCACTTAATTTAGTTTAAACTAATTAAATAATTTGAACGCAATTATTGAATTATGGGGCCTCTACATCTGAAAAACGCTGTAATGCGAAAACAATATTTTAAAGTAACG
Organism: Parasteatoda tepidariorum; assembly: GCF_982258835.1. Taxonomy (NCBI): domain Eukaryota; kingdom Metazoa; phylum Arthropoda; class Arachnida; order Araneae; family Theridiidae; genus Parasteatoda; species Parasteatoda tepidariorum. Next base: position 61,141,308 of record NC_141758.1, on the reverse strand, counting down.
GAATTGCTTATTTATTGCTTATTATAACTACCATGTGAAAAATTCCGGATCAAATTACAGTAAAAAATACAAGCAATCAGGGTGTCAGTTCTTCATACCATAAAATCCATGTTACCATAAACTTCATGCAATCCAGTCCGTAATTTTCACAATAATAATTACCGTGAAATCACTGAATTACTCTAACTAAATATTTATTACTGTAATAATTACGGTATAATATTTTACTATAAATGGATTTTACCGATGAGATGCATTCAAAGTGCCAGTACTTTATACCATTATTCGATCCTTATTTTTAACTGTATGATCTTCGGGATAATTAACAACTCCCCTTTGCCATTTGTGCAACCATTTTTGTTTAAACTTCAATGGGAAAAAAATCACTATGTTCATAATTTGGAGAAAATATAATAGGCCATGAAATATTTAAAATAGGCATTAATTTCTTACGAAATTGTCACCATTAAGTAAACCATTTTTTATTATGTAGAATTCAGTTTGTTCTAAAAATCTTTAAAATTAAAAAAAGCATCAAAAAATAGTTCTAACAATTGTCATAAGTTAACATTACGCTTGTGATAGTGTTTAAGGAGATATAAGGTGACAAGAAAAGTATTCAAATTAAAAAAAGACGCCGAGTTTAGTTTAAGTGATTATGTTATAAATTTAAATTTTTAAACTTTATTTCATATCTTTCACTTAGGTGTTATAATTTTAAAACTCGTTCAATTTCTTTATTTTTAATCAGATTTTTCTGAAACTCTTTTTTTTTAAAAAAAAAAAAGATATTAATATAAATCTAAAAGTTTAAAAACAAATTTGCTTTATTTCCCATCGTCAAAATAGGTTTTATTTATTCCTAAGTCGCACTCACTCATCTTCTTATTATGTGTTATAATTTCCTAATAACATTTATTTTAGATAAGAATTTTTGCATAACTCCTTTTTAAAAAGGTATTATTACAGTAGCATAATTCTAAACTTTTAAAAAAATGATAAATAGGAAAACGGACTTCACTACAAAAAATTCCTCTAAAAAGTACCGGTAATCAGGGTGCCCATACTTTTGATCGTAAAATTCATTTTTCCGGAACATGTTACGGAACGAACATTTTAAATGCCGTAATTTTTAAAGAAATAATTACTGTAAAATAATTTGATCATTCCAATAAAATAAATATTACTTTAAAAATTGTGGTATAATATTATTTTACTGTAAAACTAAAATTTACGGTAAAGTGGATTTTACAGATGTTGTATTCAAAGTGCCGGTACTTTGTACCAAAATTTGACCAGAAAATTTTTTTACAGTGTAGCCTTAAACTAAAACCTCAACTTAGGAACATAACAATATGAAATCGCCTTTAAAACGCTTTACTTTTGCCCACAGCTCTATTTCAGTAGATGCAGCTCTTTTCCTTTGTTTTAAAATTAATGATGCTCAAATCACTTGAGATTCATTAATTATAAAATAGAAAATGATTTTGAAGCTCTTTTATACTCAATGCCGACCACAGTGGCGTGGAGTGTTTAGAAATATAACTTAAATTAATTAAAAATGATGAAGCTTTACAGCCGTAAAATTTTAATTTCTTAGCAAAGGAAAAAGAATAATGAATTTCGATTATTTTCCAGAAAGTAATATCATCATACAGCTCATAAGTTTTAATCCTTAAATTACTGGTAAGCTGCATTTTTGTAATGAAGCTTGATTAATTAAAGCAGTTTAAAAAAGATCAAAATTGTATTTTCAACTCCTTTTGTTCAAAAGTCAACAGTTCTTTTGTCAATATCAAAATAAAGAAAAAACTGTGCTGTGAGATCCTGAAAATAGAAAATTATTTTTTAAAAAGATAAATATTTTCTCTAGCTTTATTTCTTAATTCTTTGCTCTTATGGTAGAAGATTTTAAATGGTGTTACAATTTCAATTTTTTCTGTATGAAAGTGTTATACACCCAGTCCTCTCCTACGCATCCGAAATCTTAACTCTAGCAAAGAAAAAGGAGGCTAATATTACTGTGATAATGAATCTGTAATAATGAATTATCTGTGATAATGAATCTGTAATAATGAATTATCAGTGATAATGAATCTGTAATAATGAATTATCTGTGATAATGAATCTGTAATAATGAATTATCTGTGATAAGGAAATATTTTTTGATTTCTTGGCAAAATCAAGGAAGAAAAAGTACAAAGCATTGGAATACTAAAATCTATAAAGTTAAACGGAATCAGGTTTGAAGGACATTTTATTTTATTTTATAACCGGCGTTGAGCAGCCGAACGAATTCTCAATTAACGACTATCAATATTCAACTCCTTAACCTTGTAAAGGGTATTCCAGAAAAAAGGGATTGGGACAAATTAGCCTTCGTGGAGGAATTTTTAATGGAACTAATCCGTATTTGCGTTACACTTTATAATAATTGAATTTTCATTCTAAATTAAGGCAGCCTGTCGATCTAATTATTCGCAATGTTCACGGTTAAAAATATTTCTTACTTTAACGGTTTTAAAACCAATAACAACTGGTATAGTTATAAATTCGTAAGAATAAAATTTAACTAGACATAGGAGTTAGATTATGCTAGTTGGAGTTAATTTGTTGTTGAGTTGTGTTATGCCAAATGTATCGCTAAAATGGGCTCAATTAGTGTTTCTAGTGGGCCAACTATCAGGAGAATCTGGATTTTTATGTGTTAAGCAACTTTGCGGTGATGCCATTCATGCGTGAATAGTAGAATAGAATTCTAATTGTCCAGGGTCACAAATTTGGAAAAGCAGGATACTGGAAACTCTCTCTTTGTTAAAGGAATGGAAGTAGTGTCAACGTTATGATTCAGACCCTCCTACAGTCAGTCATGAGATTGACAGATTTGTCCTCTTGGCTATAAGTAAGTACCCATCTGCTAAGAAATAAGTATTTTCATATAGAGGGCCTAGTTGGCGTTGATAAAATTCTGGTTTGTTAACCGTATTAAATGAAAACAGTCAATAAACGATTTTTTCTCAGTTAATAGTTTGAATAACATGTTCTTATGGTTATTTGACTGTTTTGGTTGAATATGGTCGAATAACAAACTGTTATTCAATTTTTGAAGAAATTTCTAACAGTTCATGAAGAGGAAAATTACGAAAACCTTCCATAATTAGCCCGACTGTAAGGAGTCTACGGACTGTAAGGCCTCTAACCTATGATCCGTCTATCACTGAGGATGTTTTAGGTCAGCACTGTAGTCGGCGCGATCCAATACTGAAATTCGAATAAACCATCCATTGTAGGGATTCGAATTTACGTCAAATCACTGGGATACGAACGATAAGGCTTGTTTGCCGTTTTGATATAACTAGTTTAACACCTAAGATTTTCAACATAAATCAATTCATAGAGCGGGAACATGTCCTAAACTACGATGGCTGGACTCCATTTAAGTGGAAATCGTAAACCCTTAAGATATTGAACAGGCAAGATTTGGCTACGAAGTGACATGTAAAAATAATCTGAAGAAGGCTAAAGCTCAAGCAGAGCTGCTGTGAGAATTTTGAATTTCTATAGTTTTGCTTTCTTCAAATTAATAAAAATTCCCTGGTCCCAATATTTTCTATTTTATTTTATTTTATTTTATTTTATAAAGGTCGTTAAACAGCAGACCCAATTTTGGGTTTACGACTCGTAATGTTTAACACCGTAGCCTCGTAATTCTGAATCCAATATCCAGAAGACAAGGGAACTCCTGGATCCAGTATTGGGAGAAATTTGCCTAAGTGGAGGACTTCTTTGATGGAACTAACCTGTATTTGAGTTACACGGAGAGGAAAACCGCGGAAACCTCTCACGGTTAGCTTGACGGCAAGGGGACTCTAACCCATGATCCGTCTATCACTGAGGATATTTCACAGCAGCACTGTGTGGATGGTGCAAGCCGGATGCGGAATTCGTATCATCCAGCCATCTCCTGGATCCGAACCAGGTCCACCTCATTGGAAGGCGAATGCTCTATTCCCTGAGCCATCATGGTTCAACATTTTCTATTGGTGACTCATCTATTTTATCCACGGTTTTAGTTTATATCACTTTTACATGTGTTTGTACTTTTTAAAGTAATATTGTTAAAAGTTCGTTTTATAAAGCTACCGATTTCCGATTTTCACGCTATATATTAAATAAATTATAGCGTGATTTTAATTTAATTACACATTAAATAAATTATTTAGGTTCTTAGTTTATTTTGACTTTCGGGCAAAAAAAACACGAAAATAATAAATCTATAGGCTCCAATTATTATATTATTCTATCAAATTTTATCTTTTTAGAGGAATACAAAATGAAGTGATAAGAGAAATTAAAGTGATTTGTGAGCAATAATTATTTTAAAATTTATACAAAGCAGGGGAAATGTTAAAGCCAAGCAAAAAATAATTATAGATTTTAATTTTCTATAAAATGTAACGTAATGCAAAAAAAAAACTATTCAACTATATCTTGACAAATGCTTAAAAATTTTCTATTAACATTTTTAGAAGAATTGTCTCTACGACTGGTCAATAAAAATTTGAATTTTTTGATATTCGAAATGGAAAAAAGTTAAAATGATGTGAGCGGCCAAACACAGGTCTCATTCTCAAGACACTAACATGTGAAGAATGGAAATATTAAATATAAAGAATAAGAAAAAACCACACATACCAGCACAAAACAGAAAAATTATGGGATTGAAAACAGGAAATACCACATTAGTCAAGGGAACAGCGGTGGCTGAAGACGGCAAATTGGGGCAAAATGCATTTCCATGTGGAATCCATTCTGAATTGCTACTTTTTTAAACAATCTTCGTATTTGTTTGTAAATTTTTAATGATGAGATTTACATTATTTTTTCCAAAAAAATATTCCTTAATGCAAGAAAAAATGCTGTTGAAAATTTTAATAGTATTTTCATCACTATATATTCAACCAATAAAAAAATATTTAAGACTTAATAAACTATATTAGCTCTGATAAGCATTGTTATCATATATATCAGAGAAGTGTTTTTATTTTTATTTTATTGTTCTTAAAAGTAAACAATACGGAGCCTGTAATTGCAATATACATTTTTTAAATCACAAACAGCCCTAACAGTCACGAATAAATGAAAATAATCGTTTCAAAAGAAATCTTATAAAATTTGATTCCTGAAATTGAAAAGTATTTATTAGAAATAGAATCTAACATCACGTATTCCCTAACTATGTAAAATAAGCTGAGATATTCTTTCAAACATGGAATGGTACTTAAAAATCCATTATCGTTAATGTTCGCAAAGAAGATTTTCGTATTCGAAAGAGCATTTAATATTTCTTTCAGATTTGTTATTAGAAAATATATCTGCTGAGAAAAGAAAATTTCTATTTTACGAATCGAATAAAAATAAATATATAAAAGTATTACAACTCTTTAAAGGGTAAAAGAATGTTCGTTTTACTAATCGGCTTATTCATAAATGTTCAAGACTTTCCAGCCATTTTATAAAGTTATGAAACATAACTTAGTTCATGCTAGATTTAAGATACACTTTAATATCTTAAAATAAATATTTTAAAATTGGAAAAATATGCATAGAATATACCACATTTCTTCCTAACATTATTATGAAAAGAATTTTATGTTATAAAAATATTTTCTTATGGACCTGCATCTTAGTAGGAAGTTAGTGATTTTAAAGCTCCGTTTTCAGTATTGAATTTAAAATGTAAGTAAATAAATAAATAAATTATAGATATTTTGAGCGAATTTTTTATAGTTAACTTGTTTTAAATATTAAATTAAATATTAAATTATATTCTAAATATTAAAAAAATATTAAGGAACGTTGCGCATTTTACAAGTTAAACGTATTTTGCTTGAGCAAACTGTATCACTTAGTTTTATAGCACAAAACTATGGATACGATTTATGCAAAATCATATTTTTTTTTTACTGAGTAAATAAAATAAAAATTTTAGATATTTTTTTTTGGTGTGTAAATGATTTTGCAAGCAGAAAAAGTTTTAGTGAAATTACAGTCCTGCATGGTACTGACAGTTCTGGTAAAATATAAAAACCATAATTCCGCTGATAAGAAACAGAACGTATGGTATTTAAACTAATAATTCCTGAATATTTTTGTTATAGTAATGGTTTACCGGAAATTTCGGTTTTTAAAAGTTTAGTTCTTACTCTCATTAACTCTTACTTACTTACTCTTACTTTAGTAAACAAATACAAAACTGAAAAGTAAATTTAACCGAATAAATGAATTTTATACATTGCTCTAAGGTAATATGATAAAATTTCCAAATATTTAAACATTACTGTCACATTTACACTTAGTGTAGCGTTACAATTTAATATTTTATTTATATCTAATCCTTTAATTTTCTTAAGCCATTAATTCCTTTTTATATAGCAGTTTGAATTTATTTTAACTTTCTGTTTGACCTTCCTCAATGGTCAACGCGGTCATTGCAATCCTTGTGTGGAGAGATATCAATCTATACCTGCCTTTCTTTTTTCTTCATTTATTTTTTTAAGGGGGACTAACTTTACCAATCTCTCTCCTTTGACTTTCAAACCCTGGGCTCCTTGAATTTGGTTGGCTATCAATTTTCTGGTCCTACACCAGTTAACAAATTTTTTAAGATACTTTAGGACGCATTCTCTCTCTCGTACATGCTTGCTTGGTGACACCTCTGTTCTTTCTTCGAGATGCGGACTTTGGTCAGTATCGAGGGGATCTATTTTTTTACATCTTTTTTCTTAGCCTGTATTTTAAATTAGATCAATAACCATAATCAATTTCTGTAAATTAAATATCTACATTTTATACCTTTAATTTTCCTTAACATTAAAGACCTTCTCAAATTTAAGCTTTCCTTCTATATTTATCTTTTTTAACTAGTCAAATTTCTCATTCTCTTAATTTTTATGCATGACGCCATTTTTCTTGTCACCCATTTCTTAATAAGGCTTTTCGTGTGTTACAACATGCATCTAGAGATATGTCTTACAAATTAAATCATGAATTCGTTCATAATTAAATGTGCAGAATTTTAACAAGTGTGTGTGTTCATTTCTTCATTTGATGATTTTAGTATTTCTTTCAGTCCTCCTGTATGTGGTTGACCCCTTCCTTCTCGCTGCCGTGAAACTGACGGAGTGAGATTTCGCCATCTATTTCTCGCTCCCGTCATATTTCCGGGCTGGAGTGTTCAGTAGTTAAGTGCCAATAAGAATAAAACTAATTCATTTCTTTCGCCCATAAAAAAAATTATTTCTCATTTTTCACACCAGATGGCCAGTACTAGGATATTTTTAAGGTAATTTTGGCCTTAATTTGTTATTATGAAATTCAATCATTTCCCGTCTTTTCACACAATAAATATATCTAAATACAATTACACATGCATACTTTCAACCTATCATCTATTTTAATATATAAATAAATTTACTTTTATTCGCACCATGAGATAAATACATAACATATTATATCAAACTAGGAGGCTCCGCCCCCTGCTCGCTAACGCTCGCCTACCCCCCAGAATTGCTACGCAATCCTATGTGGTTCACGCCGTGAACCATGGCTCGCTGCGCTCGCTCGCCAATGAACACAATGTTCTAGCACAAAGACATAATATATTATCATCAAAGACATAGTATTTTATCATCAAAGACACAGTATTATACTTATGTAGAAGAATTCTCCCAATGTTCTTATTGGCTTTTAAAAAAGTATATTAGCTATTTAGATTGTACATGGTGAAAAAATCAAAACATTAGCTAAATAAGAAACATATTAGCAAAATAAATTATCAAATATTGCTTCACTAATATTCTGCATTTTAAAGCGTGAAAATTCAATGCATAAATAAACGCGAAATATAAAGAAATTCAATGCATTCAATACAAACACCTAAGCGTTTTTTAGACGTTAAGGTAGCTCCCAGTAGAAAAATATCAATTCAACAGCGGCCTTTTAAAGCATTCTCACTTCAATTAATTAATTAATTCCTAATTGAGTTTAAATTAAATATTGTCATGTTTTTAGTGCATGAATCTGAATTGAACAACCTGATAACGCTCACTCTGGTTATTGTTATCTGGTTGCTCACTACGTGCTCTTGCGCGCCGAATCCAATCAATTAAAAATGAAAACTGTTGCCAGCGCGAGAAAAGAAATATCATCGGTTTTATTGATACATACATACATACGTACGTATTAGCGTTTTATATAATACTAGGAGGCTCCGCCCCCTGCTCGCTAACGCTCGCCATCCCCCGAGAATTGCAACGCAATCCTATGTGGTTCACGCCGTGAACCATGGCTCGCTGCGCTCGCTTGCCAATGAACACAATGTTCTAGCACAAAGACATAATATATTATCATCAAAGACATAGTATTTTATCATCAAAGACATAGTATTGTACTTATGTAGTAGAATTCTACCAATGTTCTTATTGGCTTTTTAAAAAGTATATTAGCTATTTAGATTGTACATGGTGAAAAAATCAAAACATTAGCTAAATAAGAAACATATTAGCAAAATAAATTATCAAATATTGCTTCACTAATATTCTGCATTTTAAAGCGTGAAAATTCAATGCATAAATAAACGCGAAATATAAAGAAATTCAATGCATTCAATACAAACACCTAAGCGTTTTTTAGACGTTAAGGTAGCTCCCAGTAGAAAAATATCAATTCAACAGCGGCCTTTTAAAGCATTCTCACTTCAATTAATTAATTAATTCCTAATTGAGTTTAAATTAAATATTGTCATGTTTTTAGTGCATGAATCTGAATTGAACAACCTGATAACGCTCACTCTGGTTATTGTTATCTGGTTGCTCACTACGTGCTCTTGCGCGCCGAATCCAATCAATTAAAAATGAAAACTGTTGCCAGCGCGAGAAAAGAAATATCATCGGTTTTATTGATACATACATACATACGTACGTATTAGCGTTTTATATAATACTAGGAGGCTCCGCCCCCTGCTCGCTAACGCTCGCCATCCCCCGAGAATTGCAACGCAATCCTATGTGGTTCACGCCGTGAACCATGGCTCGCTGCGCTCGCTTGCCAATGAACACAATGTTCTAGCACAAAGACATAATATATTATCATCAAAGACATAGTATTTTATCATCAAAGACATAGTATTGTACTTATGTAGTAGAATTCTACCAATGTTCTTATTGGCTTTTAAAAAAGTATATTAGCTACTTAGATTGTACATGGTGAAAAAATCAAAACATTAGCTAAATAAGAAACATATTAGCAAAATAAATTATCAAATATTGCTTCACTAATATTCTGCATTTTAAAGCGTGAAAATTCAATGCATAAATAAACGCGAAATATAAAGAAATTCAATGCATTCAATACAAACACCTAAGCGTTTTTTAGACGTTAAGGTAGCTCCCAGTAGAAAAATATCAATTCAACAGCGGCCTTTTAAAGCATTCTCACTTCAATTAATTAATTAATTCCTAATTGAGTTTAAATTAAATATTGTCATGTTTTTAGTGCATGAATCTGAATTGAACAACCTGATAACGCTCACTCTGGTTATTGTTATCTGGTTGCTCACTACGTGCTCTTGCGCGCCGAATCCAATCAATTAAAAATGAAAACTGTTGCCAGCGCGAGAAAAGAAATATCATCGGTTTTATTGATACATACATACATACGTACGTATTAGCGTTTTATATAATACTAGGAGGCTCCGCCCCCTGCTCGCTAACGCTCGCCATCCCCCGAGAATTGCAACGCAATCCTATGTGGTTCACGCCGTGAACCATGGCTCGCTGCGCTCGCTTGCCAATGAACACAATGTTCTAGCACAAAGACATAATATATTATCATCAAAGACATAGTATTTTATCATCAAAGACATAGTATTGTACTTATGTAGTAGAATTCTACCAATGTTCTTATTGGCTTTTAAAAAAGTATATTAGCTATTTAGATTGTACATGGTGAAAAAATCAAAACATTAGCTAAATAAGAAACATAGTAGCAAAATAAATTATCAAATATTGCTTCACTAATATTCTGCATTTTAAAGCGTGAAAATTCAATGCATAAATAAACGCGAAATTTAAAAAAATTCAATGCATTCAATACAAACACTTAAACGTTTTTTAGACGTTTAGGTAGCTCCCAGTAGAAAAATATCAATTCAACAGCGGCCTTTTAAAGCATTCTCACTTCAATTAATCAATTAATTAAATATTGTCATGTTTTCAGTGCATGAATCTGAATTGAACAAACTGATAATGCTCACTCTGGTTGCTCACTACGTGCTCTTGCGCGCCGAATCCAATCAATTAAAAATGAAAACTGTTGCCAGCGCGAGAAAAGAAATATCATCGGTTTTATTGATACATACATACATACGTACGTATTAGCGTTTTATATAATATAGATAGATGTAACAATTACCAATTTTTTACCAATATTATAAAAGCATATTTTGCGAGCAGCAATTTTTTAAACTTCATTATCAAAGAGCCTCGGTGAAAATTACCGAGATTTTTGTTGTTCCCATACAGCCATAAACACGGTACGTTTACCATATTCTGGTAGTTTTGACCATACTTTTTCCCCGTGTGTAGTTAACTTTTTAAAGAATTATGGCTTAAATATCTGAATTAAGAATATCAGGATTAAGGTTACATCAGGGATAAATTTTATCAATTTTTCCTGTTATGTGTATTTTGCGTAAGTAAATTATATTGATTACTTTGTAATATAAAACTTAGAATGAGTTCTCACAAAACCTTATCTTTTATCTGAGTACAGACTGTGGCATATAACTTTAATCAGATTTACTTCAAATGCTAAGTAGTTTTAGTGTAGAATACTTGAAGAGTGTAGAATAGTTGAATAGTGTAGAATAGTTGAACTGTGTCGAATAGTTGAATAATGTAGAATAGTTGTAAAAGTAACCAATCGTATTTTAATAAGCAATAATGTCTTAAGATATTGACATTTTTTAAAAAGGAAAACCACTTTAAAGTTTGAAAAAATGGCGAAAATTTCACAAAATTACCGATAAATTATTTCTAATGTTTAAATCAATTTATAAATATTGCTGTACAGTACTGGAAATGGTTAGGAGAAACATTATCAAACTGCAGTCGATATTTAAGGTTTTAAGATACATAATCTTATATTCTAGTTTGTATTGCCACTGGCATAAGCATACATCAATAGTGAATATGTCAATAAGGAATATTAACAAGTAGTATCATCAAAATTACACCGTAGATAATGTGTCCATACTTCATAATATTTGAGTTATTTAACTTCTCATTTTAAATTTCGATCAGTCCATCAACAGATATTTTTAGCACCGAAGTCAGGTGATTTTTACCACACTGTTTACTTACGGTCTGAGAACAGAGAGTGTTGTTGTTTCTTATGACACTTTTATAGCCAAGCTCTCCAGCCATTTGTCTTTCGCGAAATGAGCACCTCAAGAGGTAAAGTACCTATTAACTAAGAAACCCACGAATAGATTGCATCAACACTCATTCGTGAGGCTATTTCCTCAATGTAGGCATAGTTCTAAAGGGTAAGAAAATTGTTTCCGAATCCTTGTAGCCATGGTACTGCTCAGCGACCAACCGCAGGACTCAGATTGCTCAGATTTTACGCTGATTGCATGTACTCGTTGGATCTTTCCAAATTCAAAAATCGAACCCCCACTCCTTCGGACCTGCGAAACCAGATTCTATATCGAGGACCAGATTCTATAATCACTGAAGAAACTGTTGCTTGTTTCAAAGCAACAAATCTCATCATGGCTTGATTAAGATTTTCAATGAGATATCGCAGCGATCTGCGCACCTGCAGTGAAGTTCTTGACAGTATAGGGATTAAGTCCTAGACCGAGTTGGGAATTTAAATGATGCATCAGATGGTCTTATTTACGTTTCAATAGACGACAATACGCGTTCTAATAGAGTTGCCCTCGTTGATGACTATTTAGAGAGTGATGGCATTGCGCGTATGGCGTGACAGGCTTACTCAACGAATCTTTATCCATTTGAAAATCTTTGGGATGCAGTCACCCTAGCTGTGTGTGCTCGTTTACCTCCTGCAGCCACTCTCACAGATATGTAAACTGCTCCAAAAGAGGAATGGCAATCACTGGGCTCTGAAGTGGTTGACCACCTCGTAACAAGCATGATCACACACTGAACATTCTGTGTGAAAATGAGGGGTACTCACTGTGTTATTGTTTATCACACATTCTCTCCCTCTACTTCCTTTGTTTTACCCATTACTCACTTAAGCACTTTTACTCTGATAGCTTCCATTTTAATCCCTCAAGTTCATCTCTCTATCCAAACAGATATCTTCCAGTTCTATACATTGAATACTTCTAGAATTCTTGAAATGTCAACAAACGGGAATATCTGCCAAAAACATTTCCAGTAAGTTCTATCTAGAACTTTAAGATTTTCGATAAATAGAAGGGTGATTTGTCTTTAGAGGAGAGTAATATAATTATGAAAATAGATTATAACTTAGATGTACCGGTATGATGTTTTTTAAAGGGCTGTTAGTAAATTTTTGGAAGGTTGCAATTCTTAGTCAAAGTGATTTTAAGTAACCATGTGATAAAAAAAATGAAAATTATCAAAGTCATTTTATAGTTGATTTCTGCAATTTTCTACATTCTATGATGCCAGCATCTCTACACTCATACACACGATTGATGTCAGATTTTGCTGTCTTTTTTAAAATTTTAAACGTAATTTTGAGAATGACGTTAATACGACGTTAGCATATAATTTATGCAAATGCAATATTGTTTCTGCATACTATTCTTCGTTTTGTTTCAGAAATGAGCAGATTTGCTATTTCCTGTAGCAAATCTGCTACAGGAAATAGCATTTTTTTTCCTGTAGCATTACTTTTCTGCTCTTCAGCATTTTACAGCTCCGTGCTTTACTTTTGTATACATCCAACAATTTTATTACGACTTATACTTCATATACAATTAGTTTTTGCCGTAAAATCCTTTTTCCCGGAACATGTTACGGAACAAAAAATCTGATTCACCGTAAGTTTTGCAGTAAAAATTATGGTAAAATCACTGAATCGCTTTAAATAAATAAATATCACAGTAAAATTTACGGTATAACACTTTTCAGTAAAAATGAATTTTACCTATGATTTACCCAAAATGCCGATACTTTCTATCATAATTTGATCTGCAATCTTTTACAGTATGATTGATATTTTAATTATTAATTAGATTGTAAGTTTTAAGCAAAACAAAAGTTATTTACATTTACAAAAACTTAAATACATTATTAAATTAAAACACATTTTTAATTGAACTTTAAAACACTCTATTATGCAAAAATATGGCATGTTACGGAAATAATTCATGTAAGAACGCTGATGGCTATTCTATTCGCAAGGTGAAACTTCGCAGGTGAGTAAAAAGCAGCGAAAAAGAAAGAGGCATAGTGTGACCTTCAATTTGAAACACTAGTTTCTCATACAATAGACTTGCAGGTGTAATCGCAAGTACGTGGTTATTCACAGCTTGCAGGTATTGAAAATCCAGTAACGTAAATAATACGTAGTGATTGTATACTGAACGAAACATTGTCTACAAAAATATTAAAAATATTAAAATTATTTAAGTTTTCTCATAATGGTTAGGTATTGCATACAATGCTAAATGACAAACCAGCAAAATATCAAATATGATTGTTTCTTACTTTTAACTAATTTCTGATTCTGTTTCTGATTTACTACTACCTAGTTGAAAGTAATTTCTCGGTGCAACTATTTAATAATCCCCAGTTTGCTTTGCTTTCTTCGATGTGAAAGTCATAATATTTAGTAATTACCTTACGCTCTTTGTATCAACTTAGGTAAATATAGAAAGGTATGGATGTGAGGGGCTTTTTCCCGGTAAATTTAGCCGAGGTAGCTCAGGGGATAGAGACCTATGATATCCAATACCTCGCCTTCCAATGAGGTGACCCTGATTTTGATACCAACGATAGCTGGTCGATTCGAAATCTTCTCCTGGTCCCATCCCCGACCAAGAAGCTGCACTTTCATTCTAAAATTATGGTAAAATCACCGGCAGCATTCTGTCCATCCGATTAATCTTGAAGTTTACGGTAAAGAACATTTTTTTATCTTTACGGTTTTGAAACCGTTTGTAACTAATATGGTTATGAAGCCATTTACAACTTTTACGGTTTTAAAACCACAGAAAAGAAAATTAATTGGACATAGGAGCTAGGCTTCTCAATGGATAACGGGCAGAAGAGAGTACAGGACACAAATTGGGGAGTGCAGAGCACTGAAAACTCTCCATGTGTTGAAGAGAATGGAGGAAATATTGTGATGTCATTACTTAGACTCGAACCCCAGTTCTGTGGGTCATGAGACTGACAGATCTGCAGACAGATCATATGTGCGCAGTTGCAAGGAGCTTCGTAGTTTCATCAGGTGAGCCTAGTTGATGCGATAAAAATCTGGTTGTTTAACCGTTTTAGGTGAAATTAGATAATAATCGATTTTTCTCACAGTTTACAATTCAATTACCATCCATCCACGGTTATTTGATTGTTTATATAATATGGTAAATTGACGATTAAATACATTGACATTTAGCGATATCTTTCGATAAATTTTCTGACTATGTGATGTAAAATATTCTCGGTGGTAAAGGGGTCATAGGTTAGAATCTGCATTTCATCGGCTAACCATGGGAAATTTTCGTAGTTTTCCACTCAATATAACACAAATGCTGCTTAGTTCGATCAAACTGCTCTCCGCTTTATCTAGTTTCACCTAATGCTTGATCTAAGATTCACCTTGTTGATTTGCATTGTTGATGCAAATCACAGTGTTAACATTGATTCTGCATTTCGTACATTGCCGATATCATAAGCCTATTGCTTCACAAGCTCGGGGAAATGCATGTTGTTTCTATACCAAGGAAACATTTACTTACTGAAATTCAATATTGATTTTACATTGCTGGTGCAAATTACATTGTTAGAATGGTTTATAAGCAAAAATGACGGCTCGATCACCAATTTGTGTATTTTCAATATTATTCAGGTTTTACAAATTAATAACGAGGAAAATCGATTCTCTCTGACAGTTATTTTGCGGTGAAGATGAGCCGAGGTTTGGAAAAACGATTATTGTCTACTCGTAAAAGAAAAGAGACGTATAATGAGTAAAATCACGGTTAAAATTAGAGACTAAGTATTCATTGGGATGAAATTTTGTGAAAAGAAATATTCTAGTCCAACCCAATTTTCAGATTTTATTTTTCCTAACATAAAAAATAGTATTTTTTTTTTAATTTCTTGGAGAGGTAAAAAATATTAATAATATTCTTGTTCTTTTTTTCTCACTCCAACTGAAAGCTTGATCTTGAAGGCTCATAAAATTTGAAATTGACATTCGATTTTCTCCAAATCAACGTTTTGTATATAAACCTTTCTTCCTCGTCATATGTCAGTAATAAAGCTTATTGGAACAAACATTTTTGTGGATTTACGAACACCCGCTTCATAATATATACTAACAATAGAAAGCTATTTATAAAACACATTTTTCAATTAAAAAAAAGTCTTATTAAATGAACTGAAAGCAAATAACTAAGTTCTATACACACATAACGTAATTTAAACATAAAATGTTCACAATGTCTCTTGGTAGTCACTTAGCTTTTCAATTCAATAGAGAACAACCAGAATGGCTGTTTAAGTACTGAAATAGCTTTAGAATAAACTTTTTTAAAAAAAAGAGCTATTATAACGATTTTAGACAAGTATATGCAAAAATTTACAATTGTTTATGCGTAACCTGAAAAAAATAATTTTTCAAGAGTGAGTTTTTAAATTTTTGGAAGCATTTTTTAGAAATAACGGCAGCTCTACTTTTTGTATTTTGTTGGTTTTTAATAAAATATTTCAACTTAATTATGCAAAATTTCTTTTGGTACTTTTCTCTTGTGGTCTTTCCAGTTTTACAAGTTTTAATTCATTTATTTATTTGTTTTATCTCTTATATATTATAGTTCAGTAGACATTAAAAAATTAATTATTCAAAAATTTATCATTTAAAGACGAATTACTTAAAATACATTTAAGTTGCTTGTGTATCATTTTAAAATTTCATAAATGCAATAAAAATTAAAAACAAAAATTCAATGTTAATTAATTAAAAAGCAAAATTGTACATTATAATATTAAGTGAATATATATAAGTTCAGAAAATATTTTTAAACTTTATATCTATAAAAAATTTAAAATATGCAACTATATTAAATTCATAACAGCTTATATCAATTATAAACACTTTTATTTTAATAGACATTTATAAACAGAAAACATTGATAGCTTAATGTAACAGATATATAAATTATGCTTACCAAGCCCCATCAAACATTGTTTTCAACTTTATTGTACGTATTTTTAATTGAATCATTTAAATAGCATTCTTCAATTTTTTTATTATCTTTAATTACATTGTTCAATGAACTTCTAAAAGAAACTCAAATTCCAACTTACCAACTCCAAACAATGAAGTTAATTTCTTTTTTGAATCACCAGAAAGAAAGTTTTAAGTCGAGCCAACATAATCCAAACTTTAAACAAACAAAAATATGCCTTCAAAATAAAGCCAGAGGCATACACTAAAACTAAGGTAATGACGTCCCAGAAAACGGCACACTTCCAAAAGTTTTAGAAAAAAAACTACAACTTCCACTTTCTCCTTCAGCTAGAAAGTAACCAGAAGAATTAAAAAGACGAATTGTTCACTCAAAGACTATGAGCAGTTGAACTAACGGAAAACTGTCTAGAGTTAGGACTCTGGATGGGAGTTCATCGATTTCAGACGATATTTGAACGAGCCACAAACACCAGCGCCACTTCTTTTTAAGTAATAAGTAGCCACGGTATTCCTGGGTTTATTTTTTGATTTTTAAAAAGGCAAGAATACGCCGGCTTCTAAATATATATTTAAGTTTTAATTACAAGTCATTTAGAGCGCTGATTTTATTTCTCAGTGTAATATTTTTCCGTGGGTTCGAAATCTGTGTTTTGTGACGAACTTGGTTCTTTAAAATATTTTTTTAAAGGAAACATAAATAAATAACAAAAATTCCAAGCATTGATTTCAAATTATGCTTAAATAAGTCGCAAACAATGGCTTCACTTCCTTTTAAGTAATAAGAACTCACAGTTTTACAGTGTTTATTTAAAAAAAGTAAAGAATGCTTCCTATTCCAAATATATATTTTAATTTAAATTACGTTCTCGATTTGAATACTGAAGGATATAGACTACAAATTAAAATTTATTTTATTCATTAAGCGTTATATTTCTTCGGGGGTTCAAAATGTATATTATTTTACAAGCCTAATATTTCAAAATCATTTAACAAAAAAAAAAAAACATAAATACATGCTAAAAATGTCAAACAATGCTTTAATAAGTAAAAAAACAGAACCAGTCTTTTTTAGGTAATAAGTAACATATTATTTCTATATTTATTTTTAAAAAGTGAATAGTCCATGCTTTTTACATTTACGTCAGAATTACTATATCATCTAATACATTGAAGGATATATTTAATTCTTTAAAATAATTACCATACATAAACATTAAAAATTTTAGTAAAATTGATTTTCATAATGGTGATAAGTATTATTATAATAACAATTCAAGAATAAATGTAGATTAATTATCAATAAAAATAATCTATTGATTAAAATATGGAATATCTCAAAAATAAACTATATTTCAATTGTTACATAATTTATAAAAAAAGTGAAATATTTAGCATTAAACACATCGTTAGTAATAAAGCATGAATTTTTTTAAAACTATTATAAGAAAAGTATTATAAAAAGTTTTAAACAAAAATTGTCGCCTGTCAATTTTACACAAAAATGCACTAGATTTTACCCAAGTATCACTTAATATCAGATAATATTAATTAACCAAAAAATCAGACATTTTGCACAACTTTCAAATATTAGAAAGTTACAAAATATCGCTGTTTTCTCACCTTTGTATAACGCTTAATTCTAACCAAACCAATATTATTTTGCATTACTTTTGATGCTTTCTGTTATTGTCTTGAGTCGTTGTTTTTTTTTTAAATTTTGGAATAAGCAAGGCGAAGACTTGCATGTTAGTAGAATAGTTTGACAATATAGTTTTACTTAATTTTCTGTATTGTTGTGAAGCAATAGGGCGTAGAATAGTTTTATAATGTAATTCCGCGTCATGCTGTACTTAGCAATACAGAAATACTAAATAAAATTATATCACTGAATTCTGCTACCATGCTTCCCCCACCCCCTCTTACTCTATGGTATATATTGTTTCCAGTTGAATTTTTGAATGAATATTTCAATATAAGTTGAGAAATAATAATTGAACAGCTTCACTTTTAATTATATTTTATTCTGTTAATTTATGAAACAGGTTTTATATAAATCAATACTCTAGTCATCTCTCATTTTACTCTAGTCATTAATTGTCATACATTATTCATATTCTGAAATTATATAATAGAAGCCCACACTATATAATTGTGAAAATATATTTATATTTAAATCGAGTGGTGATTTTAACCTTAAAGTATAGCGATATATAATTTATTTCTGTAGTTTTATTTAAAGATTTATTCAAGATTCTTTATTCTTACAGTTCCCAATCTGAAATTTTACTTAATATAACACCTGAAACAAAACCCAAAAGCACCATTAAAATTTATTCAGAGAGTTAAACTAGGAAAGCATCGAATATTGTAAACATTTTAAATATTTCTTCTTAATGCAAAAATAGTTTTACGTGGGCACATCAGAAGTTTTTACCAATTCTATAACTATTTAAAGGTACTATATACTAATCTAACAATCTTAGCCAAAAAATTTACTTATCAATTAAATTTATAAACCAAAAAAAGTAGTAAATATTGTGTTTAATCTGAATTAATTTAAACTTGCACAAACATGTAATTATATACAAGAATAAGACGGAAAAGCATAGCATTTCTCACATATTTTTTTAAAAAGCTGTCTCTAGTATGAAGGACGGAAATTTTACTGCCATTAGTTACTACTAGTAGGCTGCGCCCACTGCTCGCTAACGCTCGCCAACCCCCTAAAATTGCTACTCAATCTTATATGGTTTGCTTCGCAAACCATGCTCGCTTCGCTCGCTACTAACTTAGCTACATTGCAAATGCGCAAAATTCTAAGAATTCAAAACAATCATTCAAATCTATATAAAAACTTTTTTTTCAAAACAATTACATCTTTTTAGTAAATACTAAGTCATTAAAATAAATTTGAATTCACTTCTGCCTAGCTTAATAGTATGAGATTGCCGCAGCTGATACTCTCTGGTTATTTCAG
Source organism: Parasteatoda tepidariorum (assembly GCF_982258835.1). Classification (NCBI taxonomy): domain Eukaryota; kingdom Metazoa; phylum Arthropoda; class Arachnida; order Araneae; family Theridiidae; genus Parasteatoda; species Parasteatoda tepidariorum. Next base: position 61,121,846 of record NC_141758.1, on the reverse strand, counting down.
TTTCCGTTTTTAAAAGCGCAATATGTTGAGCCACCTCAGCTAGATTTGGCATGTGAAATTTTTAGCGGCAATCATTGGTCGATTCGCCGTGTAAGAGAAATAGTAACGCAAACAAAACAAAGCAAACGTTGCCACCGGAGGAAAAGAAATACAGCCAAAATTTGGGAGCCACGTAAGAGAATTATATATGTATTAGATTTTTAGAACGCTGCTCTTGCAAAATGTTTGTTCTTAACGAACCAATTCCATTGACTGTAGTTCGGTGATATGAGATAATGCACTACCAACGTAATAAAATCAAAGTAGGAGTTATATGTAAACATATTAAACTGGACATTTTTTTAAAAAAAAAATACAATAAATTGAGCTGATGTAACCATATAATAAGATATAGAGTGCCCTTATAAAACATGTTTTCACAATTAATATACATGACCTTTCAGATGAATATTTAATCAAGATTTTTTTCTACATTGATTTTTTTTATTACAATGTAAATATTCTTCGGGTAAATTTTCAATATATAGTTAATCAAAGAAACTTTAACAATTATAATTAATTTACAATATTTAAAATGTGATAAAAATAAAAAAGATATATACCTCTTGTCTCAAATTTCAAATGAATAATTTTAAATTAAGTAATAAAAACTATGTTTATAATATAAATACTTGCAAGATTGAGTTAGCGTTTTACAATAGTATTAAAAGAAAATTGCTTCAGATATCTTATCAAAAAATAATAAAGTAACCAGATTTTATTTATATTCAGGTGTTTTCAAGACGCTTAAGTGCGACTACAAAAATTTTTAAATATTGTTTCTTATACAGTTTTATCAATGCATATGATATTACTTGCCAACTCCCATATTTTAAAGATCTGAAGATTTTAAAAAAGTTGCAGAAGAAACTACACACTACAGTAATGAAAAATCAATATAATCTTAATATTAATATTACATTTCCCCCCTAATTTTTGAAGTTAAAGTTTTATTTAAACAAATACTTTTAACAGCGAATTAAGTAAAGAGCGAAATAAAGATATGGCTTTGATTTAAGAACAGATTAGTTAAAAAAAAATATTTATTTTTAATACTGGATGTGATTTTGCGCAATTATCAAATTTCAATTAACTCTAAACGTTCTTAAAATGTTTGTTTTAAAACAAAGATTAGAATAAACGAGTTTCAAAGCTGATTTTATTACTTACTTCATTTATTTTGTCATCTTTAATTAAAGTCACATAAATTTCCCATGATTTTAATTTAACTAAATCTATTGTTTAATTTGTAAAAACGGAAAATTAAGAGTTGTATTATGCTTCGCAGAAATCATGTTGAGAAAATGTTCTTTTTAAACTGCTATAAAGCAATTACTTGACTCTAATTGCTCACCGCAATTGCTAACTTTGTCATTTAAAAATCGGAAATTTCTTATTTGTTTCATTAATAGAACGAAATCCTTATACCAAAATCCTCTCCTGGTTCTTTGAGTTTTAATTTGTAAAGCTTAGATTAATTTGTAAAGCTTAGATAAATAGAAAAACGCAATGTTTGTGAATTTATAACAATTAATGCTATTGAAATTTTTAATTTTAATCTGTTTATAATTATAAAAGTGAATTTCATAAATTTAAAAAAAAAAGAAATACAAATTAAAATATTTTATTAGTTTATATTTTGTGGAAAGTTATAATATTACATTTCAGTTAATGTTTTATATTATTGAAATAAAATTTCATCAAAATATTCACTCTTTTCTTCAAAACCTTTTGAAAGGAGTTTACTTCTTAAATTGTATTTGCAATATTTCCTTTAGTATTTAAGATTAGGTGAATAGGGAGCTTAGAGCAATCTAATTCGTCCTTGGAAAGCGTTTTTGTCAACAAAAAAGAAAATAAATAAAAAGCTAATCCGACATAAAAAAAATATTCTAAATATGGGACAACATTTACTCAAACATACTGACTTTAAAGAACTTAATTTAAAAAAGTGTTTGGGGAGGTAAAATTTTTTTTTCCTATGCCAACCGGGAGAATTACCTTTTGTCTGATGGGCACATTTGTTGGCGACTCTTACAGAAATACCAGATTGTTGCTCCCACAGTAATGACAGATAGTACAGAGAAGGAAAGAACATCCATGCCTTTCCTGGGATTCAAACTTGGAAACTTTCTGAGACAATGCCAGTTCTCTGACCTCTACACAGGCTTATCGGCAAAATATTATTGATATATAAATTATTACAACTTTGAAATTGCAAATTGCTGTAAAAATCTCCTTCTGCTTGAATCTTTCTATCACAAATTGATGGATTTTGTGGGATCAAAATTTTGAACCGAGACATTGGACATTTTTGTGAAAATTATGTTTTCCAGGGTGTTTCTGCACTGATGTACTTTAATTATTAAACGATTTTTGAAATGAATGAAGTGACAGGTTGTTTATTTAAACTAAGCCCACACTTTTTTTTTTGTTTACTCGCTAAGTATCGAGTGGTTATTTTCAGATCTATTATAAGCGCTTGACAAATCGCAATGCAGTTTTAGAGCTTGAACAGGTTAAAATTCATATTTTATAAAGAAAAAGTATCGCAAATTTTCATGGAGGAGGTTAAAACCCATTTTTTAAGTTCCATGTTTCAGCAATCGAAGCACTGGTTTCCTTATGTCACTATTAAAAAGGCGATACTAAATACGTTTATTTTGTTACAAAAAGTATTATCATGGGAAAAATAATAACAAATAAATAGCTATTAAGAAAGAATTCTTATAACTATTTTACTTTGATTTGGCATGGTTCCAAACAAGTCTAAATGATTCTTATTCTCTTAAGTACTTGAAGGGAACAAACTTTTACACATTAGAGAAAGAAACACAAACGATCACAACAGTGTTTCCGATTAAAATCCGTCTAAGCCCTTCTTTGTATTTGAATAATTTCTTTAAACACACTGTTTCTATTTATTCAGAGATGTTATAAAAGTTACAATAGAGGTATGAATGAGTCTTCTTTAAAAGCAACGAAACAGTAACTTAGCTAAATAGATATATTTTAAAGGGGAAACTATTTTAGAGAAACTTATATTTTTCTCTTCTAATGATTGTTGCAAACATTCTCGTTAATTTATCCTTCTCATTCTCGTGTATCAAGATGTGTTCTCGTATACCACAAGTAGTGGCATAGTAACAGAAAAAGTATTGTCCCTTTATATCAAAAATGAATGAAAAGGAAAGTACCGTTACTACATATATTATCGAAGCAAAGTATCGATACTATTCGGGAAAATTATCGATACCATTCGATTCAGTTGGAGAAAAGTATTGATATTACTCGACACTATCAAAACAAAATTTTAATACGATTGAATACTTCATAAATAAAGGTCATTACTATTCAATAGTATTGAACAAAAGTATCAATTCTTGCGTACTCGTTGTTCATTGAACAAAAGAGTCAATTTTACTTAATATTATCGAAATATGGTATTGATACTTCTAGATTCTTTATGGTATCGATAATAAAGTTTGATACTAAACATAAATTTATGCAACATATTGATATCGATTTAGATTTGCATTTTATACTCGATACTACTAGCGAAAAGTATCGATATTACTTGGTACAATTGGATTAAAGTATTGATTCCACTAGATACTACAGCAAGAAATATTTGATACAGCTGCATACTTTATAGTATCAAAAATAAATGTTATTACTATTCAATATTACTGAACAAAGGTATCAATTCTACTTAATACTATTAAAATATAGTGCTGATACTTCTTAATTCTTTATAGTATCGATAGTGAAGTTTGATACTAAACATTAATAGCTGAATATTGATATCGATATAGATTTCTGTTTAAGTAAGTCCCTTAATGATGTAAATTAAATACCTTTTTGGAATAAATGTATTCTGTATATTACGAGTATTATTCTATTTATTCTGAGATGTTATAAAAGTTAATGATAGAAGTATGATTATGTCTTCTTGAAAAGAAATGATAAAGTGCATCTGCTAAATAGATACATTGTCATGGGGAAACTATTTCAGAGACGCATAGATTTTTCTCTTCTTAAAGATAGTTACAATACTTCTTAAAGATAGAAGATTAATTTTTGTAATAGTTACGAATTGAAATAAAAGAAAAGATAAGTACTAAAAAGAAAAATTAAAATTAATGGAGGAATGTGGCAAATTTATTTCAGACAAACAGGGAAAATTGCCCTACTATTATTGACACCAAATACGCTTAATTGATTTTGGTAATAGGTGCCAGTTGAAATAAAAAATAAGCTATGCATTAAAAGGAAAAATTAATAAAGAAATAATAAAAATTCATTTAGGAGAATCATAAAAAAATTTAATGCTATTATTGATGACAATGATGCTTAGTAAATTTTAGAAAATAAGTATTAATTGAAATGAAAAATAGCCTTGTACTAAAAATCAAAGTTAATAGAGAAACGGTACGAATTTGTATAGGAAGAAAAAAAATCACCTTGTACCATTTTTGACAGCAATTGTGTGCATTTGATTTTTTTTTTAATAAATACTAGTTGAATGAAAAATAAGCCTGGTTAAAAACAAAATTTATGGAAAAATGGTACTAATTCGGTAAAAAAAAGAGTAAAATATTGAATGATTATTATTATCTCCCATTATACCTACTTGATTTAATAAGAAGAACTGATTAATATAAAGTAAAGCTAGGTATTCTACTATATGCAAAGTTGCTGGAGAAAAGGTGCTAATTTATTTTGGAGAGGCAAAAATAATTGCACACGATTATTAACAATAAAGATGCTCAATTGATTTTAGTAATGGGCATTACTGGCATAAAGGTACTAAATATACAAATACAGTTACTATTTATTATGTAAGTAAATTTGCCACCAATTAAAACTGAACTAATACTTAGAAATTTTAGTATAGATACTGGGAAAATTTTTTTATGGCACCTCTAAAGGAGTAAGTACCGGAGAAAATCAACTGTAACAGCATTATTTCGAATGATTGTGAAAACAGTTAATTTTTATTCTGACAGGATGTGCTACAAACGTGCTTTGTAATAACGTTTGTAATAACGTAATGTAATAACGTAAAGAATACTGGTACGAAAAAATATAATAAATTAAAGTATGTAATTATTTTAACTTTATTCATTATGCTTTTCAATTTTGAGCATTTTTCCCTATTTTTGTTCTAATATATTGCTTGCTTGCTTTTGTCTAATTTTACGGAGAACTGGTATTCAGCTCATAAATAAATAAATCCAATTACACCCATTAAAGATGTTTAGGCAGTCACCCTATGTCTATCTGTCAGACATATCTACATATTGATATATCTGAGTTTAGCATCTTTAAAATTTTTTAATTAGAATTTTGCAGCCCTTTAATCCTTGTCACATTTAAAAAAATTATGGTAGAATAAGAAATATTTATCAGTCATCTGACTCGTTTAAACAAATTAAATAAACCATCAGTTAACTAAACCATAGAAGTGTAAGCAGATTTCTTTTCTGCTTGGTAAGAGGCATAGATATCAAAAATTAAAAATTACCAAATAAAATCTAAAATGAGTGACAATTCTGAAAAACACATTTTAGGAATTTTAAAGTGATACTTTAGAGCGTAGCATAAAAACTATTTATTTGCTTCAATTTGCTACTTAATGTGTGGTAATAGGAATGATAAATATGAAAACCAGAATTTCCGGTAAACTATTTTCATAGCAAACGTTAAAATTACCAAATGAATTCTTTAAATACCATACATTTTTGTTTAATTATCTAAATTACGGTTACTTTTACCTGAACTTTTTTACCATACAAGCATAGTAAGTTTTACAGAATTTTTTATTCTGTGTAATCTCGCTAATCACGAGCTATTTTCAGAATGAGGAAAAAACAACACAAAAAGAAGTTGAAATAGCAGATTACGAAAAGAATAATAGCAGATTGCCAAAAAAAGAAAAATTAAGACATAAATCGAAAATTTTCTTATTTTTCTTTTTCATTTATTTTCTTTTTTTAATCTCATTTTTTATCTTATTCTTCTTTTTATCTTATTTTTCTTTTTTATCTTACTTTTCTTTTTTATCTTATTTTTCTTTGAAACTATTAGCCTTTGATTAAGTTGTTTCATCAAAAAGTATTATAATTTTAAAAGTTTAAAAGTAATATTTATAAATGGTTCTAAAAAGATAAACATATAAGTTTTTAAAAATAATGTTCACGCTTTTGACGCATTTATTACAAAAAACATATATTAAAACTTTTTTAAACATCATACTAAAAAAAATACAATTACCTATTTCAGATGAACAAACTTCATCCCCATATACGACTTTGAGAATGTTACACGAAAAAATAATTCTAGAAATGTGCTAGTCATTCAAAAAGTCCCACTCGCGTAAATTCTCAAATATAATACCCAGAAAAATACAGTTTTGAAAGCTGAAAACGAGAAACTAATGACAAGACAGCAAATATATTAAATTTTTTAAGCTTTTGCTAGTTTTAAATTAAATTACTTCATACCGACGCGAATTAATGTTTATTAAAATGTTTTATTTAAATAATGTTAGCAAATCTGAAGTAAAAATATTAAAATATTAATAATTTATCTTCCTTTCCAAACTCAGACTTCTTACCATTTGTTTTTACTGTTATCTTTGTCAGTCGGTATCATGAAAAATGTATTTGGGTAAATTCAATATTTGAAATTTTGAGATTTATGGTGTTTGTCTTGTGCGAACAGATATTTGTCAACGTCAAAGAAACCTTTTCACAGACTATAACAACTTTGAGTTTCTGCGAAATGAATCAGCAGTCTGCGTCTGAACATTGCTATTTTTTAATCTTACAACCTGTTTTGAAATTCAACTATACTCTCATACATTACTTTTTGATCTTAGCTCTTAACGCTAAATTTTAGTAATAAATTATTAGTTTATTTCCTGAAAAAACTTTTTATTACCCATTATATTATTCTTGTCAATTTTTTCTATTAATTATTTATTGTTTGAATTATTTCTTAAATTATTTAAAAAAAGATTTTAAGCAGTTTTTTTCCTCACAATTCACATTGTATTTTTTTTCTTTCCTACTCTAATTCATATATTAGTTCTATTTTTCTTTTGATAAATAATTTTATAACCTTTATTGTGTAAAAAAACAGTTTCAAAAGGTACAAAACATTCCAAAAGTCCAAGAAATGCTCTACATTGCGAAAACTTCTGTATCAAATTACGGTAATAAAAAAATCTAACGGCACTCAGAGTGCCCACACTTTTTACCTTAAAATAAATTTTTACCGTAACAAGTCACGGAACAAAAAAAAATCTAATATGCCATATTTTTAACATTAAAATCTCCGAATCACTCTAATTAAATAAATGTAGCTTTAAAAAATACGGTATAATATATTACGGTAAAAATGAATATTACGAGAAAATGCATTTTACGGATGATGCAACAAAAGTGCCGGTAATTAATACATTAATTTCAACCGGAATATTTTAATTGGTAGTTGATTTCCTTAACACATATAAACTAATTATACTGTTCTTGAACTTTATAAAAAGATTGTATTAGTGAGATTGTTTTGAGATTGAAAGGTGTCAAAAAATATACTTGAATATATAATATAAATAAGCTATATTTTGTATCAAAAATAAGCTCATCAATAACTCTAAATTTCAATTCTAAATTTCATTTACTCTTCATAAAATCAACATCACATATAGCTCAGCAATACTTTTCATTAAAATCGGGTGAATTTATTCACACCTCATATGTATTTTTTTGCTTGAAGTGTAGAAAATATAACCTGCACATCCCAAAAACAACCTCTCTAAGCTGGTTTTTCGAAAAAAATTCCAACCAACGTTTAAACAACCTTCCCAAGCTGGTTGCTCTAAGGTAAATTTTTATCAACTTCAAAATAACCTTAAGTGTAAATAAAATAATTTTATGTACCTTGAGATTGACTGTTTAAAGTTGTTTAATTGAGCTTTAAGTAAGCCTCAAATCAGCCTTAACACCAAAAAACAACCTCAGATAAACTTCAAAAACATTTTGCATTTTTGCATATGTTGCTCGTGTGTTCACTATTTAATATTGATCTTCCCAAACATTTCTTAAAATATTTAACATATTTATATTTTTCTTAAAATATTTTTTTAAATATTTAAAATATTATAAATTTTAAAAATTTTTAGCGTTCAAAACTTATGATAATTTTTTTTTTATTTCTTACTATTGCCAAACATTTCAAAAAATCCAAAAAGCTTTCAAAAAGTTCAAGAAATGCTATAGTTATTTTAAATCATCTGAAATGAAAAAGCAGCGTCTGACTAAAATGATCACAGGCGCATATTTAACACTTGACTTTCGCAATGCATAAAGATATTTGTATACGTCTCTTAAATTTCTCACTAAGCCTAATTTTCAGTGGCAGCAGTTATTGTTATTCCATTAATACAAAATTAAAACATTCTTCCAAGATTCATGAGAGTTTTTTGTTAGCATTAAAGTAAGAAATCAATTACATTATAGTTTAGTTTCAAAAAGCTCTCGTGTATATGATAAAAATGTTTCAAATGATTTTAAGTGGGAAAGTCATACTGCTTTCGATATATCAAGCATCATGCTTACATATCTTGAGCGCAGTGTTACATTTTAGTGAGCTGTGTGTTAAATCCTACTCTACATGACATACTCTAGCTTATGGTTTCCTAATGACTGTATAACTCAACGCAACAGTCTGCCGCTGCTCCAAAGGGATTATACACCGATTTCAAGGATATGATATCATTGCACTATCCACTACACTGAATAAGAAATGATAAATAGATTTAAAATATTTTGTACAAAGGTGTTTTCAATATTTCATTAAAGAAAAGTAACTAATTTAAAAATCTATAGACAAATTTATTTTATGTGATACATGCAAATCGGATACAATGATACTATTCATTGCATTTGATTTGTTTTTAACATTAACTTGCTAAAAATGTTTAGAAAAAGCCTAACTCAATAACTCAATCCAATCACTCTTTTTGAATTCTGTAAATTAAAATCAAAATCTATACAGTACTTTTGCATTTTATTGTGTACACTAATGTTAACAAAAATCCTGAAATAAAGGAGAATAGCAGGGTCCGTGACGTAATTATGAAGTTTTTGTTACGCTTATTTATCTCATGCTCAAATAATGCTTATTGTGCAAATACTTCTGTTTTCAAGAAGGTTTGCAATTCTTTTTTTGTTGCTGAAAAAAAACAGGTCTAGCAAATAAAACAAATTCGGTTCTCAGAGTGAAGCATAAAAGATTGCCTTATAATTTTTGGGGAAAGGTGAGAGTTAGCACACAGGAAACATAATCTATCATTAAAAATAGAAGATGAAGTAAAGTCTAAAGCTATAAAATTATTCTTATTGTATTTCTTGAGAAATATGATAAAATACATAAGTAAAGAAGTGTTTCCATTACTTTGTCCACCATCTGTACCATTCATCTTGCAAACATTAATTAGAGTGATATAGTAGTTTAATAAATACATTTTTGAAATAAAAACTTTTGAGGTCTAGTGGCTGAGTGGCAGCGCTTCCGTGCCACAGGTCCGGGGTTCTATCCTTGAACAGGGCAAGATTGATTCAGCATTTCTTCCCTTCAGTTGATTTATTAAAATTTGTATCAAGTATGCTTGAGTACTAAACACTCACAATTGCGCGCTCGGCTCACAACCCAACCAGAACATCTGCTCCTACAACCCAAAGCCCAAGAAGAGGAAAACTGGATTAGCACAATATACATATTCCTTTTACAATATTTTAGTCAGCTGCGGTGGATCAGTGGTATAGAGCGCTCGTCTCCCAATTAGGTCTCCCGGGTTCGAATCCTAACGATGGTGGATGGATATGAATTCTGCATCCGACACCGGATTTAGTAGTTTTTCTTTCCGTGTAGCGCAAATGCCGGTTTGCTCTATCAAGACATCTACAACGAAGGCAAATTTTTCCTAATACTTAATACAGGGGTTCCTTTGTCTTTTGGATTAGGTTCAAAATTACAAGGTTGTAAAATTAAACATTTGCTGTCAAAAACTCAAAATTAGGTCAGCTGTTCAATAACGGTTATAAAATAACATATTTTAGTCACCGTGTGTAGTTTTTAGTACTTTTGTTAAAATATAACTATTAAAACAAATGTATGCTAATAACATCGTTAAGTTAAAAAAGCGAAATGTTATTTTGTAATACGTATAATTGACATCATTATAAGTTAAAAATGAAAACGGTTTATTTTATTACTGACGTAGAACCTGCGACAAACATCTTTCGCTATTTTTATTTTAATATCACAAATTTTAGTTTGCTTACTTAAAAGGAATGTTAAAACGAAAACAATGAAACAATTTCTTTTACCGGAAATTAAATTCTATGAGTATTTACGGCAACAGAATTACTCTTATTGCATTCTAAATAAGCTCGAAACTACTGCAAGCATACATAACTTCTTTTTTTTAAAGAGTTCTAACTCTTTATTCTCGAAAATTGTTCCCAAAACTTAAATAAAGACTTAAAGCCACTCTTCAAAATAAAGTGAAGAAGAATGAAGTTTTACGTTCGATCAAACTACATTATCCAATCGTGACCAATTTCTGGTCTTAGAGAGTCCTTCAAATTAAGTTTTATCACCAAGTTTCCCCTTTTTGACATAAAAGCTTTAGTTAAAATTAATTCTCCAATTGCCGCAAGGGAGCGAAAGATCGATGCCGAGAAGAATCAAATAGATTCTATTTAAAATATTTTGAGTGCACTAAACGCGAAACACCTTTTCTGAGAATTGATAATAACAATGGTTGATTGGCAACTGTAGGGGATTTTATTTAAATCAAATGGCGAGAGAATTTAAGACTTAAAGCTTTTTATATGGCATTGATATATCTCGTTTAATGATTTTAAGAAAATAAAACTTTAATCTTAAATGACTCATATCGTAAACATACAGGCCAAAGGAATTGTAACTCCATATGACATGTGAACTTTCAAGCCCAAGAAGTTAAAGTTCTGTTCGAATTGTTTGGTGCGAGATCTTGGTTCCTGGAATTAAGTCAAACACTTTTGTGATTTATGAAATTGTCGATCGTGTGGCATCCCAATATTTCTCTTTTTTTTTCATAATTTGCTACGTTGTTCAGTCTTCGTGCGTTGTCTTTTTCTTGACACTAAGACCCCTTGAAGTTGACGCTTTTTTGTTTCTACTTTTGGTTAAATATAAATATTACGCTTATGTTGATTATCGATGGTACTTTTTAATATTTTAGCAAAAATAAATTTTAATTTACTGGAAAATAATAATAATTTTAATAAACAAAAAATTTCCCAGATATCGGATACCCCCAATATTTTGGGAATCAGAAAGTAGATTGTTCATATAAAGTTTGTTTTTGTGTCTGATTTTGTAACTTAAAATATTGTTTTCTCTAATTATTTAGCCTATTAGATGTCATCCTCTAGGACCACTAAGATTGAGTCCTAGAATGTGAAGATCCAATACTCAGATCAAACGTTAGATCAAAATGATCAGTATAATCCGTTTTTTTTTTCTTTGTCACTGTACGCAGTATCAAACCGCAGTATTCTTTTTTTCTCTCTTGTTTGAACGCCAGCAAACATTTAATTGTTTTCAAAAGAGCATTCTGAAACTATGTATTTTAATTACATCATTTCCGAACATATAGCATATCATTCCGGAGGCCTTATAAGCTATGTATTAAATACGTAATCTCAATATATCAACAGTTCCGACCAACTTCACGTTAGGCTTCTAAAATGTACCTCAATGAATTTAAGCATTAATTTGGCTTCGTTAAGTAAAATTATAACTGTCAAACTTAATAGATGATGTTGCTATTTACACACGAATTACTCCGAAAATAAAACGAATCATTTATAGTAAATAAGATAATAAAAATAACAAATAATTAAAGAGTTATAAATAAATAATGAAAACACGTGACAGAATATCAAGCATTTTACATTTTTCGTGATTCATTAGTGATGAGGAGACAACTTATAGAATATTCATAAAAGCAAATTGTATTTATATGAAGAAAAAAAACTATCTCTGTTTCTGTTAATTTATAACATTCTTCAAAAATAATTCAAATGTCAACTGATAAGGGTTATACCTCCGTACATAAAACGAAACATTTATGGTAAATAAATTTATAAAAATAACAAGTAATAAAACAGTTATAATAAATAAATAATAAAAACACGAAACAGAAAATCAAACATTTTACGTTACTCTTGATTCAATACTGATAAGAAGACAACTTATAGAATTTTTTTAAAGTAAGTTGTATTTATATAAAGAAAAAAAACTGTCTCTGTTTCTGTTAATTTTTAGCATTCTTTAAAATTAAGATAAATGTCAGCTGATAAGGGTTATTCCTCCGTACATAAAACAAAATATTTATGGTAAATAAATTTATAAAAATAACAAGTAATAAAACAGTTATAATAAATAAATAATAAAAACACGAAACAGAAAATCAAACATTTTACGTTACTCTTGATTCAATACTGATAAGAAGACAACTTATAGAATTTTTTTAAAGTAAGTTGTATTTATATAAAGAAAAAAAACTGTCTCTGTTTCTGTTAATTTTTAGCATTCTTTAAAATTAAGATAAATGTCAACTGATAAGGGTTATACCTCCGTACATAAAACGAAACATTTATGGTAAATAAATTTATAAAAATAACAAGTAATAAAACAGTTATAATAAATAAATAATAAAAACACGAAACAGAAAATCAAACATTTTACGTTACTCTTGATTCAATACTGATAAGAAGACAACTTATAGAATTTTTTTAAAGTAAGTTGTATTTATATAAAGAAAAAAAACTGTCTCTGTTTCTGTTAATTTTTAGCATTCTTTAAAATTAATGCAAATTTTAGCTGATAAGGGTTAATACTCGGTATATAAAACGAAACATTTATGGTAAAAAAATTTATTAAAATAACAAGCAATAAAAGAGTTTTAATAAATAAATAATAAAAACACGGAACAGAAAATCAAACATTTTACGTTACTCTTGATTCAATACTGATAAGAAGACAACTTATAGAATATATTTAAGGTAAGTTGTATTTATATAAAGAAAGAAAAACTATCTCTGTTTCTGTTAATTTTTAACATTCTTCAAAATTAAGATAAATGTCAGCTGATAAGGGTTATTCCTCCGTACATAAAACAAAATATTTATGGTAAATGAGTTAATAAAAATAAAAGACATATAAATGTACTAGGAGGCTTCGCCCCCTGCTCGCTGGCTCTCGCCAACCCCCAGAACTGCTTTCGCATTTCATTTCGGATTGCTTCGCAATCCAATGCTCGCTTTACTCGCTCATTGGATACGTTCTTAACGTCTAGCTTTTGTATACTTTTTTGAACACTGAAGTTCCGAAAACTTTTCACTGTAGAAAATTTTAAGCCTGTACATTTCAATATTAATTTGAAATTGCAAACAGTTAACATATTTTTCTTAATCACACTATTCTAAATTTCAGTTGTTGAGAAAAGTAACTGTTGTAAGTTTTGTTTTAAAGTCTTTCCCACCAGAGTGTTAAAGCCATATGTTGTAAAACAATATGAAATAGTAGTCTGCCACTGAACGCCGGATGTAAAGCATCGGCTTCGATGAAGATAATTTTGTATTTTTAATTCTCTGAAGGGCGCCACCCTAATAATATGGAATTTGTAAAATAAATGTGTACATTTTTGATTGTTGATGAAGCCCATCATTTTGTGTTTTCATCAGTGTTCAGAAGCAGAACAACTATAAGTTTTTTATTTTATCACAAAAATATAAAATGTATAAAAAACAAAGAAAAGAGTAAGAAAATGAGTATAGTCATAGAAAAAGTTAAAATTATAATATAGTATTTGTCAGTTAAAATAAAACTTTTTGTTAAAGTCATTGTTAACAATTCAAATTTCTCCGAGGCAATTTTAAACCTTAATTTTGGTCTCAGTATTCAGTCAGTATTCAGACCCTCAACAGAAGTTTAATATGAAGTTGTAAAATGCAAACAAAATATATATATATATATATATATATATATATATATATATATATATATATATATATATATATATATATATATATATATATATATATATATATATATATATATATATAGAATTTTTTTAAGAACACAATTGTTAATTTGGACATTTGGCGATACAACACTAATAGAATTGAAGGATTTGTTACGTCAAGCGCTCAGGTATCATAATTTTGATCTAGTTGCGCTTCGATGTCATTATGTAGCTAAGTTAACTTTCAAAAAATTCGATGGCTGGCAACAGCATTTTTATTTTTTAAGTTGTTTACTTTTATTTCTTTTAGAATTCGTTCTTTTTTTAGCAAAATCTTTTTTAACCTAACAGAATTCTCTGCCGACTGTTCTCTCCATAAATGAAGAAAATAAAGTAAATGTTATTGCAATAATACTTCACAGCTCTTCTTAAATCCATCCTTAATTTTTAATCAGAAACACATCATTAAAAGGCAGAATGCTTTGGTGTTTTCAAAACGTAAACAAAACAAAACAAACGTTCCCACCGGCGGAAGAGAAATACAGTCAAAATTTGGGAGCCACGTAAGAGAATTATATATATTAGAGCCAAAAATAGATGATGAGTCGGCCTGTCTAATTCAGGGGCTCTATATTAGATAATAATAAGACGTAACGGAAAATCAAACATTTTTCAGTACTCTTGATTCAATACTTATGTTACTTCATGTTACGCCTATAATGTTGTGTCATTTACAATAATAATGTTTTCAATGGTTCAACTGCACTTAAAAATTTCCAGAACAAATTACGGTATAAAATATCGGCATTTTGCGTGCACTATCCGTGAAATCAATTTTTACCGTATATTTTGAAGTACTATTTATTTAATTGGAGTGGTGCAGTGATTTTATTGCAATATTTGCTGTGGTATATGAGATTTTTTACTCCGTAATATATTGCAGTAAACATGGATTGTTCTGTATAAAATACCGGAATACTGAGTACTGGTATTTTTTTATCGTAATTTGATTCCGTATTTTTCTTAATCATCATTTGTTTTCTTACAGTGTAGTTTCTGCTAAAAAAAAGTGCTCGCCATGATTTAACTATTTAAAAGTAAGCATAAAAAATACATTTGCAATCATGAAAATGTTTTAAATAAACTTGCAAAATGTGTTCACAATGAAAACTATTCAAACAATGAAACAATTTGATTATTTCAAACATGCAAGAAAATAAGTTCTCAATTATATAACTACGTCAAAATATATGCATACAATAAGTTCCCAATGGATGATTTAAAAATGTCCATATGTTTTCGATGATGTAAATTTTTTTTAAAAATATACCCGTGAAACTATGATAATATGACTCTTATTTGCATGAGAATAATAGCAATAAAAAATGCAGCAAAAAAATGTATGACATACAGAAGGAATTTAGCCCTAACCGGATGATGAATAATGATTACCCATCTAGGTAAAAATGTAAAGGAATATGCGATGCCGGAATCGATATTTGGAAGAAAATGTCAAAATCGAAATGAAGAGAAATGTGACGTTATTTTGAAAAAGCAGATAAAGATCTGTATCATAATTAGCTGTCAAAATCTGATGTCTCATGCTTAGTTTGATTTATCTTCTTTTAGATCCCTATATTATAGAGTTCCAGAATATAAATCTGAGAATAACATATTTTTGGATATTTTACTTTCTTTCATTTTAGATTATTTACAAATAGCACATAAAGACCATTTTTGTTTTTGGTATAGGAATAAAAGGTTGTATTAGGTTGTTTTTAAAATGTTTGAAGTATTTAAAAGGAACATTTAGCTTTTTGAAACGAAAAAAATTTATTAGTCTTTGCCCTTTAATCACTTTTATGGGGGGGGGACAAGATGATCCCAAAGTTACGGTATTTTATACCGCAATTTGATCTAGAATTTTTATTCAGTTGAAATTTAAATTAATTGCCAAAACGTTGAGACATTAGTTCTTAAATGCATTATAAGCTTATAGGTCTCAATTTTTATTCGATATTTTTTCTTACAAGGAAGGACCCGAAAGTGTCCTTTTCCAATCACGATATTTTTTATCGTCTGCTTTTAAGGTCGTAATCTACATAATTTTATGAAATTAATTAATTTATAAATTAATTTTTTTGTACAATTTCTAATAAATTATTAATTCATAAATTCTTAATAACTGCAATTGTTACTTTCAAGTTCTCTTCATTTCGAAGACGTAAAGCATCATTGGCCGTAAAAGGTTGATATTTGCCTTGATTTGAGTTCTACGGTTAGGCTACCAGCCCATTTATAGTAAGTGAAGCTAGCTCATTGATGACATTTATTGGTGAGTTTGGTTATGACAAAGTATGCGCGGTGAATCATGCTAAATGAAGCTGAAACTCAGTTTTAAATATTATGTAAAACTAACAATTAAAATACTATTTACTCTTCATTAATTTTAAATAATTTATGTACATTAAAAAATTAGGAAAATAAAGTAAAATTAGTACTTTAGGAAACTTGTTTGAACGTGATTTCACTCACGGTAAAGATGGAGACAGTCAAAAATATATATATTAAAAATATATTAAATATATAGTTTAATAAAGAAAATATATTAAACTGTCAATAGGTAGTGTCTGTTGTCAATAATTACAACCCAATGAATGTGGCCCAACAAAAGAGTTATATCTATATATCTATACCTCTTGCTCTGCTGAAGAA
The DNA here is from genome assembly GCF_982258835.1 of Parasteatoda tepidariorum. Classification (NCBI taxonomy): domain Eukaryota; kingdom Metazoa; phylum Arthropoda; class Arachnida; order Araneae; family Theridiidae; genus Parasteatoda; species Parasteatoda tepidariorum. The sequence goes on along the minus strand of NC_141758.1, from coordinate 61,105,003 downwards.
AGCGGTGTTTACGGATTCGTTTCACCTACAGACTCGAAGAATGCAAGCAAAAGGGTGTAGCGTGGCAAGTCAGGAAACATGATAAGTGGCTTAGTTGTCCTAGTTCTGAATATTATAAGTGAGTAAAGTATAGAACAACTTGTGGAAGTCTGAAATCTTGATGATCCTCATAAATTATGCAAGAAATATTTCTGTGGAAATGAATAATTTTCTTTGTTTGGCCGAGCATCAGTGACTGGAATCTAGAATAGCCTGTGGAAACCTAGAATCTTGATGAGTTTCTTGAATTCTGTAAGAATGAGCTCTGCAGAAATCAATAGCTGTCCTTGTTCAGGAGAGCTTCGGAGAGTAGAATCTGGAATAGCCGGTGGATATCTGTAATCTAGATGAGTTCCTTAAATTCTGTAAAAATGAGTTCGGTAGAAATGAATAGTTCTCCTTGTTCGGCTAAGCATCAATGAGTAGAATCAGGAATAGCTGGAATCTTGATGAATTCCTTAAATTCTGTAAATATGAATTCGGTAAAAATGAATAGTTGTCATTTTTCAGGAGAGCATCGGTGAGTAGAATCTGGAATAACGGGTGGATATCTGGAATCTTGATGAGTTCCTTAAATTCTGTAAATTTGAGTGCGGTAGAAATGAATAGCTGTACTTGTTCAGGAGAGCTTCGGTGAGTAGAATATGGAATAGCCGGTGGATATCTGGAATCTTGATGAGTTTCTTAAATTCTGTAAAAATGAGTTCGGTAGAAATGAATAATTGTCCTTGTTCGTCAAAGCATCAATGAGTAGAATCAGGAATAGCTGGAATCTTTATGAATTCCTTAAATTCTGTAAATATGAATTCGGTAGAAATGAATAGTTGTCCTTGTTCGGCAAAGCATCATTGAGTAGAATCAGGAATAGCTGGTAGATATCTGGAATCTTGATGAGTTCCTTGAATTCTGTAAAAATGAGTTCGGTAGAAATGAATAGTTGTCCTTGTTCATGAGAGCATCAATGAGTAGAACCAGGAATAGCTGGTAGATATCTAGAATCTTGAAGAGTTCCTTGAATTCTGTAAAAATGAGTTCTGTAGAAATGAATAGTTGTCCTTGTTCAGGAGAGCATTAATGAGTAGAATCAGGAATAGCTGGAAGATATCTGGAATCTTGATGAGTTCCTTAAATTCTGTAACAATGAGTTCAGTAGAAATGAATAGTTGTCCTTGTTCGGCAAAACATCAATGAATAGAATCAGGAATAGCTGTTGGATATCTGGAAGTGGATATATGGATTGATCAGTTCCTTGAAATCTGTATAAGTGTCAATGAGTCTCTAATTTTGGTGTTGTCATGTGTTAAGTGTTCTCTTGGGGCGGGTATTCTGTACAAGGATAGCCACCTTTCCTTACCTATACGAGTAGGTACGCATTGTAAATTAAAGCTACTTCTGAAAGAGAAATAAATAAATGTGACTCTGATAGCCAGTCAATGAACAGAGGGATTAGAAAAGAATAGAAAGAGCTTAAATTTGTGTAAAAATAATCGAGAAAAGTAATCTTTAGTACTTCCTTAAATAAGCATTAATATACTTTTTTTTCAAACGGCAGGCACTGAACATTATTCTTCTCCTTAGAAGATGCCGGAATTGTTATTCATTTCACGTTACCCAGTGGGCACCTGTGAACCAAAGTCACGGAGGTGAGCAACATCACCCACGCCACACTGCCACAAACCCGTTTATAGAGTGGGCCACATCCACGCATAGAGGACAACAAATAGAGAGAGAAACATCAATGCCCAGGGTGGGATTCGAACTTGCAGCCATTGGCTTCGCAGTCAGGCGCGCTAACAGCTCGGCCACCTGGCTGGCAGCATTAAGATACTTAAGCTACTTAATTTTGAATTGATCACTCAACATTTATTTACACTCTTACATCGAAGAATCTGTTAACACATAAAATATGTCTGTCATATACCATAAAATATCTCTGTCATATGTCATATACTAAAATATGTCTGAAAATAATTCCTATTAGAACCAAAGTCGATATTGAATTTACAATGCCTTCATAATGTAAACGGTTCCAAAAATGCCCATTCCCGAAGGAAGAACATAGAACTTTTTATGACGTAGTTTGCTAAGTTATTTATTAAAATTTTTAATGGATAAATGAAATTTTATCTTTATTTTTGTTTACTGAAATGAATTTTAAATCCTTCAAGTCAGTTTATTTAGCAGAAATATTGCTTTTCACTTTTACAGTGAATAAATATCTCTCTGCTCCGTTGCTGCAGCCTATAAGAAAGAGAAGAGCGAATATTGTTGAAGTACTACTTGTTCTTTTCAATATTTGGAATTGAGAAACGACGTAGTAGACTGTTCTATACTTTTTTTGCTTAGTCACATTTGTCAATACTATAGAGAGATTTATTTCTGAAATATTTATGCATTCGAGTGTTATAAACTATTTTTCCAGAGACTTATTGCTCAGAATAAAATGTTACAAGTCCCATTCTTTTCAAAATCTTCATTATTTTTTATTTTTCAATTGTTATTTTTCTTTTCTTACGATGTGTTATAAACATAGTCTTAAGTAGAATACGAATTTTTTTAAGTAGTATGAATGATGAATAGTAAAAATAATAAATATGGGTTTTAAACATGCTTATTAAATACAACTGTATACCAGTTCTTTGTGTGCAGACAAAAAACGCATGGCCGAAACTACCAGAATATGGTAAAATTTACAGTGTCCTTAGTGCGATGGAAACACAAAAAACCGCGGTAATTTTTACTGAAGTGTTTTGGTGATGAATTTGGCAAAAATAACAAAAATATCGTTTTATAATGTGCGGTAAAATTTGAAAAAATATGTGAAAATTAGGCAATTTATCATGCAACTTTAGAGCACGGTAGAAAAAATCATTTATTCGGCTCAAGCAACTTTCCGGTTTTGTATTTTTTATTGGTAATAAGTACTATAATTTTGCAATAATTTGCTATCAAAGAAAGGGAAAAATTACCATATAATTGATTTAAATTCTGTATATTTCGATTTTATGCTAAGATTTATTACACATCCTTGGTTTTATACCAAAATTTAAAAATGTAATCACAATATAGTACGGTAATTTTGACAAGTTTTTATTTTAAGTGTACGATAGTGACGTAATAAAATAAAGAGTTTGTCTGTGAATCTCTTATAACACCAGAACCTTTTGTATAACTTCAGAACCTGAAAGCGGGTGCTACGGAAAATATTTTCACCCGCGATCCAAAAAATCGACAGTTCTATAAATTCTATTAGCTTGTTAGTAGAGAACATTTGAAAAATGCATTTTTCCCACAGTTTTTGCTTTAAGATTTGTTATAAATTGAACTGAAATAAACTTTTTAATTTCATTGTAACCTTTTCTACTCATTAATTCCGATTATTATCCTTTTCTACTCAGATAAAATGTAATATCAGTGATGCTTGTTAGCTCACAGCTCTATATAATCAAAAAGTAGTTTGTTTCACTTTCTTTAATGGAGATGTCTAAGCTGACATCACGTCAGTTGTTCATTGACAATCATCAATGATCAGCGAATTGCAGCTAGCAATCAATAAAAATAAGTTTTTATCAGGATTGAAAAATTCATAAAAAAAATTCCGTTGCAAATTCATAAAAAATGGGCTTAAAAAATTTCGCGTAAAGCTACAGTAAAAAGTGCCGTTACTTTTAACCGTAAAATCCATTTTCACCGGGACATGCTACAGAACAAAATATCTAAAATACTATAATTTTTACAGTAATAATTACCATGAAATCACTAAATCACTCTAATTGAATAAATATTACTGTGAAAATAACTGTATAATATCCAACAATAAAATGGATTTTACGGTAAAATAGATAATACGGATCCCAAACGTCGATATTTTATACCGTAATTTGATCCGGAATTTTTTACAATGTATAATCCTGAACATTTTCTCAAAATAAACAAGCAAAATGTGTAATGAAATAAGGAAATAAAAGCATCAATAATTTATTAAACGTCAGGTAAGATTTAAAGCTAAGCAGAAATAGAAAGAACGGTAAGAGAAATGAGAAGAGGGGGTAAAATAGACAGAATATTCGAACCGTGACCATTCTTTGGTCAAACAACCGTCATTTAAATTAAGTTTATCCGCTCAATTTGCTTCCACTTCAATGGAGTACTTTTCTCTTAATTTGAAAGCTTTCCCAAAATTAATCTTCAACTGCCAAGGGAAACTTGTAAATTGAATATTGAGAACCTCGTAAAATGATGATGTTTTCAGAGATAAGAGAAATCAGATGAAAATTTTCTCAGGTTCCTGAAATGCTTAATGAAATTAAATATTTGAGCAGAATAAAAGAAATTATGGATTTTATAGATTAGTATGTGACGTTTAAACAATTATTTGTAAATTATGTACAAGTATTAATAATGTTGGAAAATATATTTTTAGTAATTTCATCGTTAAGCATAGGAATTCATAAATAGTAGAAATTACGTAAATCATATGTTGTAAATACTGGATATATTATATATAAGTATGTAGTGTTATAAATAGTAGAAAAATTATTTTTAAATTATAAGTGGAAGAGATTTTTTTCAAAATGTTGCGTCTAAATTGCTGTGTCAATTATATATAAGAAAAATTAGATATGTTATATGTTATAAGTAGTGGATATATTTCATCATCATCACTGCCAAAAGCAGAATTATATTTTATATATTAGTATACAATGTTATAATTAGTATAAATTATGTAAGTTACATGTTATAAGTAGTGGATATATTTTATGTATTAGTATGTGATGTTATAAGTAGCAAAAATAATTATTTGTAAATTATAAGTAGAAAAAATCTTTGCAAAATGTATTACTAGAAATTTGATAGTTTAAATATACACTGTTAAAATTTTCTTTCTAAAATTATGGTAAAACAACTGGCAGCTGTCTGTACATCCGATTAACCGTAAAGTTTACAGTAAAGAACATTTTTTTTCCTTCATGATTTTGAAACCATTTGACAAAAGTATGGTTATAAAACCACGAACACAAAACTATACGGTTTTTTAACCATTTACTACCAGCATTTTTCAAAAACGTAAAAAAATATAATTATTTAACTAGACATACTAACTCGGCTTTTCGTAAGGTAATGGGCATTGGAGAGTGCCGGACACTATAAATTCTTCATGTGTTGTCATGTGGTGTCAACACTAGGACTCGAACTCCAGTTCTGTCAGTCATTAGATTGACAGATAAGCCCGCTCGGCTATGATATGTACACAGTATCTTCTTTAGGTTTTTCTAGTTGGTGAGATAAAATTCTGGTTGTTTAACTGCATTAGGTGAAAGCAGTTAATAAACAGTTTTTCTCAAACTCAACAGTTTGATTACCATTTTATTTATGGTTATTTCACTGTTTTGATTAAATATGGTCAAATAGCCATTCAATAAATTGTTATTTAACCATTTTTTCGGAGAAATTTTTAACAGTGTAAGGAGTAAGAGAAATTAGGTAAGTTATGTGTTACGAATAGTGGATACATTTTATATATTAGTATGTGATATTATGGGTTAAAAAAATAATTATTTGTTAAATATAAGTTGTAGAAATATTTGCAAAATGTATTCCCTCGTGTCCCTTAGAATTCGAACGAGCTAACTAAGTAATTCGAGAACGAATACTCGCAGTGGAACAACGGCCGAGAGTCTATTCCCTGCGTCGAATTCTTAAAAGGTCTACCATCTAACATCAAATCATCAGCTTTATAGTACCTGCTCTGCACCTCTTCGTGGTACGAGGGAGTAACACCTCTGGGTGGCTAACGCAGACAGAGGGGACGGTAGACCGAAGACAGCCAATTGGGCAATAGATCCTCAAATAATAAGAAAGCTCGATTTATTCATAAGAGCTGGTTCACTCAAGACCTGAACGAAATTTCCCAATCGAGGCTGCCTACAGAGCCTTTCAATCAAAGAACCCTGAGGAATACGAGTTGTATTCTGGATACGAGCAGCGACGAGGAAGGGGATTCGATCCCGGAGGATTTTAACGCATCTTTTGATCTGTCAAGGAAGGAATGGGCTAAGTCGGTTGAAGAGCTGAATGAGCGATTTACGAAATTCACAAGTGACTTTTATAATAAAAAACTTGATGCACTAAAAATCAGTGAGTTACTAAAAATTGCTCTTTCTTATAATAATCTTTTTGTGAGTCAATCAGAGGTTCTGGCCTATACAAGAGGGCTCTACGACGAGGCACAAAAAACTCTCAAAGAAGTGGTAGAAAAAAGTGCGAAGAAAGTGCAAAAATCTTACGCAGAAATTGCGAAGAGCGGAACCAAAACAGGAGCCTCAAAGGTGGCTCTGAACCACGTGCTGGTTGTTCGTCCGGTTGTCCCGTGCACCTCCGAAGAGACTGAAAAAACCTTAAAAGAGAACATTGACCCAGCAGCGCTTGCTATTGGCGTCAGAAACATAAGACCAATCAAGGAAGGCGGGATTGTAGTTCGAATGGTGTCCAAGAAAGATGTTAAGAAAGTTCACGAAAAAATCGTGGACCAGGGTCTAGAGACCAAACTGAAGTGCTCATTGCCGATAAAGAAATTTCCAAGAGTCATACTCTTCAATGTTGACAAAGAAATGGAAAAAGAAGAGCTAAAGCAAAAGCTAAGCGACCATAATAATGAAATGGTAGACGACAAATTTGAAATCTGTTTTCCCATAAAATCCTTAAATGGTACCAACTGGGTTATTCAAACTGACCCAAGTGTTTTTAAGAACATAATGAGAAAAGGAATACTAAAACTTGGATGGTCTATAATCCGAATCAAAGAATACCTAAGACCCCTTAGGTGCTACAAGTGCAACTGCTTCGGACACATGGCGCGAGACTGCACTAAGGAAGAATGCTGCGCAAATTGCGGCGACGAAGGGCACAAGAGAAATAACTGCAAAAATAAGAGCAAATGCGTCAACTGCGAGACAGCAAACCGAAGATTCGGCCTAAAGCTAAACACGAATCACTCAGCAAACAAAAGAACTTGCCCATCATTCCAAAGAGCAATAGCAGCCCTGTGAAAACACATCAAATATTGACCCACTTTTTGTGAGCCGTTCTAAGGCGTCCTCCACCCCTTCCTGGGATGTTAATGCTGTAATTGATTTTATTTAAATTTGTTTCCTTTGTTTGATCACCGAGTTGGTGGTCCATTTTGTTGTATAATCCATTTTGTTGCATACTTAATAAAGTTCAAAGGGGTTTCGTAATCTTCCAGTCAGAGGGTGCCTCGATGGGTCGTGGCGTGGCGGTCGTCTCTCGGTGCAACACTCCTGGTGAGTCGTTCGCAGCCGAACATGGCACCGCCGCACCCGTCTCGGGCTTGTCCCTTCGGCCTCCTCTGTCCGTCGAACGACAGTGTTGCTCTCGTCGGGCGTGACTCGGGGCCATGAAACCACGTGTCCATGCACCACTGGGTCCTCCGACTGATTCGAGGTTTGCAGCTACGATAGTCTTCACTTATTTCCCGGATGTCCCGCTATGGGACGGGTCGGGGCTAAGCCAAGCTTGCAAAATGTATTTCCAGAAATTTGGTAGTTGAATATAAAAAGTCATAAGTAGTAGAAATTAGGTAACTATATGCTATAAATAGTGGATATATTTTATCATCATCATTGACAAAAGCAGAATTATATTTTATGTATTAGTATACAATGAAATAATTAGTAGAAATTTTGTAAGTTACATGTTATAAATAGTGGATGATTTTATGTATTAGTATGTAATGTTATAAGTAGCAAAAATAATTATTTGTAAATTATAAGTAGAAAAAATCTTTGCAAAATGTATTTCTAGAAATTAGATAGTTCAAATATAAGGAGTAAGAGAAATTAGGTAAGTTATGTGTTATGAATAGTGGATATATTTTATATATTAGTATGTGATATTATAGGTTAAAAAAATAATTATTTGTTAAATATAAGTTGTAGAAGTATTTGCAAAATGTATTTCCAGACATTTGGTAGTTGAATATAAAGAGTCATAAGTAGTAGAAATTAGGTAACTATATGCTATAAATAGTGGATATATTTTATATATTAGTATGCGATGCTTTAAGTAGAAGAAATTATGAAAGTTATATGTTATAAATAGTGGATATATTTTATGTATTGGTATGTGATGTGATAAATAGTAGAAATAATTATTTGTAAAATATAAGTAGTAGAAATGTTAGCAAAATGCATTTCCAAAAATGTGATAATTGAATATAAGAAGTCATACGTCAGAGAAATTCGATAACTTATATGTTATAAATAGTTTGTAAAGATTAAAATTTATTTGTAAAGTTGTAAAGATTGAAATAGTTGCAAATTTTAATTCATTAGATTTTATAAGTTCATTAATTGATGTTTCTTTTCATGAAATTCAGTAGTTATGAATATTAGGGATATTTATAAAAATCATGTGGCACCAGGTAGCCAAAATAAATTTTTAATTAATTTCAGTATGTTCCTTAAATTTCATGATTATTTATGATATTATAAATAGTATAATTAGTAAATTGAAGGATTTAAATAGCAAAAATATTAACAACATTTTTAAGTCATATAGTTGTAACACTCTTTTCAAAATTTATTTCGTGGAGTTTCATAGTTTAACACAGGATATTTTAGGTAATAAAAATAATTAGTTACATTTAATAAATAGTATAATTGCTCGTAAAATTTATTTCTTAGAATTTTGTTAGTTAATGTATAATCTTATAAGTGGAAATAAGTTATAACTGGCAGAAATATTTGAAAAATTAATGTGTGAGCTAGAAATTGAAATTTTCGCAAAACTTATCTCCTGGAATTTTTTTTTACATATATTTTTACACCATGTTTGATAAAGAATATACCGTTTATTGTTAAAGTATAGACAGATAAATGCATAATTAAATGACGCAATAAGCTTTCATTAACTTAAACCCCCATTTCATTCATTTCATTTTTAGTTAATTAATCCAAATGTAGCAATAGTGAAAAACTAATGACTCCATGAAAAACTCGTTAAAAAAATGTCATCCTATTTTAGTTTTTTCTTTTAACTTTCCTAAAGTAGACATTTTTTTCTCCTCAATGCAAGTTATTTAAAGCATTAGAAAGTAAGTAAGAAAACTAAAACGAAAATCTTACAAAAATTATAATGATTTTTCCATTCATAATTCTTCGATTCCATTTTTTTCTGTAAGAAATAAAATTACGAAAAGTCACATTTTTAAACTCAATAAACTTTCCTAACCTGAAAATAATTAAAGTTTAGAAAATAGTAAAAATAAATACTTTATTTGTAAGTAACATGCTAATATTAAGTTTATTTAATGCAATTATATATATATATATATATATATATATATATATATATATATATATATATATATATATATATATATATATATATATATATATATATATATATATATATATATATATATATATATATATATATATATATATATATATATATATATATATATATATATATATATATATTTAAATCGATGGAAATAGACTTTCACTCTAATGCTGTTGTAACATGAATTGCTTATTTTCAGTCGTTACTTAAACAAAGTTTAAGCAAATTCAACATTCTAGATGGAAAATATTTCTTTAATTAAATATCTGAAGTTTGCGGCGTTTGTAATTTCCTTAAAATCAACCCGTAAATATTTAAGAAAATTTGGAAGACGAATAAGAGGGTGAAAGTAAAAGCTAAAACTCATTCCAACTTCAAAGAAAAGCAAAAGAAATTCAAAGATAGAAAAGAATTTGCAAGCATTAAAGCGAAAGTTAAGTAGAAATACTTATTTGCCTTCAAATTTTCGAAGTCATAAGTTTAATCCATTTAATAAAGAAGTGAATTTTCTTGTCTTTCCAGTTGAACGATTGTTTTAAAATCTTACTAAGAAAAATCCACAAGTACTTTAAATTTATTTAGAGTTCGTACAATTCGAGAAATTTTATTTTTCTTATTTTAATGTTGTAGAAAATATTACTCTAAACAAGTAACGGATAAAATGAAAATGAGTCAAAGCAAAATAAGTTTCTTAATTTATTTTTCATTAGTTACTCAAATCTGATTTCCGTTTATTTTAAACAATAATCCACTTATAACATATGCTTAGATCAAAGATTCTCAATTTCTGACTAAATATGTCGTATATTGCCTAAGATAACAATATTTCAAGCCTAACTTCTCTAAATATACGTATACTTACAAAAAAATATTTTCATCATTTCGAACTCTTTAATATTTAGAAATGTAGTAAATGTATCTAAATAAATTTTCAGAAATAATACTTTTACTTTTGACGATTCAGTAATCCTTGGTTTGGAAACTGTTTCGTCAAAACGAAGAAAGTTTCGTGAAAGTTGAGCATTCATTTTTTGCAGTGTACTTGCTTTGTATGCTTTTATTTAATACGCACTTCCTTGTAATAATGAACCCGATAGCAAATTAAGATGGTAAAAGGAACAAATACATATCTGATTCAGGAATTTTCTTAATCAGGTTGCAATTCATTATCAACTTCTCACAGATACGACTGTAGTCTTCTGTAGTATTTCTGTTTAAATAATTTGGCGAGAGATTTTAGACGTAGTTTCTTGATTCAAAAGCGCCATTTTAAATCATACCAAAAATAATATATGGAGGATAGGTACGGTTAGGTATACTTGCTTTGTATACTTTTATTTAATACGCACTTCCTTGTAATAATGAACTAGATAGCAAATTATGATGGTAAAAGGAAAAAATACATACATGATTTAGGAATTGTCTTAATCATGTTGCAATTCATTATCAACTACTCACAGATACGACTGTAGTCTTCTGTAGTATTTCTGTTTAAATAATTTGGCGAGAGATTTTAGACGCAGTTTCTTGATTCAAAAGCGCCATTTTAAATCATACCAAAAATAATATATGGAGGATAGGTACGGTTAGGTATACTTGCTTTGTATACTTTTATTTAATACGCACTTCCTTGCAATAATGAATTAGATAGCAAATTATGATGGTCAAAGGAAAAAATACATACATGATTTAGGAATTGTCTTATTCATGTTGCAATTCATTATCAACTACTCTCAGATACAACTGTAGTCTTCTGTAGTATTTCTGTTTAAATAATTTGGCGAGAGATTTTAGACGTAGTTTCTTGGTTCACAAGCGCCATTTTAAATCATACCAAAAATAATATATGGAGGATAGGTACGCTTTCCTGAAAGATCAAAGAAGTCACATTATATCCATGTCTTGATATCACTACTTGACTGAGACTACAGCATAACATGGAGCGTTGACGTCTTAAGAACATAAAAATATTCTAAAATACTAATATAGGGGTTAGCGTTCAACTATTCGAAGGTTCCTTATTATACAACGGGAGACAGCCCTCACAGAATCGAATTTGATGCAAATCACCTGGAGCCCTGTCAAATGTTTTAGGGTGGTGTTTGTGTAATTGTGAATAGTAAATAATTGTGTCCAAGACTTTTTGGGACACTGGTCATTTTTATTGAAAAGTATATGCGAGAATTAAACTTTGTGTAATGTTACAATTGTTCCTTTATTTAAATATTTTTCAAACCTTTATTTACTCCTAATTTTATAACATTTTAAGTTTATTCCATGCGAAATTTTCAAATGATTTTTCTTAAATTAAGGGATGTTTTCCTCAATTTAAACGTAAATATATTGAATATTTTTGCCTGGAAAAAATTTCACTTTTCTTTTGGAACCGAATCTTAACTTCCGATTCGCTCTTCTTTGGTCACATTTCAAGGGTCATTGCACATCCTGTCTAATATTAAGCTTCCTGTGAGGAGAGAGACCCTTTATAATTGCCTTTCATGTTTTACCTTTTTTTGGAAGAAGATGTCATTGAAAGTATTTTAGGACTTAACTTTTCATAAAATCTCAAACTATAGGGATAACTATTTTTCTTCATTTTTTTCTGCGGGGGGGGGGGGGCAATCTTAATCGTCCACTTTTCAAACTCTTTGCTCCTTGAATCGGTTATCACTTGTCAGGATTTTTCTCAGTCAACGAATTGTTCTAAATATTTACACACTATCTTACATTTTCGTGTAACTCTTGCCCTTTCTCTCCGAAATTTGGACTTTGGTCCATATAGACGGAATTTATTTTTACATCCTTTTTTTCGGCATTAATGTTAATACAAATTCTCAAAACCTTTATTTTGTGCTCATTTCAAGGTCCTTTATATCTACATGTTTATATTTTTGAAAATTTCTTTTACATTTAAGATCCTTTCGATTCAAGATTTCCTTCTTTATTTATCTTCTTATCACCATTTACATTTATCTTTATCTAGTATCTTTCATAATGTATTGCATTTAAATGCAAAACCCTTATAAAAATTCAAAAAGACTACTCACCTATTTCTCGAAAAATTTTAGGCAAATATTGCTTGATATGCTTTTGAGCTTCATGTTCGATTTCCTGTTTTACGAGAGTTTTAGTCCTAAAAACTTTTGTGTTTGAAACAATATCTGCGTCTGAGAAGAAGGAATGTAATAAAAAGCTTTAAAAAATATGTTACATCAAACGTGTTTTTTTTATTTCGGTGTATTCTTTTTCTTCATTGGCTCCTGCACATGTCCGATGAGTATTGACTTTGCTTTTTGGGCATACATTTATTTTGGATTGGAAACAGTACTTCACTATTTCAAATCCTAAGTTTATATTTGAATATAAAAAGTCATTGCTTCTTCTTTAATCCATAATTTTGATTAATTTTTAATGTTAACCTTATTTCAAAACCAGTGATACCAATCAGCTCAATGTTAACCTCACGTAGTGTGGCCATTGAACCTATTGGGTTATTGCTCTTCCTCAATGGTTTTGTGCCATCACTTATCGCAAACGTTCCCGTTCCCCTTTATTTAATTATTTTTGATCCCATTTCTGGCCCTAATTTTTTTTTTTTTTTGCTTTGAAATCAATAGTTGTTATTTTCAATTCAATGATAAATTCATATCAATGATTCATTTTTTATTCAATATCCAAATCCATATACATTTTCGTTCCATTTAAATTATTGCGATGTGTCGTCATCTAATATAATTTTAAAACTAATCATCAAATCTATCATCAATCAATGATTCAATCTATTATTATTGCATATAAATAAAATATTTAATTCACAATGATAACATCTACATATTTTTATCTTTTTAACTGTAACAGTCTTTCCTCAAAATATATCTATTTACATAGAACCGGTTTAATAATGTCAGAAGAAAAAAAGCAGAGTAAAAAGTGTAAATAAAGAAGACGCTATTTGATGTTTCTACCTTCCTTGGTAAGACAGATTATATTTTGGTTTAAATGTTAGGTAATTTAATGATTCACATAAACAAATAAACTTTTATTTACAATTTTAGATGAAGCCGTAAGATAAAATGCCAAACTATGCAGCAGAAATATTTTTTTCTTTCAACTATACTTGCATTCTCAAATATTTTAGACAATTTTCATCTCTCAAATTACAACATAATAGTTGTTTTAGTGACATAATAAGGACGGATAAAAAAAGACATAACACTGTTTTGATTCTTCTATCAGACATCTTCTTCGCCAAGATAGAGTATATCTTCGTATGAATTATATATAATTTGATATTTCGCAGAAACAAATGAACTTTAATTTACGATTTTTGATGAAGCTTTAGAAAGAAATGTCAAATTATGCAGAAAAAACCTTTTATTCGTTCAACTATATTCGAATTATGATAATTGTTTTAGAATGTATGTTCTTAAATATTCTAAAGCAATTATCATAATTCAAATTAATTTGATATTTCACATAAACAAATGAATTTTAATTTACGATTTTTGATGAAGGTTTAGGAAGAAATGTCAAACTATGAAGCAAAAAATATTTTTTTTTGTTCATCTGTATTCGAATTATGATAATTGTCTTAGAATATATGTTCTTAAATATTCTAAAATAGTTATCATAATTAGAACTACAAGATAATAATTGTTTTAGTGGTAAGATAAGAATAGATGTAAGAAAAGCCATAACGTTGTTTTGAAACATCTCCCAGAAATAGTCTTCACTGCTAAGGCAGATTATATCTTCCTATAAATGTTATATAATTTAATATTTTGCATAAACAATTAAACTTTAAAGTTACAGTTTTAGATGAAGATAAATGTCAAACTATGCAGCAATAAATCCTTTTCGTCCAACTATATTTACATTTTCAAATATTCTAAGGCAATTATCATCTTTCGAATTACAAGATGATAAAAGATTCCTTTGCCAGACATCGTCTTCACTAAAGCAGTATATCTTTGCATAAATTTTTAACAAAATTTATATTTCACGTAAGCAAATAAACTTTAATATACAAATTTTAGACGAAGCTTTAAGATAAAATTTCAAACTGTGCAGCAAAAATTTTTTCTTTTTCTCTGTTCAACTATAGTTGCATTTTCAAATATTCTAAACCAATTATCATATTTCGAATTACAAGATGATAATTGATAATTTTAGACGAAGCTTTAAGATAAAATTTCAAACTGTGCAGCAAAAATTTTTTCTTTTTCTCTGTTCAACTATAGTTGCATTTTCAAATATTCTAAACCAATTATCATATTTTGAATTACAAGATGATAATTGATAATTTTAGACGAAGCTTTAAGATAAAATTTCAAACTGTGCAGCAAAAATTTTTTCTTTTTCTCTGTTCAACTATAGTTGCATTTTCAAATATTCTAAACCAATTATCATATTTCGAATTACAAGATGATAATTGTTTTTGCGACATGATAAGAACAGATAAAAAAATGACAACGCTGTTTTAAAGCTTTTACCAGGCATCGTCTTTACTGCGAAGGCAGACTGTAACTTCGTATAAATGTTATATATTATCATATTTCATGTAAACAAATAAACTTTTGAAGTACAATTTTAAATGAAGCTAGGGGATAAGAAGTGAAACAATGCAGCAATTTTTTTTCCTCGTTCTGTATATAACATTTACATTGTTAAAATTCTAAAATAACTATTATTTTTTATATGACAAGGTGATAATTGTTTTAGCGACGTGATAAAAATAGATTAAAAAAAAGAGATTATTCTGAACCAATTATCATGTTTCGAATTACAAGATGATAAATGTTTTTGCGACATGATAAGAACAGATAAAAAAATGAGAATGCTGCTTTGATGCTTCAATCAGGCATCGTCTTTACTGCTAAGGCAAAGTATATCTTCCTCTAAATCCTAAATAATTAAACACGTCACATGATAAAATAATCTTTTAAGCAGCCTTTTTCGGTGAAACTGAAAGAGGAATTCTTAAAGGCAAAATATAAAATAGTTCCGTTTTTTCTGCTAAAATATATTAACAAGATTCACAAAAATTCTAAAACAATTATCATCGTTTGAATAAGTAATATTTGTTAATTTTGGTAGTTAAGAAAGAAAAAAATTAAACGAAATTTGAAATGAGGCGTGAAAATGCGTAATTAAAATAAGAAAACAAAAGCAGTGCTTCGCAAGTTTCATTTTGTAGCACAGAAAATTACCCACAAAAAAGCTAGTAGATAAATTTTTGGCCACCTTTTTTCATTCCTCGTTAACAACTTTTTCGTAAATCAACAGTTAATTATTAAAGAACATTGACTGCATTTTCTTTTTAGTTAGGAAGCAAATTTTTTCAAGAGTAAGCGGAGTTTAAGCTTTGTTGTATCCTATTTAAAAATTTAATCCATTGTAAACTGTTTGTTCAACCTAGAAAAATATTCATAAAAAATATTCAATAAAATATTCATTCACCAATATACAGTAAAAGTAAATAATACTCATAAATAATTAAATATTTTAACTATAAATTAATTTTCGCAGATAAATTAATCGGCCACAGTACTCTCAGTTATGCATTTTAAAATAAATAAAGTAACAAATATTTTTAACTATTTGTTACTAATATGTTTTTTTTAAATTGAAATTTAGAAAAAAATTCCCAATTTTTAAAACTCTAAAGCAATTTAATTTTTACATATCTTTTAATTAATTGCAGTTTACATAGATTTTGTTTATTAATTATAGTGATCTTTCATCAAATCACGGGGTTAACTGGTCATACGAAATCTGCTCTTGTATTGCCTCGACCACAGTACTGACATAGTTATTTTATTGAGTGTTTTGTTTGATAAAATAACAGAGTTTTTTTATTAAAGTAACAGTGTTTCTTATTTTTTGAAAAAGAAAATAACAGTATTTATCTGCTTATAGCACAGGCGTCCGTTTTTAATTAATTTTGTGAAATAAACTGTTTTATGCTGACACACTACCTGACAGTTTTTTGTTGTTGTTGTTTTGTTTGTAAATTTATCTGATTTTTATTGCTGTGTATAATATAATTTAAAACATTGTCTTCCGATGAACTAATGAGAAAAGTTTTGTTCCTGAATTACAAAATTGAAACTCAAACTTGACTTCATAATTAAGTTTTCATGTTTTTTGTCTTAAAAATTTCGTTTTTTATCAGCATCGCTGAAATACATGTAAGACATATTCAAGAAAAGAGCTTGAAGTGGCTTGAGCAAGAAAGCACTTTAAACCTCAGTATACTTATAGCTCGTAAAACAAAGGATTAGATTAATAGGAAATCACTAAATACTTTTATGTTTATCTCGGCAGTTTGTCTTATTACTGTGGATAAGTTATGGCAGCATTCTGGTCTTATTCATACAAATTTCATCCTTTTCAAAAGCATAGATATACGTCATCACTAGCAAATACGTCACTAGCAAATACGTCATCAGTGGAAAAAATAAAGCACAGTAATACAATATTTTTGTTAAGTCATGTTTTTGTTAAGTCTCGTTTTCCTGTGCTTAAAGAATAGGACTTGAAAAATCATGAAATTCTTGGAAAATTATTTTTTAGTGAGGAAACTAAAATTTTTGGAAGCCATCCAACAGGAACATCTGCTCCTGCATCCCAGAGCCCTAGGTCAAAAAGACTGCGATGGTCACAGTAGGCTTTGGCATTCTTTGGGCTGTCATGTCCCCGCGTTTTTTTTTTTTTTTTTTTTTTGTTTTTTTTTGTTTTTTTTTCAAGTATGGAGATTTTAAATAAAGCAAAAGAAAAGGAAGACTATTTTTTTATTTTCATACACATTAATTAAGCCAACATAATAAACTAATGACCAGTATTTCCTTTTTGATAATTTATTATTCAATATTTGCATTAAATCATTGTATTTTCAGAAATTGAATCCTTTTTTGCATTTGAAACATTATCTAACATCTTCTTCCGCATTATATTTTCTTCATAATTTAAAGTATTATGTAATTTAATATCAACTTGATTATACAGTTGATTTTGAGAACATCGAATATTAATTTTTAATATACCATTTTAAATTGGTCTTCAACATTTATATGAAACTGTATATGGTTTAGAAATGTTACTTAGTGTGTTTTTTTATGTTATCTATTTTTCTTTATAATTTCTCGTATTATTCATTTTCATATTGACACATACAAAAACTTACGATATTATTGAGCTTTAATATGTTACTTATCATGTTCGCTTAGTTTGAGCATCATACATTAACGTTTGTTTGTGTTTTAAATTGGTGCTCAGGTTTATATCCAACTAAAATTTAATTCTAAACCAGTGTGTTACTTAATAAAATTACATTTTCTGAATTATAATATTCAATATATATATATTCAATAAGTTTTCAATAACTTAACGTTGATCGACTTAACGCCTTCCTTTTGTGTTCTTTTATGCGTAAATTCTAAAATAGTTTTCATAACAATCCATATCATAACTTAATTCTTTCAAAAATGTTATTTAGATTCTTCGTTTAATATAATGTTTATTTATTTTAAAATTAAATATAAAGCTTGATTTTTTTCCTCTAATTACGAGAAATTCCTTTTACATTCAATATATATATATTATATATATTCAATAAGTTTTCGATATATTACTTAACGTCTTCCTTTTGTGTTCTTTTATGCGTAAATTCTAAAATGGTTTTCATAACAATTCATATCATGACTTAATTCTTTCAAAAATGTTATTCCTCACCTTCGCTTACTATAATGTTTATTTGATTTAAAATTAAATATAAAGTTTGAATTTTTCCCTCTAATTAGGAGAAATTCCTTTTTCGAAATATTTCTAAATATTTTTTTTCAATAAACACTCTAAGCTTAAATTCATATTATTTCTAAAATAACTTATTGAAACTCAAATACTTTTTAAAGATAACTGAACTGCATTCAAATGAAAGTTATGACACCATAACCAGTTTATTATTAAAACTTAAATACTGCTTTTATGTAAACACATATAGGAATTTCTTTCCAAGAACAAGAAATATTTGCACATAAAGAAAATAATAAATTCCTTGGGCGCGAAACTCCCCAGACTTCTTTTAAAGAAACTGTTCAACTTTAATGCATTTTCTTTTTCGCCGAAATACGGAACTTCTCTCTGGTGTTCTAGTCTAAAAGTAATTTTACTCGAGAAAAAACTCAGCAGCAAGAAGCGGAAATATCTTTGCTTGATATATAATCAAGGAAGATGAAAAAGTCTGTTCACTGCAACCGCTTCAAATGACATTTTTCCCGTCAAATACTGATCTTATGTTACAAAAAGCTACGAAACTAGAACAAAGAATTTCTTTATTTTTACTATAAAGGGTCTCGTGGAAGGCAACTTTGTTGTTTGAAGTAGAGTTCAATGCTTCTCATTTATGCATTCAATAATTTGGAAACATCGAGAAAGTATATATATATATATATATATATATATATATATATATATATATATATATATATATATATATATATATATATATATATATATATATATATATATATATATATATATATATATATATATATATATATATATATATATATATATATATATATATATATATATATATATATATATATATATATATATATATATATATATATATATATATATATATATATATATATATATATATATATATATTGATTTGTTTTAATGCAATGCCATAAAATTATCCACCCTATATCTAAATGTATACTATTTCTATTGAATCTGCGAGTGATTTTAATTAAGTAATTAGGCTGTGATGGACCATTATTTTATTTTAATACTAAGAAAACACTAAGAAAGTTAAGAAAGTTTCCATGTGCAAATCCATTTCGGGCGAATCCGTGTTAAAATTATCTATTAAAATTTTTTTCTTTGATAATTTAAATAATTTTTCTATGTGCTAATCCATATGGTGCAAATCCGCGGCTAAAATTATTTGCAAAACAGGCAATTTATGTTTCTCTTTTCTATTTAATATTTTTTCTTAAATAAACATCTATCTTCTAAAACTATTTATGATAAATTTTTAAAATTATCCAGTATAGTATTACCTGGCGCAAATCCATTTCGGGCCCATCCTTGGTAACTAACAAATCAAAACTCAGAATAACAAATCACTTCAGCAGTGCAGTAAGAACGACACTTTAAAACCCTCTTGTTACACTCAATTTGCGCTTTTGTTTTCATCTTTTGTTTTCATATTTTGTAATCTGGCAATCTTTCTGCGAAAACATTTTTAAATCATTCTTGAAAAATATCCGTCCAAGTAAGTTGTTCTGATTTTGCTACTCGCTTTATAGTCCCCCCTTTTTAATGTTATTTCTTTTTATTTTATTTTATTACCTGTTTTTACATGTTATTTTTGCTTATTTTCACTTTTTGTGATCTATTTTATTTGTTGTTATTTTATTAAAAAAAATTTTTGAGTGCTCCTCGCACTATTGTATTAATATATTTTGCTTTGGCTTTATTGATGCAATATCAGAAAGCACTCTGTTTTGCGGATATAATCGTGTGGGCTGAATAAAAGTTTATATCTTTTTTTCCGGATTTTTTTCCGGTTTTTAATAGACATTTCATTTTTTTTTTTTTTTTTTTATAAACTGTTGTTTGTTTTTTTTTTTTTTTACTTATTATTTCCCACCCCCATTTTTTTCATATGTCTATAATTTTTCTTTGTTTTATTCTTCATTTTGAACTTATATATATATATATATATATATATATATATATATATATATATATATATATATATATATATATATATAATAAATAAATAAATACAAGAAAACACTAAGAAAGTTAAGAAAAACAATAAGTATCATTTATTGCGCGTAAGCTGCAAGTAAACAGCACTCATTAGATAAGTTCAAAATGAAGAATAAAACAAAAAAAAATTATAGACATATGAAGAAAAAAAAGGGGGGGTGGGAAATAAGAAGTAAAAAAATAACAAACAACATATTATTTAAAAAATAAAATAAAAAAATATGAAATTTTAATTAAAAAACCGGAAAAAAAAGATATAATCTTTTCTTCAGCCCACACGATTATATCCGCAAAACAGAGTGCTTCCTGATATTGTATCAATAAAGCCAAAGCAAAATATATTAATACAATAGTGTGAGGAGCACTCAACTATTGTATTAATATGAGAAATAACTGAGTGCTCCTCACACTATTGTATTAATATATTTTGCTTTGGCTTTATTGATACAATATCAGAAAGCACTCTGTTTTGCGGATATAATCGTGTGGGCTGAAGAAAAGATTATATCTTTTTTTTCCGGCTTTTTTTCCGGTTTTTTAATTAAAATTTCATATTTTTTTTTTTATTTTTTTTTTTTTTAAATAATATGTTGTTTGTTATTTTTTTACTTATTATTTCCCACCCCCTTTTTTTTTCATATGTCTATAATTTTTCTTTGTTTTATTCTTCATTTTGAACTTATATATATATATATATATATATATACATATATATATATATATATATATATATATATATATATATATATATATATATATATACATATATATATATATATATATATATATATATATATATATATATATATATATATATATATATATATATATATATATATATATATATATATATATATATATATATATATATATTTAGCTGATACTTCAAATAGTTCCACGTTTATAAATAAAAAGTTTTACTTATAATATGACTTAAAATTTATATTATAATTTAAAGAAGAATATTAACATTCTTAATTTTATTATTAAAAATTGTCTCTAATTTATTGTTTTGCTTCATGAGTTTCATTCATTCCATCAGAGCTTTTCATTTATGCATTCTGTGCCTTTCATTTGAACATTCAATAATTTGTCGAGAAAGAATGTTGTAAACTTCGAGAAAGTCCAATACTTAAAAGTATAAGAAAGTGCTTATTCAATCCATACATCGTAGTATTTTACGCACTAATGAATTAGAAGTATTCTTTAGAAAGATCTCTCTCTTTCTATATATATATATCTATATATATATAGAAAGAGAGAGATGCCTGCATATTTTTTCCATTGAAGTAATATTTAACGAATTTATCTTCTTAGGTTTTACTTAGAATATACCATTTAGAATACACCATTAGAATACACCAAACTTAGAACTTTCCATTTAAACAATAGAAAGTTTTAGATGATTTAAAATTTTATTATAATTTAAAGTATAATATAAATATTCTCAATTTTATTATTAGCAATTGTCTCTCTTTTTTGCTTGTTTCATGCGTTTCACTCATGCATTCAGCGCTTGTGCATTTCTATTCATTTAAATAATACTTCGTAGTATTTTACACATTAATGACTTAGATGTGATTTTTCATAAAAGATATGCATGCCTATATAGTTTTTGAATTGAAGCAGTATTTAAAGAATATTTTTCTAATGTTGTACTTATAAATAATTTTACGTATATAAATATTACATTTAATGTGCTTTTAAATATTTAATTAATTACATTAATAATAACATTATACTTATTATAATGGAATACAATACAATGCAATGCAATACTTCACTAATTTTATTTAAATTATGTAAATATTTTACTCAATTATTAACTCAATAACTAAAATTTGTAAATACTCAATAATTAAAATTTGTCTCGATTATTATTTTTTCCAATTGGGCATTTTCTTTATAAAACATTCAATTGTTCTTATTATCATTAATCATTCAATTATCTTAAAATTATTCAATTTGTTTTAATATAGGTTTCGTTCAATGGAATTGAAATTTTTATAAATTTTTCTTGCTATCTCAGAATGGATAAGCAAATTTGAGAGAAATCTAAACGTTTACTTATTAAATTTGTTCTATCTGATTTTCCAACGCAGAAGTAACGTAATAAGCAAAAATAAAGAATTTTTTTTGCTCAAACAAAATCTTGTCTTATACTTGCTTAGAAATAATGGAGCCCTCTGGTTATTACGTTGCTTCCGTAACGTAATAATGTATAACATACAATGTATGTAAAAATTTTAAAAATGTATAAACAGCATAATAAGCAAAAATAAATACGTTTGAGAGACACTAAAATTCCTAACATTGTTCTCATTACGTTATATCTAAATATTTTACGGATATATTTGATAGATCTATCTTAATATTATAAAAAAGATACTTGATATCTGTTACTGTTTGCGGAAAATATTCATAACCAGAACCTCATGAACAAAAAATATCCTAATTCATTAGGTATCATAATCAGAGAATTAAATTTGAGAAATTAGTATCACACATCAGAAATTTATAACGGTAATAACACATAAATTATCTATAACATATCAACACTATTGCTTTATAGTTATAAACCGTTATGAAATAAACCAAAAAATTTGGTTTAAATACCGTATATTTGGCATTATAAACCTTTTTTTTTTACAAAAATTCTCATTACCGTTCAGTGCAAATATTTTACCATAATCTTTTTCAGTGTAATAAATAATCATTCTTTAATAATTTGAAAAATGCTTCACGATTTTTTATTGGAATATAAAATTATGTGTTTGGACAAATTGCAATTTTTTCAAAAAAATTAAGTTTAGCTTCTAAAACTAAACTAAACTAAACTCAGTGGCGCGACAGCCCTAGAGGGCCAAGGCCTACTGTGCCCACCTCAGTTTTCTTGACTTTGGGCTCTGGGGTGCAGGAGCAGATGTTCCGGTCAGGTGGTCAGCCGAACGTGAAACCCCCAGTGTTTAGTTCCCAAGCATGCTTGGTACTCATTCATCGACCCACTGAAGAGAAGAAAGGCTGAGTCAACCTTGCCCGGCCCGAGGATCGAACTAGGGACCTGTGGCACGACTGCGCGAAGCGCTACCGCTCAGCCACCGGGCATCAGTTTAACTTCTATCTTTAGGAAATTAGCAATAAACTAAACATTGGTAACCGAATCTTATTACTATTAAACATTTTTGAATTTCTTCGTTGAATATTTTTATAATCTCAGTAATAATATAACTCTTTGCCATTATGAAACTAAAATGATTGCAAACTGATATGTTACATAGAGCGAAAACTAATTAGATTACATTAGTGTTCGAAAATAAAGTGTTCTTATAATATAGATACACGCAAATGCTTTTATTTGCTCTAACGAAGTCAAGATCTTAGCAACTAATTTCTTTTTAGTATCTGTCTGACGGATTAAATAGATAACTACGCTAAAAAGGAAATTGGCATTACTAAAACCACCTAATACGATTATTTCTTGGATAGGTAAATGATATATCTCTAGAGATAAAATATGTGTATCCTTTATCTCTAAATAAGTTTCATAAATATTCCCAATATATAACTAAGTTGTGTACTTTTTTAGTTCATTATAATGAAAAAATATTTTAAGAAAATTCTAAACCACATCTTATATTTAATTATTTTTTTATAATTAGGTTTTCAGTAAAGTGGCAAAATTGTTTTGTCAAAACTGCCCTTTAAGTTAGGAAGTAAACAACCGAAAGGATAGATTTAATTTTAGACGAAGATATTTGACGTAGAGTGACTTGGTTAGGCAAGTTGTTTACCATTTATGAGATTATTGCTTTCTTCGAGTTCACCTTCGATCAATAACCAACTTTGAAATAAAGTTAATGAAATAGTGCTTCAAACAAGCGAGTTGCGCCCCTTTCTCTTTTTTACTTAATAACCCCTGGGAGCTACTTTGCGTATCTAATAGTGTGAATTAGTGATTTTTTTAAGTGTATCTGCTATTATTTTTGAATTATTATTAAGTGTATCTGCAAAGAACCATATCATATAGTTACCGTATAATTAAAATTACCCTACTGTATGATAATTACATTTCTGGTGAAACAAAAACCATAATTCTGGTTAATAAGACCAAAATATGCAGTATTTAAATCATTCATTTGGTACTCGCAACACAAAGTAATGCAACTTTTTGCAACTAACTACGAGGAGGGTACTATGCAATTTGCCACTAAAAAAGACTTTTTTAATATCTGGATTTTGACCTATTCTTATTTTAAGAAAAAATATGCCGTACCATTTAGCTATTATTAATTTCCTCGAATAAATCTCTATGCAACAGCTATTATATATCATAACAAAATATATAACAAAGCTAGTAGTATGAAACGTTCTTATTTAATTCAATCACCCAAAATTGCGGATATAATATAATATTTTCATTCAAAAATATTTATTCTGTTAAAATAATTTTGTATTATTAAGTGCCTTATACCAAAAAATCATAATTATGTTGAGTATTTTCATTTCGGTAAATAAAAACTACTTATGATAACTTTTTAAGTGAATTTTTAATTGAATTATTAAACACTGAAACTTGATAAGTTGTACGTAATACGCAGCTTAAAGTTTATTTCATTAAAAAACTATCTTGGATGACTGCTCAAAATATTTTGTTTTAACGTGTTGTTAATGCTTCTGTTTAATTACAATAATCCTCAGGCATCTTGCAATTAACAAGGAAAATTAATACTAATATTTGCATAAAAACATGCCATCTGAACCATAATGATCTGCCTCATAAAGCGTCTATTAGAAATTTTTATTTTAAACTTTTTTGTGTTTTGACTGATAATCTGCCCTTAAGCGATTGCCTTAATTTTTCTTAAATTCTTTCTTATTGGATGCTTTTGTGTGTATAATCAGTTTATTCTACCTGTTTGGCTACAATCAATATTTCTTATGCGACAAATATTTTTAATTAACGAGTAATTGTATAAATTTTATTCTAATAATTCTGCGCTCATATCAGTAAGCTTACTTGTAATAACATTATAATTTTTTATTTGCACTATTTATGGTTATAAACGTATAACGATTTTTAGTTAAGCGGTAAGCGTACCAAGTGAAATTTTTCAATTTCGCATCATTAACAGAATTTTCAAATCAACACTCTAATTTCTTTTCAAATATATTAGGAGTACAAATTAGTTCTCTCAGATTTTTTGTGGTCAAAAATGCATTTATTTCAGTACAAAATAAATGAACAGATAAATCAGATTAATTCGTAAAGTATTGTCCATCGCTGGCTACTACTTTTTCCTACCTCTCTCGCAATTTTCGAATTCCATCTCGAAAAAAATGTCTCGTCTTTTGAGGCGATCCAAGTTAGAAGCCAATTTTCAATTTCTGCGAAAGAAGTGAACCGGTAACCTACCAAATCGTGCTGCATCCGTCGAAACAGCCAGTAATCAGAAGGAGCAATGTCCGGCGAATACGGCGGGTGCTGTAAAATATCCCCCTTGAGCGTTTCCAAATAATTTGTACGACTTTTGCGACATGAGACCGGCCATTATCATGCAGAAGAATAACTTTGTCACGTTTTTGCTCGTATTCTGCCCGTTTTCCTCGTAATGCACAGTTCAAACGAATCAATTGTAGCCCATACCGATCGCTCGTAATGGAATCTCCAGGTAGTAGCAGCTCATAGTAAACAACACCATTCACCATTCTTGAAACGTCGAAACCATTCCCTAAATGATTTATCAGTTAGAAAATTGTCACCATAAACTTCGACAAGCATTCGATGAGCTTCAGCTGCACTTTTCTTCCAATTGAAGCAGAAACATAAAACCTCCCGCAAATGCTGCTTAGTTACCACAAAATTTTACATATTCAACTAAGTGAAAAACAGGGTTTTTGTATGAAACTCAAAGTGGTATAAACTGAATATTATTGACAGATGTCTAACCTCTCTGAAACCACCGAAACCAGCTGTCACTATGAAACATTCATAACACCCAGAGCCATCTTTTGAAAACGGACCGAACTAATTTTTACTCCCAATATTAAAAAATAGTTAAACTTTAAATTTTTGCCAAGGTACTTTATTTTATTTGAAAGCATGCAGCTTATAAATAATATCGAAGATTGTTTAATGTTTCATAAAATTAGCAAATGAATGATATAAATACCAATATTTTAGTTATTATTAACCAGAATTATGTTCTTTTAACATAAAATGTAATTTTGATACAACACGTAATTTTGTCTGAATTTTTCTCTGTGTGAATGTGTTTTTTACTTATCGTTTAGTGCAGAGATGGGCAAACTACATAGTGCAGAGATGAGCCGGATAAAACCTTCCGATGGGCCAACTGTGGCCCGTCGGAAGGTTTTATCCGGCCCGCGGATGGAATTTTAACTTGCCGATCCAGGGTAAATATAAAAAATATGCATCTATTTTCTTGTCGACTTTGTTTAAAGCTATTTATGTTGTTGTTTTTTTAAACAAAGTACTGATGACCTTTTTACTTTCTCTATTTTTGTTCTACAAATAAATTGATGGAAATAACACAGAGAGCTTCAATTGGTAAAATGTTGAAAGCAGAAGTTCTTTATAGAATAGCTGTAGATTGGCGTTTGTCTTTCTCGAGGAGCAAACTTATGGAATCTAATATTGGTGAAATATGCTTCACGTGTGGCAGACTGCGCATTTTAAGCTCCAACGAGAGGACAATCTGGCAATCATCTGATGCAGTTGTTTCTAAATATGCCAATGTTTGAGTTTTACAAATCATTACCAAAAGCTAGTACCCAAAATCTTAATATTTCATGCTCAGGAAATCAGTACTATGTTTGCTTAATCTTAAATATATATGTGAACAAGAGTTTTCAACTATGAACATTTTAAACAATCATTTTAGAAGTAGACTAACAGACAAGCATTTAGCCTCGTTCCTGAAAGTAAGCACATCTCACTTCGAACCTCATATAAGGAACTTTTAAAAATGAAATCAAAATTTCCTTCATCTCACTAAATACTTGAATCAAAACTTAAATATTGGTTTTTTTAAAAATTTAAATTTTGAAGTTTTTACTTGGCCCACCAAACAATTTTTTTTTCTCAATTTTTGGCCCTCGACCAAAAAAGTTTGTCCATCCCTGGTTTAGTGCATGCGTAACAAATGTAATCGATTCTTCAGCTAAAGTTTCTTATCTGATAAACATTTGTTAAATATGACCCAATACAATTATTGCAATCTCCTTAGTTGATAGAACATATTTTATGCTTGGGAGAATGCGGACAAATATGATACAATTCTTTAACGATAAATTTCCTTTTACGATAAATGTCATATCCCAGGAGGATTAACTATACTTAACAAACGCGGAAATTATAATTGCTGATATTCTTCTAAACAACTTCCATGGCATATCAAAACATGAAACACGTGCCATTTCAATCAGAATTCTTCATAATTAATAAACTGTCCTACCATTTATATTGACATATCTCTTACATACTAAAACGCTATTAATACCTCTTTTCAATTATTAAATTCTCTCAATCTAAACTAATGTCTGAAGGAAAAACAATTTTTTCTGATTTCCAACTTTTTTTAAATGTGCTGCATTTATATTAAAAATGCAATCGCATTGCTCAAATATCTCCATAAGGTTTGAGGAAAGGAATTTAATAAAATATTAGTTGAATGCGTGTTCAGTTTTTATTTATATGGATTACTATATACTTTCCTTGTAAATTAAGCTAAGTAAAGGGAAGCATAGAAGTCATAAACGAGTCGTTTTCAATAACTCTTATTTCCACCTCTCTATCTCTTTCATAAACAGAATTCTTGTTTAGCAGATAAGGTAATTGCAAATATGTTGATGAGGTATTTTTCTCTTCTAGATGAATTTCAGTAATGACTACATTTTTAGACGCATGGGTGCATTCATAAATTCTCAAAGCTGAAATTTATAAAGAATGAAAAGAATTTTACTAATTAAGATTCCGAAATCATGATTGAGTTATTGTTTTGAATGAATAAGACGATATGAAAAATAATAAAACCATTTTAATCATCGTCTGCGGTAGTTTGAAGAGCAAGTAGTAAAATTTATTACCATAACTCTTATAAGCGATTTTGAAAAAGAGTTTATGGCTTTTTTAAGTAATATGAAGTAATTATGAATTCGTAAGGCACTGCATAAATTATATTCCTATTTAAGAAAAAGGGGTATTAGGTGACTAAAAATGCGGATTCATAATTAATATGCTACCGAAAACAAAATGATATTGCTATATTTAATTAATTGAACTTTTCTAACACCTATATCTCGAACACCCTCAGTGAGTTTGCTTGTTTATTGTAAACATGACTTTCACGGTCTCCGGGTAAGTAATTTAAAGTCTAGATGCCTTTAATGATTCCCTCTCATTATTTTTTAAAATTTTTCTCTTGGATATAGTTGATCGCAATTATAATTCAAGCTTTTATTTGTTTTAAAATTTGTCACTTGGACTAAAAACAAAAGTCTGGAATATTTTTTTATTTAGGAAAATGCCAAACAAGAGATGTTAAACAACACTGGATTGGAAAATTGCATCCTTGTAGCCCATTGATATTTTTTCCCTTTATCTTTAATTGCGTCATCGCTTGTAATTGCTAGCCATCGCAAATCATTCCATATGTTGTATTTTTCTTTAGAAAAACGTCGTACATTGAATGAATAAAGTTATACATTTTTATTAATTACTTTGCATAAAGCTACATATTACATTAAAAAAACTTTTCTTAATACATAATCACCAACTTCAAACACCTGTATCTCGACCCAGTGGTTATAATTTTTTTTGTTGTGCATAAGTACGTCACAGTTCGGAGGCAACTCAGTGATTCATTTATGAGTGCGTCACCGTTTGTAATCGTTAGCCGTCACAGAGCATTGTACAAAATAAGGAAAAATTTTGTGTTGGATTACTAAAAAAATAGATTTATTCTTAATATGGTGCTAGAAAAGAAACTTAAGTGCATATTTTACTAATGACATTTTGACGTTTCTAATTATATATTCCCAAAATTTAAAATTTGAGCGCGTCATAATTTGGGATCTTCTGCTATGACAAAGCATGGTACGAAATATATTTCTCTTTAAAAAAATTTAGTGTTGGATGACTAAAAAATTAAATTATAATTGATATGGTGTGAGAAATTAAACTTAAATGCATATTTTACGAAAGACATTTTGACGTTTTTAATTATATATGCACAAAATTTTAAACTCAAGTGCGTCACCACTTAAGATCGTCAACTATGAGAATGCATTCCATAAAATATTTTTCGGTCCCAGTAAAAAGCCATATTTTATAGCTAAAATATGGTTCTATAATTTATATCAGGAATAAAACATCATTCCTGATGTTTTATTCCTGATATAAATTATCGAATGGCATATCAAAATAAGAGAACCGGCTAATTATGTATGTACTGTTTTGACATTACATATTTAAATAAATTACATTTGAACTCCTTATTGAGCACCTTTTTTTTTTAACAAACATGGTGCATTAGTGATCCGAAGCAACCAGGTTATTTGTTTTCCCTCACCTAAAGAGTGTCACCATATTTTTCGAGATCGTATCATCAGTTTTCGTATTCTTCACAGCATTCCTGCTAGTTATCGAAAGTTTTATTATTTATAGTTTTTATTATTTATATTTATTTATATTTATTTATTTATATTTATATAAGTATTATTATTTATAGTTTTCGAAAGTTTTATTATTTGGGGGTGATATAACTTTTTCAATTTCCGAAAATATTGTGTATCCAAGTGTTGCTTATTTATGGAAAATATTGCGTTACATTTGCGTTACATAAAGAGAGAAACCCTAAAAACATCTTACAGCTTGCCCAATCTTATGGCTCCAATCACCAGGAAATTCTGACCCATGATCAGTCATCTGCTGTTTATATTTCCTGCCAGCACTGCGGTTGGTGTGAGTCGGTGCATAATTTTTATCCATCAGCCACCGCTGGGAATCGAACCCGAGACACCTCATTGGCAGGCGGACCCCACCCCCGTGAGCTACGGAGGCGTTTTTGAACTTCATTGCAAAAAATATTGAAATTTACGTAGACATAATACATAAAATTATCTAGCTTGCATAAAAAGATTACGATTTTAAACTAACAGCCTAGAATTTTAAATCTTTAATTGTCATAAATTAAAATAAAAAAAATGAGTTAACAAAATTAAAACGTGTCTCTAAAATAAAAATGGAATATACAAAATAGCAATAAAAAACAAAAAAATTTCAAAATGTACAAAATAGCAATGAAAAAAATATTAAAATAAAGAAAAATTTAAATTAAAATCATTTATTTATCGGAAATAGATTAGAAAATTTTATTTTTTGCATACATTTCACATCACTGTTTTTGACTAGTTTTCCAGTAATTTTCATTACTGCTCTTTGCTAGTTCTTGCAATTCAAAAACTGAAGTTCTGTTGTTAGAAACAAACGCTTGATATGTAAAGCATATGGGAATGCAAGGTTAGTGTTTTATGTGGTGTGATTTCGAGAACAAAATTATTATAGAAGACTATAATTTATATATAAATTCTGGATCAAATTAAGGTAAAATTTACCGGAACTCAAGGTGTGGGTATTTTTTACGATAAAGTCCCTTTTTATTGGAACAAAAAATCTGATATCCCTTCATTTTTAGAGTACATTCACTGAATCACTTTAAGTAACTAAATATTACGGTATAATAATTTACGGAAAAAATGTATTTTACTAATAATACACCTGAAGTGCCGGTTTTTTACACCGTAATTTTATTTTTATAGTGTACTGGAATTTTTATAGTGCACCGGAATTTTTATAGTGTACTTAATCCTCATCATTATAAATGAACCATCAATATTATTAATTTCAATATTTTTATTAATTTTGTAATTTATTTCTTATGTTTCTGAATAAATATGGCGTTTCAAAACTAATTTTGAGCTTTTGTACATAAAAAACATACGTTATTGACTATCACGAATCATTAAAATTGAAACAATGATTATTTTGTAAATAAAACTATTACTGCATCTATAAATGAAACAATTTAAAACGCATTTCGCTTGTACATTTTACTACAAGTAAAACTGCCATAATATTGCTAAAAGTGAGAGTTTCAGATGCCTAGAATTGATTGAATTATTGGTCAATACGACGCATGCGAAATGTCCATTCACTGACGCAAACTAATGTAGAATTTGTGGCGGCGTGGAAGCAAATTTACTCGTAACCGTTGTAAGAGTTGACAACTCGTAACAGTTGGCAGCTTCATTCTTAATCAAATTATATATTCGGGTTTGAATTCCAGTTGTTAATGATAATCTAGCTTAGGAATGAGAAACAGAGAAAGGGAATAATAATTCATTTACTTGGAATTAGGCTTAGACTGCTATTATCGAAATCGCCAATATTAGTTTTTTTTAACTACTTAAGTGGCTTTTTTTTAACAATACTTGAAAAAACTTTTAATGCGTTGGTGTTACATTGGGATAGGGAGTTCGTTTCACAATAAGGTGATCCAGCTTCGAGTTTTAGGAATACATGGTTGATATGAGTTCAACCCCCCGACTCAATCCGTAGTGCTAACGTAAAATATTTTCAATAGTAATCGAATCATTGGTTAAAATTTCTTTGCCTTAAGGCTAACCGTGGGATGTTTTCATGGTTTTCCTCTCCATGTAATACAAACGCTGGTTTGTTCCATGAAAACAGTTTTCAACGATAAATGTTTGTTCCCATGCTTGATTGAGCAGTTCTCTTGTCTTCCGGATTGAGTTCAAAATTATGAGGCTACAGAGTTAAACGCCGATAAATAAACATGATATAATGTAAAATATTCTAAATAAAAATTTGCTTTGTAAGTCACTGTTTTTATGCGATTTTTTTATGTTTAA
The DNA here is from genome assembly GCF_982258835.1 of Parasteatoda tepidariorum. Taxonomy (NCBI): domain Eukaryota; kingdom Metazoa; phylum Arthropoda; class Arachnida; order Araneae; family Theridiidae; genus Parasteatoda; species Parasteatoda tepidariorum. Next base: position 61,072,858 of record NC_141758.1, on the reverse strand, counting down.
TCTTGCAAGGCGCATAAACGTAACAAAGATTCACTGATTCAAGAAACACAAATAATAAAATTCGAAGTGTTTAAATACGAAAAAAATAATCCTATAAAAATTAAACTAAGATTGGGTTCTTTGGAATGTAATTTCGTTTTTTTACGAAAATGAAAAGCGATTTTTTTTATAGGGAATAAATGTTTTATTAAATCATATTTTGTTGCTTTCAGTCCAATGCTCTTTACCATTATACTGATCATATCATGATTCCACGTGCATGAAATATTTGTTCTTTGCTTACAAAAAACTAATCTATAGGACTTTTGACCTCCTTATGTGAAGTAAAAGTTTAACAGTTTTAAAGCACTTGTAGTGACCGGAACATTCTTGTAGACAACCTATATCCTGTCCCCAGTGAAGATACGCTTCAAAAATGGAAGTTTGGGAATCAAATCATAGAATCAATTAAAGTAACGGCACACTTTTTTCCCGTTAGAACATGAGGAACCCCAATGTTGTGGTTTGAGATTGAACCTTAGGTTTAAGATTAAATTATAATGATTCAAGAATCTCGCGTGTTGTTAACACCCGGTTTGCACCAATTAATACCTTTATTATGTCTTCTCCAATTTAAACATCTTCGAACACCTTAATAAAAAATTCGTCTGATCGAAGTCTTGCAAAACATTTTTGGTCCCGTAGTATTGCCTATACATTTTCTCTATACACACTGGATAACTTTTTTTTCTTGCTTGATGTTTATCTTTCCGATAGTAAGAAAGCAAAATATGCCGAAATTCAGTATTTCACTTTCCATATTTGAAAGGGCACTAACAAAGAACTAATGCGCAAAATTAATCTAACTTTTTCATAAGTAAACCTTGCGTTATCTGCTCTAAATATATATATATATATATATATATATATATATATATATATATATATATATATATATATATATATATATATATATATATATATATATATATATATATATATATATATATATATATATATATATATATATATATATATATATATATATATATATATATATATATATATATATATATATAATTTATAAAGTTTGAGCAGGATGTGGGTTGCAAAAAATATAATTGAGTCTTATAAGGAGAAGAAACGAAATTAATTTCCGAAAAACACAATAATATACTTGAAAATTAAAAAAAACGTCTTTCGGTGCATAATTAAAGTGCTTAAGATAAGCTTAGGGTCAAAAACACTACATTCTACGCCGGGAAAAATACATGTGAATTTCCGTGTTGACGTGTTTTCTCAACTGATTGAAAAACATATTGTAAATTTTTTTTTAATGAGAATTTGTTTTAAGAACTCGTCAATAAATATATTTGTCAATCACCGAGAAATAATTTTTTGTAAGCGGAATTGACCTTTGTTTCTTTCAAACTCTGAAAACAGATATATAAAAACATTATAAATCAATTGTTTTGTATTATTTTGGCAAAAAAAACACTAATTTTTTATGTTTTCGTGAAATTTTAAAAAACATTTTTAAACTTTATTTTTTTACTTTAAAAATCAAAAATATACTCTCAGTAGTATGTCTAATTCAAATTTTGTTATAATTCCAATAAAAATTAAAAAGTTTAAGCAATCACAGAAATTTTTCTAATCCCAGAAAAAAAGGAAAGAAAAAAAATCTTGTTTTCCTTTTTTTTTAATAAAATTAGAATGTTTCATGAACATAAAGGTAAAGTTATTTAAACACCTCAGTACACAAATACCATTATCTTTATTTAAATATTTCATTAACACTGTAAAACATTAAGGATCAAACTACTGTAAAAAATATCGGTACTCTGGGTGCCGATAATTTTTACCATGAACTCCATTTTTGCTGGATCATGTTACAGAAAAAAAATCTTTTATGTCGTAATTTTTACAATATTTGCAAAAAAAAAAAAAATTACTAATTGTTGTAAAATGCAGGGGTCTGTTTAGAAGAAATTTGGGTCCGTTAAACGGACTCTTCACAAAATATTTTAACATAAAAACGGACCCTTCACAAAATAATTTATCTTTTAATCGGACCCTTCACAAATTTGTTTATCTTCATTATTGGTTTGTTAATCGAATAAACCAGCGATTCTCAACCTGTGGGGCACTTGTTTTTAGTGGCCTGTGGGGCACGAAATGCCCTTGTTTTTAGTGCAGAAAATCATACTCTACTCTTGCCCGAAATTCAAATAGTGATTAATTACTGAATTGTATTTTGGTTTCGCCACTTGTCGTGAAGTCTGTGAATTTTTCTTCCTCATTAATTAAGAGTCCTTCGGAAGTCTTATGAAATGGATCCCTAACCCACTAGTAACTGGCTATCAGTTTGTCGTCAGCAAGAAAATACTTTTTCAAATTCTTCGTCAGCATGGCTAAATGATTTTCAATGGTTACAAAAACGACATCTTCAATTGTTCTTCAGCTTTATAAGTGTTAGTACAATTATCCTCATTTGAAATTGAAAATATTGTTAGATTTTTTTCCAATTTTCTACAAAAAGTATTAACTTTATCACTCGTATCCAACATATGTGTATTTGCTTTTTGGAGTTGAAGATTCAAGTTATTTAATTTCTGGAATAAGACAACCAAGTAGCTCAATTTCATCACAAATAAACAATCGCGAAAATTCTCGGCTTCCGGTCTGCTATCTTCTAGGAAAATGGTGATTTCTTCTCTTAATTCACAAACACGTTGCAAAAATTTCTCACGCAATGAACATCTTGCCTCGCAATTAAATAGTATTGCTGAATGTACTGAACCCATGACTTTACGAAGTGCGGAAAAGATTCTCGATCTCAGGGGTCTCATTCTTATATAATTTACTATGGTTACAACCGTAGTTAACACAATATTCAAACCACGACTCATTTCCTTCGAAGCCAAAGCTTCTCTGTGGATCAGGCAATGTGTCCAGACGCATTGAGGCGATTTTTGTTTTACAAGTGCTTGTACACTTTTGAATCTTCCGGACATTATACGAGCACCATCGGTGCATATTCCGACGCAATTTTTGATTTCTATGTTCTTTTCATTCATGAAATCATTTAAAACAGCAAATAATGCGAGCGCTGTTATTTTGAGATCGATTGATTTGCAGAAAAGTAGTTCTACAATTAACTTATTATCACAAAATCGAATATAGGCAATTGAAAGAGCATCTATATTAATGTCTGTTGCATAATTAAGCTGTATTGAAAACCATTTGACACGCAATTTTGAGAAAAGCTGTAATTTTAAATCTTCAGCTAGATCACCAATTCGACAAGCAACAGTATCATTTGAAAGAGGTGTGGACTGTAATTGTTTTGAAAAATCATCTCCGAACATAGTCAAATTACAATCTCAATTGCTGCTGGCTTTTACTTTACTTTTGTTTTAGCAGTTAAAAATAATTTAGAGACTGAATTCAAAATACTCAATATACATTATTGTTGTATACATTTTACTGTTAGCGGGGGGCGCGATGAAAATTCTGATTAGAAACTGGGCCGCGAATACTGAAAGGTTGAGAAACGCTGGAATAAACCCTTCCCAGGAAGGGGGGGGGAAGAAAGACAGATCAAAACGAACTAAATTTAGCCTTCGCCAGACGCTTCTTCCATTATTCGTCCGAAATGAATATTCCGCGTACAGCAGTATAGACTAAATACCAAATATTTGTATGTTGCATCTCCAATTTAGTAGCAGCAGTTGCTGTTTATTTTTTAAAATTTAATTTTTTTAATCATGATTTTACAGTGTTGAGCATAATCTCGTATGTCTTTACAATTTGAAAACTCCGTGAAAAAGCTTTATTTGCAATCACGGACCCTATTTGCACAAATTCACAAAAGCAAGACCCTGGTTGAAAGAATGTGACTTAATGTTTATTTTATATTCACAAATTAAGAGTAATTTTTTCACAATTTTACGAAAGCGGACCTTTCACAAAATGTCTGGACAGATCCCTGAAGTGATTGAGTCACTCTAATGAAATAAATATAGTTGTAAAAATTACAGTATAATATTATACGGAACAAATGGGTTTTGCGGTAAAATGGATGTCCGATGGGTGCATCCAAAGTGCCGATATTTAATACCCTAATTTGATCTATAATTTTCAGCAGTGCATAAATTTAAAAAAATGCTTTATGCATAATGTAAACTAGTTATTTAAGACAAATATATTTCTAAATAAATTCGCTATTAATTATTTTAACTAATTTAAATTATTTTCAATTTAATTTAGAATAACTTTCAAAAATGTTAAACATTTTATATCTTGTGGCATTGACAAGTATGATAAATATTAACTTGACGGCACAACTAGTTTTTAATTAACAAAGAATTTTTCAAAATTAAGTTACATGAACGATAGTTTTAAATCATTCTCTGCCTGAACTGTAATTTTTTCAAAACATTTTAATTGCAATAGATTTTTGCGTTTTTTGCAGCTGGCACTCAAAAAGCTCGAAAAATTAGTGTTAATCTTCAAATTGATTAAATCTATTCAAGCGCATATTATTAAGCCTGAAGAAAAATGAGTAACAAAAGTAATACCGATAAGCATTAAAATTAGCGAAGCATGAAACATCGATAATTGGCTTCTTAATTAAGCAAACGAAGCAGAAAAGTTTACGTGGTCCCAACTAGAAATTACATATTGCACATTCATAGTTTTCCGGCATTAAAAATAACTTCATAAATGTAAAGTATTTATTACTTATTATTTTGTTGAAAAAAGTCTTAAATAATGTGTACTCTACTAGACAACAAATAATAAAATATCTTCAAAAAAATTTTCTTTTATTTGGAATTCCTAAATTAACAATATTGAAAGTATAAATTTATAAATGAAATAATACAATTATTAAACTTCATAAAATAATAAAAATATTAACTTGTAAAAAACGTTTTTTACGGTACTTCATATCTCGAACAGGAAAATTAAGATGTGAAAAATGTATAGTATGATTAAAGTAAAAATCAAATTGCTAAATTGAAAAAATAATATGTAAAATAACCACATTTATAATAATTGAAATGATATTTTAATTACTTAATTCAAGAAAATCATCATCTGCCCCCCCTTAAAATATCTATAAATCCCCCTTATTAAGAAGTAATATTTTTTGTACGAAATTAGAACAAAAACAAATTTTTTAAATGTTACTTTCATCATTCTTTGAAAAATACTTTTTTCATTGTATTTTTTTTTTCCTAATTCATCATGCATAGAAAACAAATTACATCATTTCTTCAAATAGATTAAATGTTTGATTACTTTTATCTTTTTCATACCTTCTGTTTTGGGAAAGAGTAGAGTTCTTACTTTTCCGAAGCGAAAATCTATAATGCCATTTTGTAAATACTTCTGTTCATTCACTGCAAAAACTCCGGATCAAATTAAGGTATAAATTACTGGTAGGTTGGATGCATCATCCGTAAAATCTATTTTACAGTAATATTCATTTAATAGGAAAAATCAATTGTCTTATGATAATTATTACTGTAAAAAATTACTGTATGTCGGAATTTTTATTCCGATAAAAATTGATTCTGTGAAAAAAAGTATAGGCACATAAGAGTGCCGGTATACAGAGTTCAACTTCAGCCTTTTTTGTATCATATCAATCCTTTGAAGCAAAATTATAAATTTCAGAGGCATAATCATTTGCGAATTTCGTTATTATTTAACATAAGTTTAAAAATAACCTTTCGCAAATATTTAAATAAAAAACAAAAGTGATCTTAATCTTTCAATCTATGTTGAACTAGTTCAATATTCAACTGGATTTGTCAGCGGACATTTTATTTATTTTTAATGAAGTTGTAAATTCTTTAAAATTAAATAAATAAATAGAATATGAATTTCAAAATTTATTACACAGGTACAAATATTGTTAAACATGATAAAATACGAAATAAAAAATTTTCATTGATATTTTACTTTTAATATTTATTCGACAATTCTATTTTGTAACAAGCTTTTGCATTAAATAAAAAAAAATATCACTAAGCTTAAATATTTAAAATTACTGGAATAGACAAAAATCGCAAGTTAGTTATATGTCTTGAAACGCTTAAAAGTATTATTTGCTTACTTTAAAAGTATATATATATATATTTTAGGGATTAGGATTAAAACAGGTCATAGGTCGGGAAGAAGGGTACAAAATTTATTTATTAATTATTAGACAAGAGCAGTCATGAGAGTAAGTGAAAGTGCACATGAAAAGTTGCGCTCCTTGGTTATATGTTAGGGAAAATCTTGCAAAGTAAAATCCGTAAAATGTCTTAATTTAGGGAAAGAGGGAAATCTTAGTAGTTGCTATTGGTTTATGAAATGGATCGAACGTTTCCCACACAATAGCAAAGGGAAAAATGTCCTGCTCTTAATTAAATGCATACTTGAGCCAAAAATAGATTTAAGAACAGGATGTGGCTTTTAAAAGTGTGAGAAAGTATTTCGTTTAGAATAATTAATTAGGATGAAGTTTTATAGCAAAGAAACTAACATAAAAAGATTAATTGAAGCTTTTTATGTTACATCCCCCCTCGCCAAAAATGCTTAGTTACAAACCAAAAATTTTGAAATTATCTATTTGCAAAATCTTTCCTATGGTAGAAGTACAAATAATATAACCAAATTTGTAATGGTAACAATATATAAAAGTAATATAAATTATAAAACATTTACATATGTTCTCATTGTAAAAAATTTAACACAATCAAAAATCTGTAGTAGCATCATCAGCAAATTTAAAATTTTCATTTTCAACAGTTTTTTTGACTTAACAGTTTTTTCAGTTTCAAAAGTCTTTTGTTTAAAAATCACAACACAGCTTTTTCACTATAAGAAGTATTCTTCATAAAAAACTATTTAAGTTAACTCTTCAATCATGATAAAAAAATTTATAAACATTTGTTAGAAATGTGTAATTTAAAATGTAAAACACAAAAAACATTTTTACAGGAAAAATTTCATTCTGGAATTAGACTTGAGTATTGTTTACCTTGTTTGAAAACAAAAAATAAAAAAATGACACAGTGATTGTTATTGTCAAGTCCAAGATTTCAGTATTGTTTTTATTTCACTTTATTTACCTTTCATTTTTTGACCCTTTAATAGCAAAATATTTGAAATTTTTTTTTTTTTTTTTTCAAAATCACCTGAAGTTAGGAATTTATTAATTTTCTTGGATTTGCACAATTCTGTCAACATAATTTTGACAATGTTACGCACCATTATCATATTTAGTCTCAAGAATATTAGAAAACACAAGATCATTTTCAATTCTGCTATTTGAAATTTTTTTTTTTTTTTTATGTCCAAAAATTTACCTTCTATAACATTTTTTCTTTTCCTTTTCTCTCTTATTTTTCTTTCTACTTTCTTTTCTTTTTCTCTCTTATTTTTCTTTTCTTTCTTTTACATTTCTTTTATTTCTACTTTCTTTATATTTATTTATTTGTACTTTTATTTTCTTTCTTGGTATTTTTATTGCAATTATTAACCCGGATTTCAGGAAAAATGTGTACAGACAAATTGCTTTTATAATCAGAAAAGGTGATCAGTCTTCTCAGATTTTACATTACAACCCGTTTAACACAATTTATCACTAATTGAAATCCAAAACAAAGTTTTCAAATTTAATATGGTATTAAGGTAAATCAGTTTTTAATTTTTTACTGATCTAGCTATTTTCCTTATTTTTAATCTGAAGTGCAAGTTTGGTTTATTTGCAAATTACCTTCTTTTTTTCTTTTTGGACATAAATTTTTTTTCTTTTTTTTTTCAAAAAATTTTCGTTTGGATTTTTTCTAAAGTAATTTTTGTGCAGAGATCTTAATTGGTAATTTAATTTGTCACAATTGTGTGTTAGAAAATTCAAATATTTTATTTCTATTTTAAACGTTTTTGAAGTGAATTTGGTTACTATTACTTTTCAAATTTTTTTGATCATTTTCCTATCTTTATGTTGTTTGTCTATGGAAATGTCTGAGCTACAACTTATTACCAACGTTGGACTAAAGCATTAATGTCTGGTTGCACTTCAATTTAAATTCTAACAACAAGTATTTTATTCATTTTTCCAAACTATTTGTAATAGTTTTAACATTTCTTGATCTAATTTTTGCCACACCGTAATAGCATTCATATATCTAAATTAAATTTCAATAATTACTGCAGTTGCATTATGAAGAGAAAAAAAAATTTAAATGGCATTTTCATTTAAATCCTAATCACTGTAAAACAAAAATATAATTTCTACTACTCAAAAAATCATAGAAGCTGTAACACATAAAACAATATGAAAATAATTTCTCGAAACACTTTTCAATCAAATAAATCAATTAACTGAAAATAAAAATTTAAAGAAATAAAAATTTCAACAGTAAATACTATCAATATATAAAAAGTAGTTTCACTTTGAAACATCAAATATGGGAAAAAATTAAAATCATAATCATTTAAGAAATTGATTTATGAGAAATGTAAAAAACTTTAACTCAAAGGATACCTGAAAAAGTTCGAATTAGTCCGAGATATTTTGAAAACCACAACAGAGATGGGAATGCGTTGAAATTCCGTAAACACAATTCCAAAACCAAAGACGTGAGCTGCTAGGGAAAAAATTTGTTTCTTCGTTAAGATGAATCGTAAATTAACACCAATAGTGACGGAGAAATTGAAGCTTATTTTTCTTTTGAATGTCGAATATTTAAGTAGACCATCGTGGGTGTGAGAATAATTATTCATCGACGATAAGATCCAGCTCAGCACTTAAGAGTGGCAAAATCAACGCTTTCTCAAAGGGGTAGTTTCAATAAAACATTTTAATTAACAGGAATTCGATGCAGTTTTTCTTTTTAGTCCAAGGAAGGAATTGAAGCTCAGCTTTCTAGCAGTCTCAGGAACGTAGACAAAATATGAAGCATAGACATGGAAAACGGATGATCGTTTAGTTCCACTGTGCGTAGGTATAATTTATAATAAACTAAACGTTTGATGATTGAAGAGATTATTTTTTTTTTATGAAGATACAGGATGAATTAATTATTGTCTTAAGTTGAAGAAGAATTTGACTGCTTATTTACCAAATGTCCTTTTGAAACAATGATTTGAAGTTATTCCATATTTTTGAGGTACCCTCTTCCGAATTTGATTTATTTAATTTCAAATGAGATATTTAATATCTTTAATGTACCGTACGAACTGTACCCCTTCCCGACCGTTAAATCCTGTCGACTTATAACGTCGTTGCCGAGTGGAAGGATTAAAACAGGTCATAGGTCGGGAAGAAGGGTACAAAATTTATTTATTAATTATTAGACAAGAGCAGTCATGAGAGTAAGTGAAAGTGCACATGAAAAGTTGCGCTCCTTGGTTATATGTTAGGGAAAATCTTGCAAAGTAAAATCCGTAAAATGTCTTAATTTAGGGAAAGAGGGAAATCTTAGTAGTTGCTATTGGTTTATGAAATGGATCGAACGTTTCCCACACAATAGCAAAGGGAAAAATGTCCTGCTCTTAATTAAATGCATACTTGAGCCAAAAATAGATTTAAGAACAGGATGTGGCTTTTAAAAGTGTGAGAAAGTATTTCGTTTAGAATAATTAATTAGGATGAAGTTTTATAGCAAAGAAACTAACATAAAAAGATTAATTGAAGCTTTTTATGTTACATATATATATACAGTACCCTTCCAAACTATTAGGGACACTTAAAATTTCTAAAAAGTTTTCATTTTTCAAAGTGTCATAACTTTTTCAAAAATGAATCAATTTTCATAAAAATTTTAGGATATTATGTTCAGGTCTTCTACTTTCACCTAAAAATTATTAATTTAATTTATCTTAATTTTTTGCAAAAATTTGAACATTTGAACAAAGCAATTTTTTTGCTACTTTGTAACAAATTTTTTTGCATCAAAATTATTATTTACACATTAAAGTACAAGTCATTAACTTTAAAACGCGCTAAAGTAAATGACTTCGCGATTTCTTGTGACTGAGATATGATATTTTGAAAATGTTTTGTCATTTATAGTGAAAACGAAATTAATGTGAATTCGAAAATTATTTAGTATTTAGTATTATTTTTTCGCAACTTTCTTATTCGGATTAATTAAGTTTTTTTATTTTAAACATTATTACAAACAAGAACATTATTTGCAAATTTGCAATAAAATTTTAAAAAACGACTCAAGAAATTTAACTTCATTATAAAATTCAAAAACATTTTTACAAAAACAAATATAATAAAAAAACCTTAGTATTTTGTAACATGTCCTTTTGCTTGCATAACTGCGTTTATTCTTCGCGGCATACATTTAATACAAGCTCTTGCTTTTGCAATAATATCTGGGCTATTCCAGGTTTCTTTCACCAAAAATACTGCCACAACTCACTTTTCACTATAAATGGCAAAAAATTTTCAAAATCTCATATCTCGGTCAAAAAAAATCATAAAGTCATTTACGTTAGCGCGTTTTAAAGTTAATGACTTGTACTTTAATGTGTAAGTAATAATTTTTATGCAAAAAAATTTGTTACAAAGTAGCAACTTGTCAGACTTGACATTTCTTTTTTAAAAAAAATTGCCTTGTTCAAATGTGCAAATTTTTGCAAAAAATTGAGATAAATTAAATTAATAATTTTTAGGTGAAAGTAGAAGACCTGAACATGATATCCTGAAATTTTTATGAAAATTGATTCATTTTTGAAAAAGTTATGACACTTTGAAAAATGACAATTTTTTAGAAATTTTAAGTGTCCCTAATAATTTGGAAGGGTACTGTATATATATATATATATATATATATATATATATATATATATATATATATATATATATATATATATATATATATATATATATATATATATATATATATATATATATAATAAAATGTAATTAGCTTATAAAATTGCTTTTACCAAAAAAATAACAATTTCTTTTTCAAAATGCATCAACAGTTCAAAATTTCCAACTTCGCCTGAAACAAACCATTAAAGCCACATTAATTTAGTGTGTATTTATCAGTGATAGAGAAAAATTATGAGGAGATATAATAGAAATGTCATAGCTTTTTTATTTATTAGAGTATTAAAATAAAATATTAAATAATCTTAATCTTTCAATCTGTGTTAAGTCATTCAATGTTCAATGGAATTTTGTAAACGGGCATTGTTAGCGAAAAGCAAAAAAAAAAAATGAAAAAAGTAAAATAAACTTTCAATGACGTTCAGACACTGAGAACGTTTCTTGTTTATAGAGCTGAAACTATAGTATGTCAATTTATGTAACCTCATTTGTGCTTTATTCACTTTGTCTCTTGCTTTCATCCACATTACACAAAGTATATCCTATCTCTTGTTAGATATTTTAAACATGTTAAAGGTATGATTTTCAAAACCAATTACATAAATTAATGTTAAACGAGTTAAAATATGAATTTTATACAGCATTTTTAAATCAAATTTTACATTTAATACTTATTCAAAAGTTCTATTTATGTAAATAAAAACACGTTTTTGCCTTAAAGGAAGAGTAAAAAAATCACAAAGCTCAAACATTTAAAATTAATGGAATTAAAAAAAATCACAAGTTACTTTCGTTCTTCGTAATACTTATAAGCAATAAATAATGAAATACAATTATTTAATAAAATTGCTGCTACCGAAAAAAACAGCGACAATCACTTTTTCAAAATGCATTAATAGTTCAAAATTTCAAACTTCGCGTAAAACAAACTATCAAAACCACATTAATTCAGTATACATTTATCAGTGATAGAGAAAAATTACGGGGACCCATAATGGAAATGCCATTATAGCGTTTTTATTTATCAATGATAAAAGGAATGCATTAGGAAGGCCCTTATTTTCCATTAAATCATGATGCATTATCACTTTAGTTTCTGTAACTTTCGCGAAGAATTTTCTTTTCAAAAGTACGCTAAATTGATTATAAAGAGAAATTGATTGATATATTCAAAAGCACGCCAAGAAAAGGTAAGCTTATATTATTTGATATATTTCCATTACTTTTTGTCCGCTTTTATCTAATATTCGCAAATTTTATTTTTCATTTACAGTCCGTAGTAAATGCGATCGAAACAATATTTTTTTAAAATTAATATTAATGTGATATAAGAAATAGATAAAAAGATGCTAACCGACATGAACATTAAAATTAAAGTTGGAATATTCTTTATTAAATTCTAAGTAAGTAATTTTTAAAATTAAATTTTTCATCAAATAAGATTTTTTCGAAAATTCTTTTCAATTTTAAAATATTTTTAAAGAAAAGTGTTAAGGGAGGCACTTTATTTTAAAACTTTATTTATTACGGTAGTAAATGTTAGAAAAAGAAAACATTTTTTCAATTAACTTATTGCGGCAACGCAAAGACGAACATCGTTTAACTTGTGAAAGAAAAAAAACTCACGCGTGAAGCAATAAACTAAAAGAAAAGCGTAGTATATCTTTTCATTATTAAATTATACAGCACACGTTATAAGGCTTAAACACAATCATGTGAAATTCAGAAATTTAATATTTCAGTTCCCTGATATAATGTTTATAAACAGTTTAGGAGATAAAAACTTTAGTATTGATTAATACGTTTTCATCTAAATAATTAACTGTAAATTGAGTTATTGATGCTTAGTACTTTACAGCTGAAAAGGGTAGAGACCTTGTTGTTTTCGGAAGTAAACAAAAAAGAGTTGAAAGGTTACTATGCAATGACCAAAAATATGAAAAGGACTTTAATCTTCACTCAACCCTTTATCAACTATGATTTTTTTAGCTTTTAACAGCGTTTTTTTTTTTTTGTTGTTTGCTCTTCGTTTGGGTAATAAATTAAGGCCCCTTATAGGTATTCTTTCACTAAAAAAGTATATAGATAGGGTACGCATTCGAGAACACTTCACATATTAAATTACATACAATGTGCACATTTTAATCTATACATTTCAACATTTCTTTAAATATGCGTATTAGCACATCATGGATCTTCCAATTACGATTTAGTCCGTACTATGAATATTGATTAATTTATCTAATTTTTAATTAATTTAATTAATTTATCTTTAATTAATTTATCTTTAATTAATTTATCTTTAATTAATTTATCTTTAATCAATTTATCTTTAATTAATTTATCTTTAATTAATTTATCTTTAATTAATTTATCTTTAATTAATTTATCTCTAATTAATTTATCGTTAATTAATTTATCGTTAATTAATTTATCTTTAATTAATTTATCTTTAATTAATTTATCTTTAAACTGGATAAAACTGGCCTAAAAAATAGACACAGTATACCAACTTATGATGAAAATAGCTACTTAACACCAACTAATGAATATATTTATAATAGTACAATAAGCAGAAAAAGGTCCACATGAATAACTTTCGATCGAGTTCATCGAGAATCAATCTTAATGGGTCAGAGGGATGACCAGAAACATGCTAATTAATTAGTGCAGACCACATTTTAAACTACAAAATCAGACCCAAAAAACGTACTTTTTGTCAATGAAAAAATTTTTTTTTTCTCGATTGAATTGGAATCAGTATGGATTATAGCCAGGATCTTGGAAATATGGCCCCAATTGGTTCATAATGCTTATAATATATAATAAAACCCTTCAAAGTTAATTATATTTTTTGCGTATTTCACCATATCTAGAGAGTTTTTTAAGCGAATTGAAAACTTTTTAAACCAAATTTTTAATTTTATTTAGCCAGGGAAAATTCCATGCAAAAAATAACTTTTGGTGAATATTTATTATTTTATTTAATAGTAGAAAAAAAATTCGAGTCGTAATGTATACAATTTTTCACTACACTTTAAAGAATGTTATTTTACATGGCAAAATAAAAAATTTAAAATTGGTAAAAATATTCTCCACTTTTGTGTGCCGCAAAATTCTTAAAATGTACCGCCAAATATTAGAAATGATACAATAAAAATTATAATGCTTTTTTTTATTAAATATATATATTTTATTATATATATATATTTTATTATATATATATATATACTTTTTATAATTTTTTTACGCTTTAACCGCGTGAACATCTTTGTCGGTGATTTTATTGTCTCTGACAATCTTAAAATAAGATGGAAGTGTTTAAATTGTATATGACACACAATTTTAAAAAATGTTGTAAGAGCAAATCATTAAAGCAAGCTATGCAATTAACAAAGGATAACTAAAAAAACAAATATATAAAAAAATAAATTAACAAAGGATAACTAACAAAAATTTAGCTAACAATTAATAATTAGCAAAAAAACTAGTTAATAAGAAATCACAAAAAAATAACAGTTAATAATTAAAGAAAACAAGCTAACAATTAATAACTAGCAAAAAAATTGGTCGAAAGAAATAATTAATCCTTTAATAAATGTGCTTTTGTAGTACATATTATTTTATTGCACATTCAAAATTATTATCACAAACTATGTAATACAGTGTAAGATGGGTAATTAAACAACTTTTAATCTAATTTTTTTTCATTTCCGTCAAATTTCGAAATCGTTGAAAGTGTGCCGCAACGAAAAAAAGGTTGAGAATCACTGGTTTAGTGTATAAAAGTACAATTTTGTGTTCAATTAATCATTGAATAAGGCTATTTAAGCAATCGAGACATCCTTCCCATGTATTTTTTAAGCCGAATTTATTGAGTCTAAACAACTGGCCAGAGGGTAAATTATTCAAAATTTGCAAGGGTTTTTATGTAAAAATACCTTACAGTTAACGTGCATTTACTTGCACATTTAGCATTAATAAAAATTAATATTTTCACCTATACTAATTTTTATCTTCAGTGAAAGAGAATTAATAGTTTTTTTTAAAATCTAAAAATTGAATAAAAAGTTTAAAGAAAATTATGAAAAGGATAACAGAACATATTGTTCAAGTTTAAATTTTATCTCAATAAAATCAAGATCGATATGGGTTAAGCTTAATCTATGTTAATACAATACCCTTTTAGGAACTTTTTAGAGAATAATTTTTATTTTGATGTTGCTGTAACAATTCTAAAAATTTAATAAAATATTTTTTAAAAATTAAGAAAATGATAACAGAAAATATTGTTCAAGTTTAAATTTTATCTCAATGAAATCAAGATCAATGTGGGTTAAGCTTAATCTATGTTAATACAATACCCTTTTAGGCTCTTTTTAGAGAATAATTTTTATTTTGATGTTGCTGTAACAATTCTAAAAATTTAATAAAATATTTTTTAAAAATTAAGAAAATGATAACAGAAAATATTGTTCAAGTTTAAATTTTATCTCGATGAAATCAAGATCGATATTGTTTAAGCTTAATCTATGTTAATACAATACCCTTTTAGGATCTTTTTAGAGAATAATTTTATTTTGATGTTGCTGTAACAATTTTAATTTTGATGTTGCTGTCTCTTATCGTCAATACACAACTATAATCGGATAGCAATCATGTGTCATCGTGGGGAAAAAAAGGATCAGAGGTCACAGAGCCTAGTTAAGCATAAATATTCATTTTAAATATATATTCAAATTTGATTAACTTTATTAATTATAATGCAAAGAAACACTTTAACATTTTTGAAATGGGCATTTAACAAAATATTTTGAAAACCTGATCAGTATAGTTTTTAAGTATGCTCTGTAAAAAATGGATATTCAAGTGATGCGAAACTTTCTTCGTTTTTGGCACAATCGTTTCGTGGTATATAATCGGATGGATTTTTCGTCAAAGTGACAAAAAAAAACTATTGTTATTTATTCCAGGAAGCGAATTTTGTCAAAATAAAAGAAATATTTCGTCATTCTATTTCTTGGTAGCAATAAACTAGCTAGGCTAAAGTATCTAACTTTTCAAATTATCATTTTATCGTGGGCACCATATATATAGATCAATGTCCCCCTAACAGCAGAAGAACAGATAGAACAGAGAGATACATTACACCCATGCCTAAAGTGGGAATTTTTTCGGTACGAGTCAAACTCCTTAACCACCAGACAGCAGGGTCGGCTTAATTCGTCAGTTTATTTTCGATCGTCCAGTTTTCATTTCAGTTTCTTCATACTAGTTAACATCTCCCACAATGCACTACGACGAGATTTCGTGTCATCGTGTATTCAAAAATTCGCGTTTCACGTTAATCACGTGATTTAGTGTCGAAATTATTCCCATATTTAGCAAAATATATAAGATTGCAGAATTGCCGCGAGTGAGAGTTAAATTTTTGAGAGTGTAACAACAACTAAACAAAGTAAAATAATAAATATCTTCAAATTTTATTTTTTCAACATATCAAGAAGATTCATTTTAGCATTATTAATAATTCTAAAAGCTTTTTTTAATTCCCTTATTTTTTCAACAAATTTAAAACTATCTATTTTTTCTGCAATTTTTTTGTCTTTTCCAGCTATCTAGAACAGATCGTTGTCTTTAATTAGAACATGGGAAGCAAATAAATGACGCACATTTTTTTTCTCCAAGAATTATGAATTCATTGTTTGATCTGAGAATAACCATATTTTCTTTGAACTTTTGACATGCTAATAAACCATTTTTTTTAAAAAAGGAAAGGCATTTAATTTATTTGATTAAATATTATTTATTTTGATAAAAATATTAGAAATTCTAATTAGGAAACAAACGATCTGCCAGTACAACTCGAAAGATAACTTAATTAATTTTAGAAAATGGAAAAAAAGGAAAACAAAGTAATTAAAATGTCATTTTGCTCTGGAAAAAAAGTTATTTAAAAATAAGATAACGTATCTGTCTTTCAAACCTTCAGTTATTTTACATCCTGTCTTATACATTCTGTATTTTTTACTAATATATATTTTTAAAACTTTAAATATTTTTCATAATTCTTAAAATAATTTATTTCAATTAATTTATCAAATCTATTTTAAATTTCCATTTTACATCTATTGAATCGAAATGTAATATGCAAGGATCATACGTTCCTCAAAAGGTGAAAAGTGATTTCAATGCTGTAATAAAAAGCTAAGAATTTCTTTTTATTAGCATTCACCTCAAAGTTGCGAAATAAAATCAAACCAAACGAGACCAAATATTTCGTTAATTATTTACTTGGAGATAATAAGTGTGGTGGCAAAGACTAATTTATTGAAATGCATCTTATTTTCTTATATTTGAAATCTATTTTAATTTTTAATAACCCTGAAATACCTGATTTGACAATAAGCGTTAATGAAAAATGAACATCACTCCATTTGTTATGTGACCATTTCTCCTCTAGTTGATGTAGATATGGCCACCGAATTCATAAAGTCTCTCATGTATAATATTTATTTGCTTTTCATGCGGGAACTAAGAATGAACTATATATGAGCTTTAGAGATTCAGATAATTAAAAAAAGGTATAACCTAGGCATGAGAAAAATACTAGAATACTTAATTCACGGAAAATAATTTAGCTCTTAAATAAACTAAATATTAAAATTGTACTTATTTTTTGTTATCTCGAAAAGAAATGTTTAATTCAAATTGATGAATAAGTTAAACTGCTTCCTGCGAAACTGCATCTATCAAAAAATATCGAGACATTTAAACTGGCCATCTCTTTTCTATGATCATCTAACCTAGACTTACCCTATTATAACTCTAAAACAGCTTTTATACAATTAATAAAGAAAATAGATATTCCAAACTTAATGCACTTATCTCTTTAAGTTTTTGGGAGATAGCTTTAAAGATAAAAATAATAATAATAGAGAAATATAATTATAAGTCCACTATGGCATGGGGAAGAATTATGATTTGATGTGTGTTTTAATTAAGATATAAGCCTACTTTTTCAAAATATGAAAAAATATACGTTTTTTTTAAAAAAAAAACCTGAAAATGTTTAAAGTTTTTATGTGTTATATCCTCTTAAACTCAAGTAGAAATCGTACTTTTAACGTGCTAATTACTAACACGCTTCATCTTAGAATTAGCCTTCAGTAAAAGGTCTGAAGGAGTTTCTAAAAACTGCAAAAAAGGATATATGATTATTTAAGTATGTAATATGTAATTACAGATTGAATGAATACCTCATTATA
Organism: Parasteatoda tepidariorum; assembly: GCF_982258835.1. Taxonomy (NCBI): domain Eukaryota; kingdom Metazoa; phylum Arthropoda; class Arachnida; order Araneae; family Theridiidae; genus Parasteatoda; species Parasteatoda tepidariorum. Next base: position 61,054,756 of record NC_141758.1, on the reverse strand, counting down.
GCACTATTAGAAATGTTTCTGACAAAATGTTTAAATAACAATTTGCTTAATTGTTATTTTACCATATTCCAACAAAATAGTCAAATAACCGTAAATAAAATGGTATTCAAACTGTTAACTGTGACAAAACTGCTTATCAATTGCTTTCACATAATACGGTTAGAAAAAATGGAATTTTATCTCATCAACTAGGAACACCTAATGAAGCCACTTAGTTCCTTGCAGCTGGGTACATATTATAGATGAGAGTCAATCTCATGACCCATAGAACGAGGGTTACTACCACAATATTATCTCCAATCTCTTCAGCTTATGAAGATATTCCAGGGTCCTGCACTCCCTAATTTGTGACCCTGGACTATTAGACAAAGATACTCTCATCCAAGCATAGAACGAAGCACCATAAAGCTTCTTAACACAAAAAGTCCAGTATTTCCATCATTTTGAAACCTTTCCATCATTTTGAAATCCTTTTAAACCTTGAAAAGCTATAAGTAGAAAACTATACGATTTTTTTAACCATTTAAAACTGTAAAGGTGAAAATAGTTTTTTACCATAAACTTTACTGTTAATTGGATGGACTGACAACTGTCGGTTATTTTACCACCATTTAAGAATGAAACTTCTAACAATGTATGTATCGTACAACAGTAATATTTTATTTCATAGATTAAAAATAATTATCCGGATATCATAAAACAACAAAAAATAGAACCTCTGAAAAACTAAGATCATTGTTCATTTTAAAATGTGCTGCTATTGCAAAAATGGGTCTTTCTTCCTGAATGTATTCCACCTTTGAATAACCATAAATTCAATTAAGAAATCAAAAACAAGAAAATACTGAATGTTAAAACAAGTAATTTTTTGTAAGCAAGTTTTAAGTTAAATTTAAATCTAAAATTCAAAAATAAAAAACATTCACTGTTTCCAGGGACATAATTTAAATTACTGCAAGTTCCACTGAGCTCGCAAACTATTAAAATTATGCATAAATATTTGGTTTCACTTATAATATATGTACAATAATATATACAGTTTTTATTTTCCCATATTCTAGAATATTTTGTATCTATGCAAATGCTTAAAAATAATTACTCTGTTCTTTCTACTACAATATTCTTCTACTATGTGCATTCAAAATTTATGAATCTCAAATATATTTCTTTTCAAATATCCCAAATATTTCTCTGAAAGTATGGAAATAAAAATAATGAAGCTATTAAATTCCTTGCCAATTTTTTTTTAAATCTTTAGAAATACATATTTAATATTCTTCAAAATCTTATATTTGTATCGATGAAAGATGAATAGTAAGATTCTAAGAAAAATTGAAACAAGTTTTGAAAGTTGCATTTATTCATGAAAATATACTTAAACAGCTAAACCTTGCCTTTCAACTTTAGTTTATGACATCGAAATTCTCTAAATTTCAAAGAAATTATTTAAAATTTAAATTAATTTCTCTTAATTGAATTCTGAATTTATGGAAATAAATAATGGCTTTGTTTTGAATGCATGTTTTAAATGCACCTTATATTTGTTAATACATTTCTTAGACTTCTTTTGAATTTTTATTCTGCCTTGTAATTTTTTTTTCTGCAGTTAAAAATATAAGATTATGAAACCAACAATAATTAATAAAGTAAAATTAGTTTGACCTTTAATTTTACCTTTGAAAAGTTTAGAGTTAGACCTTAGAGTTGAACCGAGTTTATTTTTTGATTTTAGGGGGGGGGGGTTTAATTTGATATTCAGTTTCAGAAAAATTCTTTTTAATTTTTATTTTCTCCTGTAATTATTTTCTTCAGTTAAAAATATAAGATTGTGAAAATAACAATAACTAATGAAGTAAAATTAAATTAACCTTTAACTTGGCCTTTGAAAAGTTTTGAGTTAGACCTTAGAGTTGAACCAAGCTTATTTTTGCAGATCAGAAGCGGTAAAAGGTTTTTCTTCGTTTTATTCGTTATGAGAACTCATATCATTAAGTAAAATTATGAACACATTTGCGCAGAATTCGAATTACTAATTTAAATTTTTTTCTTAAAAAAAAACATTATTTTGGTTATTAATAATTTTATGAAAAATATTTGGTTACTTGCTTCTTGTAATATTATTTGCAAATATTTATACTTATTATTTGTATATTATTTGTTATATTGTATATTATTTGTATTATTATATTATTATTTGTAAATATTTATATTTGTAAATTGTTATATTTATTTGCAATATATATATATATATATATATATATATATATATATATATATATATATTTATCAACTCCCCGAATGACAACGCTAGAAAATCGACCAATGATTGCAGCTAAAAGTTTCACATGCCAAATCTAACTGAGGTGTCTCAACATATAGTGCTTTTAAAAGCGGAAACTGAAATAACCAGAGAGAGCATTCTCACCAAATGTGATCTCTTCCGAAATTCGCCCTATCAGCTGCGGCAATCTCATGCTATTAAGCTAGGCAGAAGTGAATAATCTTTGTCGATAGATCCCTATTTTAGTATTTTGTCGAAAGCGCTTTTCTTCACGAATTTATATATTACGAATTTACTTGACGATTTTTGATTTATATCACGAATTTATTTGTTTTATTACACACGATATAAATAAAATTGAATTTATGTACATCGATTTATCATTGTACAATGTTATAATAAGAGTTATATTGCCAGATAGGCAAAATAATATAGAAATTTCAAAAGCTTAAGATAATTTTTTTTGGTTCATAAAAAAAGTTTTTTTTATGAATAAGAAATATAATATAGATTTCAATGTAAACCATAACAAAATAATTTTTATCATGCATCTTCTATTCAAGTTAATAAGTTAACTTTTTCTCTTAACCCTTTCTATTCAATCCTAAAGCTATCATTAAAAATTTAAAAAAGCCTTGGTTTTAGAACTAACGCAAGATTTAAAGTTAGACTTACACTGGTTAACAAATAATTGTTTGATCTTTTAATTGACATGGTAATTTGACGTATAACCTGATTTTATTCCTAAGATTAGATGAACCGATAACTAACTTATCATATATCATATCATATATCATATCATATATCATATCATATATCATATCATATATCATATCATATATCATATCATATATCATATCATATATCATATCATATATCATATCATATATCATATCATATATCATATCATATATCATATCATATCATATATCATATCATATATCATATCATATATCATATCATATATCATATCATATATCATATCATATATCATATCATATATCATATCATATATCATATCATATATCATATCATATATCATATCATATATCATATTATATATCATATCTTATATCATATCTTATATCATATCATATATCATATCATATATCATATCATATATCATATCATATATCATATCATATATCATATCATATATCATATCATATATCATATCATATATCATATATCATATCATATATCATATCATATATCATATCATATATCATATCATATATCATATCATATATCATATCATATATCATATCATATATCATATCATATATCATATCATATATCATATCATATATCATATCATATATCATATCATATATCATATCATATATCATATCATATATCATATCATTAGAAAAGCACTGCTCAGCAAAGAAAATCATGCTTTGCATATGCACAGATAACTCAAAGTAATTTTTTATCTTTTTTTTTTCTTCTCAAAAGTAAGTTTATTATCTTTCTTTTGCTTACTTACGTAATTTTCTAGTAGAGCTTAATTAGCAAAAGAAATAAATGTTGTAGTGTTACCTAAGGCCTGGAATATATTTATTAATGCATTCAATTATTGCATTATTTTGTAATTACTAGTATTTATTAAAACAGTAATAAATTTTTTTAAGAAATTATTTAAATGGATTGTTGATTTTCTTGTGTTATTTATTTTCCCGTTGTTAATATTATCAGCTCATCATTTAGAATTCTATAAACATTTTATAAAGTGCTGAAAATTTAAGTTACTTTTTTTCCTGCTACTTTAAAAAATATTTGAATGAAAAAAAGCATGTTTTGATTTTAACAAAGTTTGAAAAATAAATAGAAGTTGAACATCAAAGAGAAAAAAAATGCAACTTCTTTTATTTTTAAGTTGGCCAGAAATTCTTTGAAAAAAAATTGTTTAAAAATTTATTTTGTATTTTAAATATACCTATATATTTGTTTTGTTTCTCATAAACTTTAAAAAAAGGATACAAAGCTGTTTTAATATGATTAACGCAAGGAGAAAAAAAGAATAGGTAGGTACAGGTATATTGCAAAAAGGGCAAATTAAATGACGATTTAGTTGACTTTGAAACAAAATACCACGCTCTTAAAAAAATTTTAGTTTATTTTGCATTGATTTATAAAAAGAACGGTCACTGGTTGTAAAAGGAGCTATTTAAAGACAAATATGTATCTTACTACAATACAAAACTTTTAATACTTCTTTTAGTTAACCTAGTGATCTAATGAAAAGATTAATTATTTTATATTGATTTATAAATTAAATCCAAATTCAATTTCTACCTGCATAGTATAAAAAGATAACTATTATCAGCGTAACTCATACAATTTCTAAATACAAAGCATTGAAAACCAGTTACGTTATAGAAAAGTAAATATGTAGCAAAATTCGTCGAATAAATCCTTATTAAATTATGAAACTAAAAGATTATTTACATTCGCTGTGTGAAGAGTTTCATTTACGTGAAACTAATTGAAAATTTAGAAAATTATAACTCCTTATTTAAGAGACCGGTAAAATTTTCATTGAGTGTAAAAAGATATGTTCTAATTTATCATCAGAATTGATTTTATTCACCACTCTAGAATACAATTCATTTAAATGAGTGCAAAATTTAATTAATTAATACGATCTTTGGAGGAGTAGGATAAAGCGTTTGTATCATTTGCATACGAAAGCAAACACTATAGGAATTATTAAGAAATTTTCATATGAAGGTACTTTTAATTCACTGCATCAAAACATCTTCTTTGGAAAATTAAAACAGTTCACCTCCTTAACATACTTTAACAACGAATAAAGATGCTTAATGAAGCAGCTTTAAATTACAAATTAATTTATTACTTTTATTTTATTATTTTTAAATTTATTATATTACAATGTTTAAAACAATTTCTTTCGTTTTTATCTCCTTTTCTAGCTAATTTTAGATAAATTAATATAAATTAATAAGGTTTGCATTTGAATGAATAATCTTGAGAAATTGAAGAGTTAAGATATTACTTGATAAGAAAATTTCATTTGTTTGAAAAATATAAAAATTGGAAATGACAGTTCACATGTTCCAAACGCTCGAGAACAGGCCCCCATTCTCAAGACTTGCCGGACGTGAATGAGAAGAAGCAAAAAGGATTTGAAATATAAAACCTAAAATTAGTAGCAAGAAATTGAAAAATAAAGGTGAGAAGAAAAACTAGAAAAACAACAGGAATCGAGAACGAAAACAGATGAAAAACAAAGCAAGAAATTTGTAATTCCTTTCAGCAAATGGGAATTTTCTTGTTCTGTTTCTCATTTTTCTTTTTCCTTCGGCTCCTGTGTTTTTTCCAGTTTTTTCTCATCTTCATTTTTCCATTTTACACTGCTAATTATACGTTTTATGTTTCAAATCACTTTTGCTTCTTCTCATTCACGTCTAGCAAGTCTTGCAAATGGGAGCTTGTTTTTGAGCGCCTAAAACATATCGACTGATATTTCTAACTTGTATGCTTTTGAAGTGAGGGAAAATTTGAATTGGTATTTATTAGTAAAATTAATTAAAATGAGTTAGCAATATGAAGAAAGTATTAACTTTTTCTGTTTATAAATTATGCCACATAAACATAAAAACTGTATAGTTTCGGTTTTGTCACGGAGAATCATCTTTATCTTCTGTGTCAAAACTCTGATTGAAAGAAACAGAGCCAGAGATGCGTAATAAAATACCAAGCAAGTTACAACGAAGAAATAAAGGTTGACAAAAAGGATAGATGGAAGATGTTTGAGCAAGATTATCGAACAAAAGAAGGATAAATGACCGTAAGTTCATAAAGTTAGCATTCATCTTCCACTGAGTACAATAAATAAAAATAGTTTATCAAAGTGAGGAAAGGTTTAACTTTGCACAGTGATGCTACAGCGAAATAACTAAACATCTAAAATAAAGCACAAATAATGCTACATAAACAATCATAATATAGTTTCTATTTTAAATTGAAGAACCTTCTTTTCTGTCAAATCACAGAATGGGAGAGGTAAAGATAAAGAAACAGGAAGAATTACGATCATGTTATGAGGCGTTGAAAGAAAATAGAAAAACATGTTAACAAATAAAGAGGTTGATTAAGAAAGAAAAATGGTTGACAAACATGTTCGAGGAAATAAGCTTGAACTATGTTACCAAGCAAAAAAAACTGCCGTGGAGGAAGGTAGAGAGATCCAAATGTTTTAATGTGAAGAAATTAAAAATTGAAGGAAAATGGATTTCAAAACTCTTGAATAAAATGAGATACTATAAAAGCTATTAACAAAACTCGTAGAGTTTTGCAAATATGAAATGGTTCTCGAAATCTAGATCAATAACTGTGAGTTGAATGATTTTATCTGAAAAAGACTTAACTTAAAAAATTAAAAGACCAGCTACATAATGTTATTTTCTTAATTTTCTGCTTTAAAATTTGGATAATTTAGTATCCAAAAAAAACAACAATGAACTTCTCCTCAGCTGAGTAAAGGATTTATGCTAATCTATTGAAGAAAGCGTAAAATTAAATAAAAATTTAATTATTAAGCGATCAGAAGTGTGTTATGTTATTTTGCCATAGGTATAACAGGGTAAATCAGAAATAAGTTTGTGTAACTGATGTAATAAGAACTAGATAATTCTTTAAAACTTGTCAAGTTAATATTTAGATAGATTAACTATATAAAGGTAATATTCAATTTTAGCTGGCATTGTTTGATTTCATCATATATTATGTCACTGAATGCCTCGTATACCACCCTGAATCAGAAAGCAACAAATTCCTGCAACTGATACTGTTTCATACTGATTCCAACTGGCCTGTTTATAACTGAAATAAAAAAATGTTTTTTAGGGAAACCTGTTTTATTGTTGAGGTAAAGGTATGTTTATCATTTTCAGGTATACATGAACTTTTACCTTTTGAAAATATTAACAATGTCAAAGTTTTTGAACAAAAACTTTTTATGTGAACCAACCGTTGTGGATTTTAACACAAGCGTATTAAAATGAAACCAGTTGCCTAGTGGAGTCCATCACAGTTAAGATTTCTCCATGGAACAAATTGTTCGGGGAAAAAACAGCCTAATTTCTGTAAGGCTTGTAATTATGTGGCCAAAACTAAAATTTCCACAAGTTTTTTGTTTTTTAAATATTTTATTTCGTAGTTCTTTTTTTTATCAAACAATTTCACCTTTTAAAAATATTAACAATGTCAAAATTTTTAAACAAAAACTTTTTAGGTGTACCAATCGTCATGGATTTTAACACAAGTGCATTAAAATGAAACCAGTTGCTTAGTGGAGTTTATGACAGTTATGGTTTCCCCATGCAATGAATTGTTCGGTAAAAAAAAGCCTAATTTCATTAAGGTTTGTAATTATGTAGCAACTATTAAAATTTCCACAAGTTTTCCGTTCTTAAAATATTTTACAGTTCTTTTTTATCAAACACCGATTGGAATTTGTGAAATTTCACCAACATTGCTAAAAAATAAAGGATTCCAAAATATATAATATTTCTTCGTATTTCTCTAACAGAAAACAACAACAAGATGGTTTATTCTACAACGAGGAAAGTTTTTGAAAGAAAAAGACAATTTCGTAGATGTAAGGATAAGGTGACCAGAGGTTCTCAAATCTTTAGGAAAGTTCTCGAATTTCATTGACTGTACTTAAAAACTTTCAAACTAATTGAGGACAGAAAATGTTCCCGAATATCAACATTCGTCCTAAAATGTCCACTAATGTTTTCGGTAACAGATTTTATTTCTTCTAATTTTTGTAAATATCAAAAAAAAATATTTCAATTTTAAAACAAAAGAACTAACTAACTTTTAAAGTAAAAACTGAAGTAATAGTTCAGATACAACAATGTTAATTTTACTAACAAGTTCATGAACATTTAAGCTATCTAAGTTTCCTAATTCAATAAAAAGAGTTACAATAATTCTTACATTTATATTTTTTGGTACAAATTACAGATCAACTTTTATACTGCCAACTTTCTCAAAGGTCATTGAAAAAGTTCAACTGAAATATATAGCTATTTAAAATATGTAAACTTTTCACAGAAACCAATATGGATTTATTAAACATGCAGAAATACAGTAAAAGCACTCTTAAGTTTTTCAAAATTTATTAATGTAGTAATACTGGCAAAAATAAAAAATCCGCTGTTATTTTTCAAGATTTATCTAAAGCTTTTGATATTGTAAAATATTTCGCTTGAAAATTAGAATAAACTGGATTTTAGAAATAACATCTGTAAATTGTTAATTTCGTATCCTCCTAACAGTAATCTTTTCTCGACCTCTTAGAAATATATTCCTGAACCTATATTATTTATATTTTTCTGGGATAATTTATGTCAATTTAAAGTTATTTGACAAAATAATAAATCAGACTCATAATTCAGTCTTACTGTACTCAGTAGCAACAATTGATTGAGTCTAATCTATTTGTGTTCAGAAAATAGTTTGGTACTAATGTTCTAACTTTGAATTTAAACAAAACAAAATTTATTTAGGAGAATACATTTAACCAGTCTAATTTATTAAACAAAATACTTTTATTTTAAGACATTATGAAACTCATCAGACTATTAAATTTAATTTGATTTCATGGAGATTTGCAATTGTCTGCGATTGTTGAATTCTTCTGTAAATAGCATTGAATAGTTTAGTTTATATATAGACTCCCATTTGAAAAGGAAATTCCATGTTATTCAATTAGCTAAAAAAATTCAGTTTTTAAATATGTTTCTCTGTCAAAAAAGCAAAATTTCACCTGATTTTTAGAACTTTTATTATTCTTGGTTTTGTTCTTTTAAAGTTTATGGCATAGCTATTTGGGGTGGAAATTACAAAACTAGTTTTCTATAATTTTCAAAACACTTGCATCTGCAGAAATATTAATTTTCTCTAACACCGTTATAATGCCTTTCTTTTTCTTCTTTTTTCCATTTTATACATCAAAGTAAAATTCTTAGTAGCATATTTGAAATAATATAAAACCAAATTTGTGAAATCTTTCGTTTTTAAAATAATTTTTTCCCAAAGAGTTAGCTTCTAAATTGTGTAGTATTTTTTCCATTTCTTTACAATATATTCAGCTTCTGAACATAAATAATGTTTCTTTAAATATCAACGACAGTAGTGAGTTTTTTCTACTTCAAAGAAGCAATACAATAACTTTCCTTTCTATCTTTTTACGGAATGAAATTAATTTTTATGTTTTGATTTTTTTTCCTAAATAGTCTTCACCAAAAATATATGCATTAAATATTTGTTTTCCCCCTATTTGTTCAATCATGCACTGTATTTTATGCGTATTTATTCTTCACATTTTGTTTTGCATGTTTACTTATATTTACTATATGCTGTTTACATATTTACTACATGTGGTGAATATCAATCTATTGATCACTTGTTAATGAATTGTTCTCAATTCCAGACAATCCGGGGCAATAACTTTAATAATATTGGCCTACATCAATGCTATGCTAACCTGACTTGTAGAAATATCATAAAAAAGATTATTAAACAAACTTTAGAGGATGTATTGGGGGACGGTCTTTAACGTCTCGGAACTTGTTCCATCCAGTGTCTCAATTTTTTTACTATGTCTTTTATAAACTCTTCTTCTTTTACTTGCTCCAATTTTATTGTTATTTACTTTTGTACTATTTAATTGGTTTTAAAAGTAATGTTTTTAAATGTTTTACAATATTGTTCTCTTGTAAATTTTGCACGTTTATCTTTTAAATTGCTCTTTTAAATTATTCTTTTAATTGACACTTTTAATATATTGCTGTTTTAATGTTTATCACCTTACATGATTTTAGCTGTTCTACGCCCGCCATGTTCATGGGCTGTCCATGTCTGATGTGTATTTTATGTAATTTATGTTTGTACTGTTCTCTGGATTTTCTTTTTGATTTTAATAAACATTTACCCGTATGCCTTAAATAAGGGCGGGTCGGGGTAAATTCTTTTATATGCTGTTTACATACACCGTAGATTTTTTTTTTCATTTTTTACTATCCATTTTAAAAAGTATTATTGTTTAATATTTCTTTATCATTTAAACAAAATTCTAATCTTGATTTTGAGTTCGTTCCTTTATTTTAGTTTTTTTCTATATTTATAGTATAAATTTTTTTAACGTTATTTATTTTTTTTATTTCTTTTTACTTTTAAAAAAAGAAAATTTCTTCAAATCTGAATATTTCTTATAATTTAACGAAAAAGATATATCATTAAGTGTATTCTTTCTAAATTCTGACCAATTTGTGAACAGTATGACCTACACCCCATGATTTAGACAAAAGTAAATATGAAATAATTACGCTTATTTTACCGCTTATTGGTTAAAATCGAAGCCAGCTCTCCCATTTTATAAACAGTGCCAAACAAATAGAAATTATTGAATTCATTTGTGCTAAATATAGTATCTACATGTTACACGTGTCTGTTTTATTTACAAAAATGTGACGTCATAAAATGAAGTCAGATATTTTTTTGTGGTTGCCGTAAAGTTTACGTGAAAGAACAATTTTTATCTTACGGTTTTGAAACCGTTTGCAACTAGTATGGTTAAAAAACCATGAATATAAAACTATACCGTTTTATAACCATTTACAACTATCATGCTTTCAAAACCATAAAAAAGAAACTTAACTGAACATTGGAGCTAGGCTTTTCATTGGGTAATGGGCATTGGACTTAGGTTGTATCGAATTAGTTAATATTGTGATGCCTCAGCTGAGACTCGCACCCCTAGTCTGTTGGTCATTAAATTGACAGACTAGCCCCCTCGGCTATAAACTGTACCAGTTCCAAGAAACTTAGTGGCTTCATTTGGTGGATCTAGTTGGTGTGATGAAATTCCGATTGTTTAATCGTATTAGGTGAAAACAGTTAATTAGCCGTTTCCCTCACAGTTTACAGTTTGAATACCATCTTATAAATGGTTATTCGACTGCTTTGTTTGAATATGGTAAAATAACAATTAAGTTAATTGTTATTTAACATTTTTTCCGAGAAATTTCTTAAAGTGTAGGTCAAAATACCAGCAACATTGTGCTCTAAGCGTCTGTAATTCCAAATTTTGATTTAGAGTTGATATCTTCCTTCCGAGTATTTTCCCATTACTATGTTATCTGAGATATAGTAACTCTAACTCTGAATCTCTGTAATCACTGCAATTTAATTACTTATAGAATCGATTTCCCTTTCTACGAGTTACAAACAATAAAAACATGTGTTCTAAAAGTGTTTTTCTAAGAAGAAAAAAACCTGACTAAAAAAACTAACTCTACATTTCGATTTGACAAAATGCAAATGAGGCATTTTAATAAAAACAACAAAAACATCATGGACAAAAAAAAAATTAGTAAAAGAAAATCTCTGAATACAAGTTTTTATCATTTTTTTATGTAAAAAATATGCTTCAAATATTATTTTCTGATTTATAAATATGCATTTTCAGTTGAAAAATGAGCATGAAAATATAAAAATAAGAAGAAAACTAAAAGAACAAACATCAGTTTCGGTATACTTTTTTTACCTAAATAGCTTAATATATTTTACCGTGTACAAGATATCTCTTTTAATAACGAATATTCTAATAAAAGTTATTAAAGTTTTGATTTCATTAAAACAAAGTGATGTCGAAGTAGTATAAGTTAACGAAAATACTTCATGACAAGAGAGAAGACAAATATAAAAAATTTATAAACTACGAAACATTCTTCAAAATGTTAGAGCATGGTAGAAAAAGTATTTTATTCATAAACTTCAAAGAGTTGACGGTAACTGTCAAACATTTTTTTTGCCTGAAACCTTAAATTTTTTCTAAAAAAAATCTTGTTTCTCGTAAGTTAAAACGTAAAAGCTTGTGTTTATAATATTATATGCATTTTTATTTTCAGTGTATAGTAAGCAAATAAAAAATTGAATTTCACTGAAAACTTATTACATATCATAATTATTGATCAGTTTCACTTGTATTTAACTTGTATTCATTGTTTAAGAATTTACATAAGATGTGCCAATCGATTTATGCTACTCTTGATTGCAAGGCACAATTCGACTCAAAAACGCAGTTTTTCTGAAAATATGTTATAAAATCAGCCTTAGCAAACGATTGAATTCATACAACCATGGAAATATACTAATGAAAACGGTTGAGATTTATAGTCTCTTAATATATTTTTGTATTATTTATTCATTATTTTATTTATTTATTTATTATTTTATTTATTTTTATTATTTTTACTATATATGTACAACAAGACATACATTTTGACATCTGCCCACTTCTATCTGACTTTGCCTCTAGTCTTCCAATAGATCTCCATCGCAGGTTTTTTGACAAATGATGCCAAGAGGTCATTATTACAAATTGGCTATCTCAAATACCTAACTTCAGAAACGCTACAATAGTCAAAAGCTCACATTTAAACGTACAATTTTCTGCTCATTGCAGAGGAAATTATTCCATTGCAACGCCACTCATTTACATATTGCAGTTTTACTTAGCAACTCTTAATTTACAACATATTCAATTTTCTTTTGGATTAGCAAATTTTTTCAACTTTTCATTACACTGTTATAAATTTCTCGGAAGAAATGGTTAAATAACAATTGATTGCATGGCTATTTTACCATATTTAATCAACATAGTCAAATAACCATAAGTGAAATGGTAATCAAACTATTAAGTTTAAGAAAAACTTTTTATTAACTGCTTTCACCTAATACGGTTAAACAACCAGAATTTTATCGCACCAACTAGAACCACCTAATGAAGCTACTTAGCTCTTCGCTACTGTGTACATATCATAGCCGAGCGGGCTCATCTGTCAATCTCATGACCATCAGAACTGGAGTTCGAGTCCTAGTGTTGACACTACAATATTTTCTCCATTCCATTCAACACGTTTCTCCCAGAAGAATTCCCAGTGTCCGGCACTCTCCAATGACCATTAACTTACGAAAGGCCAAGCTTCTATGTCTAGTTAAAAAATTATTACGTTTTTAAAAAATGCTAGTTGTAAATGGTTAAAAAACCGTATAGCTTTGTATTCGTGGTTTTATAACGATATTTTGGTAAATGGTTATAATACTGTAAGGGAAAAAAATTTCTTTTCCGTAAACTTTATGGTTAATCGGATGGACAGACAGTTGCCAGTTATATTACCGTAATTTTAGAAGGAAAATTTTAACAGTGTAGTTTAGGATAACAAGTGTATAAACACGAAAGTCTTTCTGCATGTGCGTTCGCTAATAACAAGAGATCAAGAGCACCGATCTTGTTTTTCTCTACAATTTGCATCAATTGTATCGTTATAATCTATTACATGATATAGTTTATAATCTATCGCCATTTTTTCTGGTGATCTGTAGTTCTGGAGCGCAATATCGAAAATGCGTAACTTCTTTGTTGAAATCCAGTGTTGCAGATTTAGCTTTCCACTAAATACACTCATGTCCATAAATTAAGGATAATTCAGAATCACACGGAAATCAAACTCTAAAATTAAAATTTCACCTGTAGAATTATCACACACATCCTGAAGAAGAATATGCAAATTACAGGAAACCTTTAGCTGACGCTGGTAGTACGTCACAATGACGAGAGTGCAAGAGAGGGGTACGTAAGGAATGGTGGCAAAGAAGTAAAATTGTTCACAAGCTCTTTAAAAGCCTTTCAGTGCAATAACCGCATAGTTATGGCACAAAGGAAGCATTTGGATGATTTTTTACGTGGCAGAATCATCGGACGACTGGAATGTGGACGTACCCAGCTGGAAGTATCCGAGGAACTTGAAATCACCCAGAGTGTCATCTCCAGGCTTTGGCAACGATTCCAAGATGATGGTAATGTGAGTAGACGTTAAAGCACAGGTCTCCCCCGAGTTACAACGCAGAATGAAGACCGGTGTTTGGAAGTTACTGCCAAAAGAAACAGACGGAGCACAGCATCAGACCTGTCTCGTCAGCTCTCTTCAGCTACTAGTACGACAGTTTCAAGGCAGACCGTGAACAGACGCTTAGGGCACATTGGTCTATATGCTCGTAAGCCTGTCAGATGTGTTCCACTTACCGCAACTCACTATCGTCTACGATTAGCCTGGAACGGAGAGCATGCATTGTGGACACGGCAACAGTGGTCTTGTGTGATGTTTTCCGACGAGTCCAGGTTTAGTTTGCAGTCTGATTCTCGCCGGACTTTTATATGGAGAGCGCCAGGTACCCGTTACCACCAAGACAACACCATTAAACGACACCGTTACGGTGGTTGCAGGATGGCTCATTTGAAGAGGAATTATTCTTGGCTCCAGAACTGACCTGCATGTTCAGAGTGCAACGATGACAGGTCACATCTACAGGGATGTCATTCTGGAACAACATGTACGTTTGTTTCGGGGCGCCATGGGTGCTGAATTTCTGTTTATGGACAACAACGCCCGTCCTCACCATGCAAACATTGTAGATGAATGCCTTTAATCGGAGGATATCACCCGTATGGATTGGCCAGCATACTCACCGGACTTGAGTCCAATAGAGCATGTGTGGGATATGCTTGGCCGACCAATTGTAGCCCGTCAACCCCCTCCCTCCTGTCTACCGGACTTTCGGAGGGCATTGCTTGATGAGTGGTGTAATATTCCCCAAGATCATATTGATAATTTGATACTCAGCATGCCTATGCGTTGTATGGCCTGTATTGCATCGTCCGGGAGACATACTCTGTATTAACCATCATACTAACCATGTTATACTGTTTTTTGTAAATAGGTTCTTTTTTGAAATTTGCTCCAGGAAGTAAATATCGCAATTTTTATTAATTATGTCAAACATTTAGCATCTTTTTTGCTCTTTACCTTTTGTTTAATACATAGACTTTACAAATAAGTCAATTTTGTTTGGCTTCTGTCTCTTTCTGCGCCTGAACTTCATTATCCTTAAGTTATGGACATGAGTGTATTTTGAAGGGCTTCATTGATTGGCACGGCGCTTATTGAAGCAGATTGCTAATATTTTTTGGATAATTTTGACCTTCTTTCCATTCCTTTGCGACGAGTTATTTGCATTCTATATTGAAAAAAAAATGAAATATAGTTAAAGCTAGCTAAGCTCATAATTTGCTGAAATAAAAACACGGTGATAAAAACAAATATGCAGGCTAACGTAAGCTATTAAAAATTAAAGAAATATTGTATTTTAAACCATTACTAGTAATTCCAAACATAAATATTATAATTCGTCCAAACAGCGTTTTAATTTCAGGATGCTTAAAATTATTGAACTCCTATGCTAAACCTTTTGTTTCCAATTATAAACATCTTTTTGATATCCTTTTCAAGCACAAAGTTTTCATTCCTTAACTGCATATTATTACCTGCTGCTATCAAATTAACAAAAATATATAAATATTTCGATATTGTAATGATTAGATGCATTAAACGTAAAAGTATATGTATTCACATTTAAGGCTTATATTTGTTAAGTTATAGATAGTTAAGATTTGTGCATTGTAATAAAAAGTCCATTTTGAATAACAAATAAACATGTCATATGATCATATGACTGTATATATATTTTTTTTCCAATGAGCTGCACAATCTGTATTGCCGATGAGCAGACCTAGTGCGTTCTCCAGCGTTGGTATCCACTCTTTCAGGACCACCACAATGGGTGAGATACCGTTGGTCATGTTAATTCGGACGTCTAGTTTCTGCCACACTAGATGGCAGCACCGAAACTCTATTTGGATGCTAAAGTGCACTAGGAATTTAATTTTGCCGGAAATGCCAAGAGCCAATAAGGCACTCCAGGGATCTTTTACATGCCGCATAATCATACGACATGGCCGCTGAGGATTTTCTGCATCCCGAAAATCCGGTGTCTTGTCCGGGGATCGAACCCGCAGACTTAGGCTCAGAAGGAATATATATATTTATATATATATATATTTATACCACTCTACATTTGCGCAATATGAGTTCATACTTAGATATCGTCTAGATTTTTAACTTTACGATTTTAAATCTCAAAATACTTGAAATTCTACTTAGTTAAATATGTGAAAACGATAGTCACAGGAGGCAGTTAATATTTAAAATTTCAGCTGTTTTTATAACTATTGGTATTATTTATGTATATGAACTCAAACAGTCTAAATTAAAAATTTTGAATATCATATTTAACAGAAATTGATAGGACATAAATATTCTTTGGTCTTATTTAAAAGTGCAAGTTGCCAAAGCAACAATAAACGCTATTTGCTAAATTTCGATTCGGATGAATGTCTTGCCATATTTTAAACAATATAAAACTTCTGTAAAATGTTTTCTATGACTCAAATCTTTAAGATAAGAATAACGCAGTTATGAATAAAATATAAAATCCGCATACATTCATTCTTTCAGCATGAATTATTCAAGAAATATCATCCCTTTGTTCCTAAAGTTTGAATAAAGCATTGTTTAAAATACAATACTTTAAATATTTTGTTGAAACTGTTTAAATTACAAGAGACTAATTTTACTGAGAATAAATAAAATTAAATTTATTATTTTTCTTTCTGTTAGGAATCAGTCGAAATAATATCAATTCCACTATAAATGAGAAAAAGTTTCTTGATAATTTCTATTGGAATATAAAGTAATCTTTCCCTTCGCGTTAATTTTTTTTTGATGTAGATTACTTGATCCAGCTCTGAAATATACAAAATGAGTTGGAACTAAGAATAGATATTATAGATTCTAGTTAAATTTTGCCTGTTTTTGGAGAAATACACAGTTAGGTTTTTATAAAAATTAAAAGTCGAAAACTGAAGGAGTTTCTTCAAGAAATAAAAAGAATCGAGTCTAATTTTTCGAGCCACAAAAAATATTTTATATCAGTATTAATCGATATTATTTTCCCTTTTAACTTTGCCAAGTATTTAAAATTTCGCATTAAAAATTCCTAAATTAAAAACTTCTGAAGATTAAAACAATTTCAAAATGCGCATACTTTATCAAATAAGTTAACTTTAAAATTGATTTAATTTTTACTTTTTCTAAAGTTTTATTTCTTTTATTTTTATTTCTATTTCCAACTGTTTACTGTTTACTGAAGTACTGCCTTCGATTGTAAGAAGGCTATTGTTTTACTCAATTAGTACCTCGTTGTTTATGTATTTTTATTTTAACTAAAACAATAAGTTTATCCAAATAGTAAAGAAAAAGAAAATAAAGGAAATAAAAATGAAAATATGACCACCGAAGTCGACGTCTTCAGGGGGTACCGGCCCCGGTAGCCATAAAAACAAAACCATTTCTAATTGAGGGAGAAGCAAATGCTTAAATTAACTCCCTCAGTACCCCGATGGTTTTGCATAGAAGTCCAGGAAAAAAACATGCAATATAAATAACAAATTAAGAAAAGAAACTCAAAAAAATCATCAGAAAAATAAAAACTCACATATTCACAGGTCAGACATCAATTTCTCAAGCAAGCCGAATGAAAAGAAAAAACTAAAACCTAAAGAAAACAGCGCCCTCTATTACAATGCGCAAATGAAGAAAAAAAAAGTAAAAAATGTCAAGAGAAAGAAATACGTAATAAATTAATAGAATGCTTAACTAATTAATAGAATGCTTAGAAGTTAAGTTTTTTTCTATTTGGAATTAAAAATATTTGTGTTTTCTTTTAGTATTTATCCAAATAGGGCAGATACCGTTTCTTGTATGAATTATAATATACAATATAAATTTAAGTGAAAACAGCAATCGATAAATTTAAAAAAACTATAATTACCAGCTGAAAACTTTTTTCAAAACAAATAACCTTTCGAGTCTAAACTTTCGAGCCACAAAAGGCCATTTGTTTCAGAATTTGATGCTTATTATTGCTTATTTAAAGTTCCATACCAAATTATCTCAAATAAAAAATTTCTGAGAAATTAATAATTTTTATCAAGTACATACTTTTATTAATTGAAACAATATTTGATTTGCATTGATTTTAACCTACTTAGCTTAATCTTTTCCTTAAGTTTTAACCCTATTATTTCTATTTTTATTTCTAACAGTTCACATTTAACTTTAGTATACATTTTGAACTTAGAATAACTTTGTAACTTATTGATTGTACATTTTCTTTTCTTGGAATAGTAAGTCTATTCCAATAGTATCGATATAGTTCTTTTAATTGAATTATAATAAAATAGACATAAAAGAAAAATGCAAAAAATTATAAGTAGAAAACTTTAACATTTTGTTCAAGAAATGAAAGAATAAAGTCTAAAATTTTAAAGCGGAAAAATCATTCTGTTTCAGCATTAGAAACTTTATCTTTTTAATTCTGACACAAAAACAGTTTTCTAGTCTCATGATAGATTTTCAATATTAAATTATTTTTAATCAGTTTATTTTTGAAGTGTAAAATATCCATTTTTAAAACCAAAAACCATAAATTTTTTCCGCTCTTTTCTACTAAACATATTCTTTTTAAAAGAGAGAAAAATTAATACCCTTTTATCTATTATTCAAGTTAATGGAATAACATGAAGGGAATATTTTTTTCATTTATGTTCAAAGATAGTATGCTTTTTTAGTTATTTTTTATGTCCCCTTGGACAAATATCTTTTTTATTAAGCGTCTCGCATCGCTGAAACATTCTATAGAAAGGCAATTAAATCTTCTATGGGGAGCAAATTACTTGACGGTATATTCTTTTCCCAGCTCCAATTAGAAGATATTCTTTAAATAAAAAGAAGGAAAAAAAACATATCCCGACGAATGTCATTAAATTATTTTTATATGAAAAGAAATTAATCAGAGAAGTATTTTTTTGCGTATAAATTCTTACTTTATAAAAATTTTACATTGCATTTCGAACTTAATAGTTTTGATAAATATTGGAAAGAGTTCTGTGTCAATATAATTATAGAAAAACAAGAATGTATCTTTAACTTCTGCAGAACAGATCAAAATTAACTTTTGCTATTTCTTATTTGTCCTTGAAGCCACTTTTATAAATGTCTATCAAAGTGTAAAAAATGGATTTCAAAAAGTCATTTTTAAAAACATATAGTACTGTTTTCTTTTTTAAAAAAAACGAGCTTATAAATTGTGTATGAAGAGAACTATCTAATTATATAATGCATGATTACATTATATTTTTAATGTTTGTAAAAAGGCCACTGTAAAAAAATTCCTTTGTGATAAAAAATAAGCATTTATAATAAAATATGTTCTTTCAAAAATTACATCAATTATTTTTTCATGAATATAGCTGGTCTATTTTTACTGATGCATTTTTGATAGTTAAATGCTTGTCATCAAAGATTTTAATGTGAAATACCCTAAAGTATATCATGTGATTTAATACTTAAAAAAATTACAACTATAATATAATGTATTACTCAGTACGTTTAATGCACTATTCAATATATTGAAATACAATGCACAATAAACATCAAGTTAACTTTGTAAAATCATAATACAAATAAATGTTTTTTTAAGAAAGTTAAGTAGGATTTTTGAATAACTTTTTCAATTTTTTCTAAATAATTTTTTTTTTCAATTGAATGAGGTATTTTTAATTTAAAACATTTTCATGTAGCTCTTTTATTATTTAGAAACAAAATTATTTTTTAAATAAACTTTTAACCGAAAATCAGAAGTCTGCTATATTTTTCCAATATTAGCTCAGTTTTTATATTATCAATCTTAAATAAAATAGGTCATGAAAGCTGCTTAAGAATTAGACAAATTCGCAAACTAAATCTCTTGGAATTTTCAAAACGTACAAAAAATACAAAGCTGCATGCTCTTTAAGCTAGGTTGAATTTTATTCATTTTTAAAAAATTTGTTTGAATACGTCTTCATTATACTATCTCACTAGTTGACAAGGGCAGTACTTTTCGAGCTTCAATACTCTTAAATTTCCTTCATGGATAAAAGCAATCAATCAGCTTACCTCTAGCTACGTACTCCATGGGTTTATTTTTAGTTTTCTATAATTTTTAATAAATTTTTATTCTCATTCTTTGGGTTATATTTTTTTAATTACTGACATTTGTATTGTTAGATATTTACCTTTATCACGTTTAATATTACTCTCATCACATTAAATATTAGTGAATCATAATTAATAATTTTATAGCATTTATTACTTAGAGTAGAAAAATATAGTAATATTTTTATTACGCTTCAAATTTTGTATTAACTATTCTGTATTAGCTGGAATGGCTTGTAGCGTATCTACCACTACAAAATTACAACTACAATTCACTAGTATATAAGACATGTTAACTCGACTCTATGTCGAGGTACCATTTCGCAGATGACGATTAACATGTTCGATAACAACTCACTCCACACAGACTCATCGGATAGATATCTGGCTTATTCATAAGGTGACCCAAATTCCAGTCGTGTTGATTGAAACTTGGACGACTCAAATACTGACCCCGACTTCCACCAACACCAGGCGTAAAATGCTCCTAGTTGCAGACGGAGATTCTGGATAGATTCTCTGGCTTCCTGATAAGGTGACCCATGTTTCAATCTTATTGATTGCTAGACTACTCAAATACTGACCCCGGCTCCCACTAACACCAGGCGTAAAATGCTCCTAGTTTCAGACTCAGATTCTGGACTTATTGGATAGATTTTCCTGTCTCCTGATAAGGTGACCCAGGTTTCAGTCTTGTTGATTGACAGTTGATTGCTTGAGATGACAGCAAGATTGTCAGGTTTCAATCTTGTTGTCAACTCAAAAACTGCGCACGGTTCCCACCAATAGCAGGCGTAAAATGCTCCCAGTTGTAGACGGAGATTTTTGACTTATTCGATCAACTCTCTAGCCTCCTGTTAAGGTGACCCCAGGTTTCAATCTTGTTGACTGCTAGTCTACTCAATTACTGCCCCCGACTCCTACCAATAACAGGCGTAAAAATGCTCCCAGTTGTAGACGGAGATTTTTGACTTATTCGATCGACTCTCTAGCCTCCTCGTAAGGTGACCAAGGTTTTAATCTTGTTGACTGCTAGTCTACTCAAAAACTGCCCCCGGCTACCACCAAGAGCAGACGTAAAATGCTGACAGTTGTAGACGGAGATTTTAGTCTTATTCGATAGATTATCTGGCCTCCCGATAAGGTGACCCAAGTTTCAATCTTATTGATTGCTAGTCTACTCGAATACTGATTCCGGCTCCAACCAACGCCAGGCGTAGAATGCTCCCGGTAGTAGATGGGGATTTTGGATTCATTGGACAGATAAAACTTTGTCTTAAAATCCACTTGCCATAAAACTAGTACTGTGAGGTATTCGTGGTTTTCTCTCCCTGTTATGCAAATGTAGGTTAGTTCCGCAAAAAAGTCCTCTAAGTAGGCGAATGGGACAAAAGGTTTTATTTTGGAATCCAATTATCTTCCGGCGTAAGATTAAAAATAGCAAGGTTAAGGAGTTTAAACTAGATATCTGAAATTTCTATGATGATCGGCTGTTCTACTCCATTGACAAAATGAAGTAAAATATTAACAACTAGTAGTGCTTATATCGATAATAAAATCTATTTTAAAATTTAAGTTCACAACAATAAAAGTTCACACCACATTATGAAGTGTAACATATGGTAAATATACAAATAAAAAAGCATAGTGCAAGTCGAGTTATCTTACAGATTGCATGTAAAACTCAAAGTTATTAATTTAATAAAATTCTTAAAATTATATTTTAAATACTTTAAATAATAATAAAAATTAAATATTAAGAATCAAAACATGTTTAATATGTTAAAATACCTATATGTGAAGAGATGTAATATACTTTTTAAACCAAATACATTTTACGATGTTTATACATTTTCCTAAAGTTTGACGATTATTTATTAAAATATAAAGTATTTTATCAAATTAAATGAGTATAAATTTTTACATTACATTTATTGCTATAAATATTAACTATAAAAAATCTGAAAGTTTTTGCAGAACTAACAATAACCCCATTGAAATTTATTTTCATCGCGATAAGAAGCATATTGAAACTTTACGTAATCAATGGAAACCGCCTAAGGAAGAAGACGATTTAAGTTATTTTGAAGCTTCTAAAAATATCATTAAGATCAAGTTTCTCATTACATGGATTGCCTTATTTGGATAAGGTCGCACTTGTAAGGATGATCTATATCGCTGCTGGTCTTTAAGCAGTAATTTCAAGCTTATTACTCTGTAATTACTTTAAGAGGTAAAGCTAATTTTTAAAAAAAAATATGATCAGCTTTTAAAATTAATTTCTAGTAAGAATAGTTATTGAAGAGAAATCTTTTGAGAAACTTTTGGAAACTTTTATGATAGTTAGAAAACAAGATATTTTATTTACGATAAAAAATTATTGATTTTAAAAGGGAAGTTTAAATTTTAAAGATACATTAGGTAGCATGTTTAAGATTATGCAATATATTTGACATTACATTAGCATTATTAACTTAACTAAACACTAGTTATAATATATAAGTTTATTAATAAATTTCAATTATTATAAAATGATTATATTAACTGTTTAATAATGAATAAAAAAAATAACTATAATTTAAAAGTATTAGAGAACTAATCAGTTCATAAACGGAAAAATTTCATGATGTTGCCGTTGTTTATTATTCCCTTTTTCGAACCGAACACATTAAGTTTGATTTGTGACTTTTTTTATCAGATAGAGCATATTAAAATACATTAAAATATTAAAAGAATTAGCATTAAAATTTTTTCTACACTCCGTTATTTTTGAATGAACGGCTATATAAAATTAAAAGTCTGTAAGAGATAATAAAAGTTTGCTATTAGAAATTATTATACACTATTAGGTGAAAATGGGCAGATAGCAATTTATTGAAATGTCATATCACCATATTCAAGCAAAACAGTTAAATAATCATGAAAAAGATGATATCCAAGCTGTTAAGTGTGAGAAATCTTTTATTGATTGTTTTTATCTAGTACTGATTAAAAACCAGAATTCCATACATGCCTGCTAGGCCCATCATGTGAAGCCATTTTTTTCCGGGCAGCTGGTTACATACTGTAGCTGAAAGAGCTAATCGGTCAATCTCATGACCGGCTGAACAGGGGTTCGAATTCCAGTGTTGGTGCCACAATATCTCTTCCAATTTTTCAATACATAAGGAGATCCTAGTGTCCTACACTCTTCTTTCTGTTACTCTGGATTATTAACACCCCAGAGCTCCAATGCCAAGTTATGTTTTTCTTATAGTTTAAAGTATATGCCAGTTTTTAAATTGTCACTAAACCGTAAAGTTTTTTATTTATGGCTTTTAACCTTACCAGTTGCAAATGGTTTCAAAAACATAACAGTAAAAATGTTCCTAACCATAAACTTTATGGTTAATCAGATGGACAGACTACTGTCGGTTATTTATTCTTAATTTCAAAATGAAATTTATAGCAGTGTAGTGTATATAACATCAAAACCTATTTGATTGGAGAAATTTAAAGAATTTCTTACAATCGTTCACTCAGTTTCCCCATGCATTAGTAAAAGGTTCCATTAGTGTAATTATTTTTGTTTTTCGCTTTAATATGAACTTGCTGCCCTGGGAGTGAGGATGTTATTTTTTTCATTTTCTGCAATAAAACATATTATGTATGACATATATTAGTAGTACATATATTACTATGGTAATGCGGTGTCTCGTTGGTTAAAACACTGAACTGTCATTGTAAAGAACTGGGGTTTGATCCCCATAGACGGAATGCAGCCTTTAGAGCTTCAAATCAGGGAGTACCAGTTTGCCAAGGAAAGAAAATCTGTGTGCTCCGTATCCTTACTACTAGCCTCAATCATAATATTGGTCACAAAATTGTGGAACTTTAGCCCTTACGACAACCAGATGCAGGACTGCTTTACTTTATGTATAATAATTAAAAAGATATATTAATATTGGTTTTTATGAAACATCCTGTATATATCAAATATCCTTTTTAAAAAATAAAAAAAAACTTTTTTTTAGCCACTCTCTTTCTAGTTATACCCATTTTATTTCAAACTTTCCTAAGTATTGTTTTAAAGTAGGTACTTAACCAACTTTCGGAATTCGCTTCAGAAAACAGAACAATGTTCACTATCTCTTACATACAAGGAAATTGGAGTCAGATTTTCAAAAAAAGCTCTTAAAATAAACATTCTCAAGATGTGACTTATCATTAAATTTCCCAAACACTTCTCATGTCAGACATAAATAAAAAGTGCTAAAGACGTAAATAAATAGTAGAAAACTAACCTTTAAGTGATACTTAGAAGAGTTTGAAGTAACAAATGTCTCCCATTGAAAGTGATTTGAGCTCATCCAAATAGCTCTCAAAATAAACATTTTCAAGCTATGACTTATTATCATTAAAATCCCCATACCTTCCAAATGTTAGGCATAAACAAAAAAGTGACCGTATTTTTAAAAATTTTAAGGGTGATAGTTCTAACAATAAATTTTATTTTAATGCTACTAAAAGGTTATTAAACCAATCTATAATGCCTACTGAACCATTAATTTAATCTGGAGTATATGTGATAACAAAACAAAAGCTTTAAAATCGCAAGTATACTGTAAAATGGCGCAATGATAGTAAGAACAAAACAAACAAACATCGTTTTAATCCATATTCCCATAAAACAAATGACATCCATTAAGATAATGATAGTCCTATTATTCTAACTTCAGAGTACTTCCTTGCGTAAACCATTTCGTAATAGCTGTTCATTCTCACGTGAAATCGAACACCATTCCTTGTTTGTACTAATTCCTTTTAACAATATACATTGAAAGAAAGTACATCATTGCTTTTATTAGATCATTGACCAACTATTTTTCAGAATGTTTTTTGCCAATATAAAGCAAAATGCAAGACTCCGTTCATTGCTTTTTTGTTCTTATGGTTTCATTTTTCTTTTCTTCGTCATACTTATGTTGAAAGGAAGTAAAATATTTCTACTCCAGCAAAAATAATTAAATGCATCAATTTCTTTTTAGTTCTAAAAAAACAGAATAAATTTCTTTTATATTTTAATAAGCACCAATTATTACAGTTTTTTTCGTAAAATTCAGTTTATTTTTAAAAGAATAAATTTTATTTCTAAACATGAGTGTCAATATAAAGCAAATATAATAGATTTCTTTCATCATTCATATTTCATGGATTCATTTTTCTTCCTCCATTTATTGTTAAAAATTGTTTAATTGTTCTTATTATTTAAATTAACACAAATATTTCGGCTGAAATAAAAATAAGTTAATGCATCGTTTACCTTTTCTTTATAAAACATAATAACTAATGTTTTTAACAAATGTTTATTTGGGTGAACAAATGTTAAATGTTAATTTGTTCACGTATTTTGCAAAGTTTATTTTTTCATTTGCACACGGTATAAAAAATGATCAAAGTTAAAAGAATATTGTAATATATTGCTGTGCTTCTAAATCTAAGCGAACATTGAAAGACTCGTAATTTTTTCAGAAGCACATTGATTATGATTTCGGTACGATTAACAATAAGATAAGGGTTTATAATATTTGGTAACTGTGGTAAAACTTTTTATTTTTATCATGATACCTTAGAACATATTATAAAAACCATTTACTCGTTCAAAATTACTTTCTATTTTTGTATTTTTTTTCCAAATATGTGGTAATAAGAACTGTAATTTTAAAAACCAGAATTTCTGGTAAGCCATAAAAAAATAACAGAAAAATTAACAGTAACAATAACAGTTTAAGACATATTTTTAATCGATATCAATAAATTTATTATTTACATTAAGATAAATAAATTTTTGAAAATCTAGTAGGTGATGATCTCATAATTATTATCTATAAAACGCTATTTAAGCTCTCTATTTTCTATAGTCCACTATTTTTATGCAGCTATATACATTTATTTTCAATAGCCTATCATAAATTTATTATTTACGTAAGAAAAATAAATTTTAGGACAGCTAGTAAGTAATGATTTCATAAAACGACCTAAAACCATAACTGGTTCAATCATTTTTAATTTGAATAGAACATATTTATATATTTTTCACTTAAAACTGAGATTTCAAATGAAACTTTTCTTCCCTCATTGCAATTTTTTTTAACACGTCATTTTAACGGAAAGTCTTTCTGATTGATGGAATTTTTAGCTTAATTTTATTCATAAAAAATTACGAACGAGATTGAAATAGCAGTATTTAGATTTATTTTTCACTAAGGTAATGTTTCCATAAAAGTGAAATAATTTAACGTTGTTCAAAGGCAGAAATACAATGACAGTTAAGTTTAGATAAATTACGCTGGAGAGTGAAATAATCTAAACATTCGATCCGTAACCAAGACTTGGTCAAACAACTGTCGTTTAAATTGAATTTATCCGCTCAATTTACTTCCACTCCAGTTAAGCACTTTTCTCTTAATGTGAAAACTGTGCCTGCGAAATTAATCTTTAACTGTCAAGAGACACTTTAACCCGAAGTTCGAGCATAACGTATAGAACCAGGAAAATGTTAGAAAATTTATACAAATACATTTAGTATATTTCTTATCGATATTAAAGTTTGGTTTATAGAATTTATGAGTGTTAGAGAATTTATACAAATACATTTAGTATATTTCTTATCGATATTAAAGTTTGGATTATAGAATTTATGAGTGTTAGGGAATTTATACAAATACATTTAGTATATTTCTGATCGATATTAAAGTTTGGATTATAGAATTTATGAGTGTTAGAGAATTTATAGAAAAACATTTAGTATATTTCTTATCGATATTAAAGTTTGGATTCATTTTGTAAAACGTGACGTCATTTTCGCAAATAATCATAAAAATTTTAAAAAAATTTTAATCTTTTCCGTTGGTTCCTATTAAAACCTTTTGTAAGTCATAAAAAATAATGTTTTACATCAATCAAGTATTACTGTGATTAGCTTTTGTTTAATAATTAAGTGTATGCAAATTTATTTTAATTTAACCCCACCCCGCCAGGGGGCATTCGGGGTATACTGAAGTCTCGAAATGTACGTCTGTATCTTATCAGTTGAAGAAAACGAATATATTGAGCAAAGGTGACCTTCAAATGAAACAACCTTGAGAGGGACCCTGGGTTGCATGGGTGTAAATGTACAAATGTTAAGATGTGCTGTTTACAGAGCTCAAAGTTACAACTGAAGAATATTCAGCTATATAAATTACAGTTGTTACATGCCCTATAGGCCAGGGCAATAATATTTGGAACATAGTATGAACATGAATTGTAAATGGTGTCCAGATGTAAAGATGAAATGTTTACATCTGGATGTTTTGCATCAGATTAAGATGAAATGTTTACATCATTAACCAAGAAGTAAACAGTTAGTAAAGTTCCCAAAGCAGCAAGAAAACAAGTGTAAAGGTGACTGTCTATTATATAGCACCAAAACTGTAATTAAAAAAAATTTTCAACGCAAATGTAAAGATATCCTGTTTACAGAGCTCCAATCTAAAGCTGAAGAATGTTCCGTAATATAAATGTACAGATGTAAAAGTATGCTGTGAAAAGTCAGTATACAGGAGTCAAAATTTCTAAATAAATAAGACGTTCCTGGAAAAAAGTACTGTCACTGAAAGTACTGTTTTACGAAAGTAAAGATTAATAATACCATATTAGATAAATATGTAACTATTTAAAAACATAGTGCATACGAATTGATGACCAATGCATATTGTCTTTGCAAACAGAGTATATGCAAATAACGTCAAGAGTGGGTTTTGGCTTTGATTGGCTGCTGCATCGTAGTTTAAACAAAGACCACGATTCAGAACCCAATCAGGTTCGGCACCAACACGTGACATCATTAGTAGGTACTCAATTAAATCTGATCTAAAAATTTACTTTGATTTAAATATTAGTGTGATTAGCTTAAGTTTAAATGTTGGGCAAGTGTTGTCACACTTGGGTGTCGGACCTCATTGGTTGCTGAATAAACAAATGCCACGATTCAGCAGGTAATTTTTTTCGACAACCAAGCATGACGTAGCTGGCAGATACCCAATTAAATCTTGTTCTAAAACTTATTCAATGTGATAATAAACCAAGCCTAATAGCTGGAACGTTAGCACGCCATCTTGTTTGTACACAACCAGTTGAACACAGCTTCTTCAGTTGCAGGAACTCAGTTTAATTTAAACATATTTTTATTAACTTAATTAGGTAATTCTTAATGTGCGAAAGATAATTAGGAAAAGGAATCTATTATATTTCGAATCTTGTCCAAATGTAACGATCGAAAAAGCGCTGTTACTTTAACAAAAAGAAATCGATTAAAAAAGTACTTTAAGCTTATTCATCCTTCCTGAAAATTATTTTTTCATTTCTTTAAATATTTTTTCCTGTTTTTTTTTTAAATATTTTTCTCTTTTATAGTTCTGAAATTGAATTCATAGAATCATTGAATTTTGCCATACTGTGTAATTAATTTTATTTTATTTGATAACCGTTGTTGAACAGCCGACCGAATTTTGGGTTTAAGATTACTTATGTTCAACTCCGTAGCCTTGTAATTTTGAACCCGATCCAGAAGGCAATGGAATTCCTGGATCAAGTATTGGGATTAATTTTGCCTTAGTGGAGAATTTTTTGGTGGAACTAACCAGCATTTGCGCTACGTGGAGAGGCAGACAACGAGAACCCCCTGCAGTTGTTCTGTGGTCGGTGCAAGCCGGAAACGGAATTCCTATCAGCTGGGATTTGAATCCTGTTCGCCTCATAGGAAGGCGAATGCTCTATCCCCTGAGCCATCGCGGCTCTGTGTAATTAATTGAAGAGATCCTCCTTTAAACTGAAAAGCATCTGACTTAATTTCGCCCCAGGTTTCGTATTTCAGTGGAAAAAAACAAAACAATCCTATTATTATGTAACAAACACTAGTAAGGAAGGTGAAACTGATAACTGGAACACTTTTTTGACTGTTTGAAAAAACAGAGTAGAATCAGAACAGCAGTCATCATCTTCT
The DNA here is from genome assembly GCF_982258835.1 of Parasteatoda tepidariorum. NCBI lineage: Eukaryota > Metazoa > Arthropoda > Arachnida > Araneae > Theridiidae > Parasteatoda > Parasteatoda tepidariorum. The sequence continues at coordinate 61,025,412 of NC_141758.1, read as the reverse complement.
CCATATTTTAGTATGATTTTTTTCTTTAAAATATAAGTATTATTCAGCTTGAAAATTAAAATTGCAACCTTCAATGTGTATTTGTTCACCTCCTTTTTTTTGAAAAAGTATTCTCAAAATATACATTAAAAGTGAATATTATGGAGCACTCTGTGCATGAATATTTATTAAAATGCAGCTTTAAGTTATTAGAACGTACTTGTGAAAATGAATACTGAATTTATTATATGTTAATAAAATAGTTTTAAAGTATTTGTGAGTATAAATAAAAAACTTCACCAGTTTTTGTAAATAAATTAAATTAAATTCAGGTTCAATAAAAAAAATATATTATCGATTTCTACTTAAGAAGAAAATTAACTTACATGAGTTTGGCAACTTAATCACCAAATAATTAAATAGCAATAAAATTTTTGAGTTCTAGCTTTGTAACATTATAGTTCAATTTTTTTTTTCTGTTCAGAACACTTCTGTACAGAAAAATATGGCGTGTTTATCGAACAGCAGTTTTAAATTATCAAAATATACTTCATTCTGAAAGAAAAACATCGAATCTATTATAAATCAACAAAATAATTTTCGAGCATTTTTGGGGCCTGGATAGCCTGGTCGGTAGGGTGCTGGGCCTATGTCCAAGAGTAAGTGGGTTCGAACCCGTGCTGTAAATGGGGACTGATGCGCGTTAAATCTGTCGAGTCGCAAAGTCCTCCATATTTCCATAACAAATTAATACCTCTGGGGGAACTGGATTGGAGATCTATCGGTGTCTGATTCTGGTCAAAATTACGATCTGTGGAAGAATGAATGGAAGTATGAATGGGTTCGCCCTATAAACGGGTGTGACGTATGGGTGTGGCAGAAGTCGAATTCTTGGCCCTAGTTGGTACCACTGGAAAACAAGAACAATCGCACCCCTCTGCCTTTACAGGTATACGAAGCAAGCAAGAACATTTTTGAATGCTTTAAGCAAAATATTTAAACCAGGCTCCACTTATAAAATAAATAAAAGGAATTCGTATTTAATAGCCCAAATATTTTATTGTTATCCAATTTTGAAGAAATTTAAATTCTAGACATTCTCTAGCTTAATCAATAAACACTTTAAACAACCAATGAAGCTGTTCCAAATTGTTTCTAAAACAAATTTAGATCAAATTATTCTATAAAAAATCGGTCTTTTGGGTGCATCATCATACCGTAAAATCCATTTTGTCCATAAGAAATAGTATACCCTTTCTTTTTATAATAATATTTATTTATTTAGAATGACACGGGGATTTTACCGAAACAATTACTGCAAAAACTTCGGTATATAATTTTTTTTTGTTTTGTAACATGTTTCGCTTAAAAGGATGCTACGGTAAAAAGTGCCGCCGGCACCTTGAGTGTTGGTACTCTTTACTGTAATTTGATCCCGAATTTTTCACAGTACATTTTGTACAAAGACTTTAAGAAACATTTAGTGAACTACAGCTTTAGATTAATAAAATGTACTTAGCTTTGAAAAATGTGTATGTTAATTTATAAAGTGACTTCAAAACATTTTTGAATGAACATAAAATATTTTAACCATGCTCCAAGTATAAAATGAATAAAATTTGTCCATAATTGTCCAAATATTTTTAATGTTTTCCCATTGAGTTGAAATTTATCTTATATAAGTTTTCTATCTGAATCAACAAACACATTAAACATTGATAAAACTGCTCATTTATATTTCTGAAAAGAATACTGAGTACAGGAATATTTTAGGAACAACAGCTTTAAATCATTAAAATGTACTTCATTTTAAAAAAATATCTACCAAACCTGTTTTAAGTTTATAAAGTAATTTTAACACAGTTACGAATATTCACAAAATATATTAACCAGGCTGAACATACAAAATGAATAAGACTCGCGTTTAATAGCCCAAATATTTTAATGTTACCCCATTCAATAGAAATTCAACTTATATAAGTTTTCTAACATAATCAACAAATGATTTAAACAGCAATAAAACCGAAGTACCAAACAACGCATTCCTTCGAGTGCAGTGATAACTTATACGTGCTTGAAATACGTGTAACTAGATATTCGATTTCGAAATCTTCATCGGGAGATTAGTATGCAAATTTTCACCATTTAAATGCATCAAAAATTCTTCTTTCGTTCGTTATGAATCTTTTACTCGCTTAAAATCCCGTGCTTTTATTCTCACGGGGCAACTTTTAGTCGATTTGCTTATCAAAAGCAGATTCGGTTTCATGTTTGTTACTTTCTTTACGTTTTCGCTTATTGTAAGTCAACGTTCGTATTGCAACCAATAAAAAGAAAAAAATCTGAGGTTTAAAATGAATTAAAGAAATTGATGACTGTTTGGAATTTTAGAGTTTTATGGAAGTTATTCTTAGAGAGAAATTTTTAAATATTATTATTATTAATTATATATTTTTAATGCAGCCAATCGAAGTACAAACTAATAAAACCAAACAATAAAAGAGGAAAAAGAATCAAAGATTTAAACCTGACCAAAGTTTGTTCCTTCAAAGTAGGGCAGAGGGTAATGTGATACACATTCAATACCAGGTTTCTGCAGCACATAAAACAATCAGTACCGTTTTATTTTATTTTATAATCTCTGACGTGATTCTGAGTTTACAAGTATCATTGTTCTACACCATAGCCTTGTAATTTTGAATCTTACCCAGAAGATGGGAGAACCCCTGGATCGAGCTTTGGGACAAACTTGCCTTCGTGGAGGACTTTTTGATCGAACTAAGCAGCAGTTGCTTTACATGGAGAGGAAACCCACGAAATTCTCACAGGGTTACCCTGACACCAAGGGGATTCTAAACCATGATCAGTCTACCATTGAGCATATTTTTACGCCACCACTGTGGTAGGTGCTAGCAGGGTGTGGAATTCTTACCAAAAAACCATCGCTAGTATTTAAATCTGAGACACCTCATTGGCTCAAACGCTGTATCCCCGGAGTAACCACGGCTCCACTGTTGACGATTTTTAGACTGTAAAGGTGTGAATAGAAATGATTGTGAATCTGTTACTTATTTGCCAGGAGGTAGCAGTAGCTTAGAGAATGCTACGGCTACGAGATAGATTATCCCCCTGAGAAGAGATAGTTAAATGAGTTATTTGAAGTATACAACTTTATTTTTCAGCTTTATTATAACTGAACGACAATATTAAGACATTTACGCTCATTATTGCAATTACATATATTATAACAAATTATATATGGACCTAAAAACACAGTTCAAATTTGATAATCAACATTGCTCTAAATTTATTATCAAAATCTCTAACTTTTACCCTGTTTGAAAGTTCAGATGTTATGAACCATAAACTCATTTAAATTTGTTACAACCTTAATATGGTGAGCCGCGATGCCTCAGGGGATGGAGCGTTCGTCTTCTAATGAGGCGAGTCGGGTTCGAATCCCAGTCGAAATGAATTCCGCATCCGGCTTGTACTGACCACAGTGCTGACGCAAAATTTCCTCAGTGGTAGACGGATCACGGGTTAGAGTCCCCTTGCCGTCAGGCTAACCGTGGGAGGTTCTAGTGGTCTTTCTTTCCATGTAACGCAAATGCGGGCTAGATCCATAAAAATGTCCGCCTCAAAGGCAAATTTCTCCCAATACTCGATCCAGGAGTTCCCTTGTCTTCTGGATTGGGTTCAAAATTACAATTCTACGGAGTTGAACATTAGTCGTAATCCCATAGAATTGGATCGGCTGTTCAACGACGATTATAAAATAAAATAAAATCTTATTATGGTGATTAGTTAAGCTATACTATAGTACTTCGTAAACTTGATTACCTAATACCATAGTTCAACTTATGATTACCTGATACCATAGTTAATTTTATGATTTAATAGTTTACCAGTTTTGATGATAATGTATAATGCTGAATATAATGTATAGTAAATAGAGCCAAATTTTAAAAGTTTTTGCAATGAGGAAAAGTTGTCGATTGAATTGGTAAATAACATTCTAAATGTTTTGCAAAATTATTTAGATATTAAGTGATCTACTTCGATTGCAGTGGCACCTATAGGTTTGAAAATTTTGTTATTTTTGCAGAATAACAGTATTTTTGGTCTATCAAAATTTTTACGAAAGTTTTAATTCAGTTCTGCAGTTACCGTCTAAATATAAGATAAAATAATAATAATTATCATTGTTGTTATTTTATCTTAATTTTAGTCGGTAATAATAATAATAATTAATACTACAATATAAAAATATAATTATTATTATCATTAAATAAATGCATGTATATATAGTTTTATAAAAATAAAGTTTTTAGGCCTATGAAACCTGATTTTTCTTCTTTTAATGCTAAAAACTTTGTTTCGAATCTCAAAATTGAAGTTTAAAGCAAGTGAGATGTTTTTCCAATTCAATTATTGCTGTCACTTATAATGGTCGCTTACTAAGTGACCTCCCTCGGTAGTAGCTGGATATGAACCCAGATTCAAAAACAGGTATCAGCTTGTCTGAGAAGTCAAGATTAGAGAAAAGGCTCACCATATTGGCAACAACAAGCTGTTGGTCTCTAAATTGTAAAACCTTTTCCTCTATGAACCTCTTGAAGGTGAACAGGCTGTTACTAGAATTCGACATCTTGTGCCGCGGTGGCTCAGGGGATAGAGCTCTTGCTTCCTAATGAGGAGACCCAGGTTCGAATCTCAGCGATGGCTGATCAATACGAATTTTGCTCCCTGCTCACACCGAACACAGTGCTGACATAAAATATCCCCAGTGGTAGACGGATTATGGATTAGAATTCCCTTGCTGGCTGGCTTACATTATAAAATTTTCGTGGTTTTTCTCTCCATGTAAGGTGAATGCCGGTTAGTTCCATCAAAAAATTCACAACGAAGGCATATTTACCTCAATGTTTGATTGTGTCCTGTCTTCTGGATTGAGTTCAAAATTACGGGGCTAAAGAGTTGAATATTGATAGTCGTAAACTCAGAATTGGGTCGACTGTTCGACAACGATTGTAAAATAAAATAATATACTTTACTTTTAGGTACCTTTATTATTTCTAGTAAAATTTATATTCTTTTTTAACGAGTTTCAGTAAAATATTTCTGAATGCTAAAAAAAACTATGAAATTTTAGATTTTTATGATATTTAATTTTCAAACTACTTCATGTGTTTAATTTTTTTGCATCAATTATTAAACAGCTGTAAAACGTTTAAAATGTATTTATCTTATTTCATCTGAACAAATTAAACAACTGTAGAACTCCATCGTGCAATAAGTTTAAATGGGGAAAAATACTAAATGTGTTAAGATTTTTACACAGACTGCGTGAAAATGATCCATATAACTTTAGCTATTGCTTTATTAATCGCAGAAAACAATAATTTAAAGATTTTTAACTTTTTATTTCCCAAACTCTTATTGTTTTTAATATTTCGTGTAAAAAATGTTTATCTTATTTTTTTTTAAACATATAAAATGTTGAAATTTACCATTACTGTAATATTTTATACTTTTAGAAATATGTGATATATTAAAGTAAAAATATAAAGTAGTAAAGTAATAGTATGCTAAAGTATTAAATAAATAACGCTCTTTGTGTTTTATTGCAAGCAAATTCTTAGCCGTATTACTTCCCCGTAATAGTTTTTTTAAACTTATGCTAATTTTAGAAAAATCGGTATTCTTCGAGCAATGCTATAACCAACTAGACTTTAATTTAATCAACATATTAACTTACTTCCTGTTAAATATTCCCGAAACGTATTTTAATAAAAAAATTGTCTTGTCAAACATTTCAACCTCAAGTTGGTTTAAAGTAGTTATATTATCCGAAAGGAGCTAAAAAGATTAAACAGCAAAAGCAAAATTTTTCTGCGAATTAACGCTACATTAAACACTCAGAAAAAGTCTTAATTTTTTATTTTATTTTATAAAAAATAAAATGGCTTAAGACGCCTCAAAATGAAAGCGTTTTGAAATAACTCACTTTCTTAAAACCATAACTCTTAAACCATTTAACGAAAAAGTGGATTTTCTTGTCCTTACGGGTGAGAGATTGTTCAAAAGCGTGATTGTCCATTTCCCAGTGGAGAACATCTAATTGAAAACGTGTTCAACGTCAGAGGTTTTTTTTAAAAAAAAAAGTTTCATTTTGAAATTTTTGTTTTATTTCGTGGTGAGTTTAAAAGATGTATTTCATTTAAAGGGAAACTTCAAAAATGTTTGCTTTTTTTAATTTTAACTGCTGCCCAAATAATGCCACAAGAATATGTCTGTTTTTTTTTAATTCTAAGACTTCAATATACATTATTGGAAATTTCGTAGGAAAATGGTTGAATAACAATTCATTTAATTGTTTTTTTACCATATTCAAACAAAACAGTAAATAAACATAAATAAGATGGTATTCAAACTGTTAATTATGAGGAAAGCCGTTTATCAACTACTTTCACAGAATACAGTTAAGTAACCAGAGTTTTATCGCACCAACTAGACCCACCTAATGAAGTCACTTATTTCCTGACAGATGGGTACGTGTTATAACCGAGAGGGCTAATCTGTAAGTCCCATGACCGACAGAACCAAGGTTCTAGCACCCCAATTTGTGACCCTGGGCTATTAGAATACGAAACTCTCATTCGCGCATAGATTACAGCATTATAAATTGCTTAATCTATTCTAACCCATTTCTTACGATAGATAAAACAACCAGAAAAACTAATTAAACCAAATTCTACTGTTCATTTGATAAAACACAACTCAACCAAAACATAACTCAAATACCTAATAACCTAAGGGCCTAGCTAAAATGTTCAGTTAAATTTTTGCGGTTTGGAAACCATGCTAGTTGTAAATGGTTTAAAACCCGTATAGTTTTGTATTTGTGGTTCTTTTAACCATACTAGTAGTATATGATTTCAAAACTGTAAAAGTAAAAATTACCGTCAACTTTACAGTTAGTTTGATAGACAGACTGCTGCCAGTTATTTTATTGTAATTGTAGAATGAAAAATCTAACAGTGTATGTATAAGTTAAATTCTATGGAGAATTTTGTAAAATCACTAAGCTTCAAAAAGTTATATATAATGTCAGATATTTAACCATTAGCAATCAGCTCTCTAAATTTTATATGCTACAGTAAAAATTACGATACTGTATGTATTTAAATATCACTGTAGAAATAACGATATAATATTTTACGGTAAAAATGGATTTTACTGAAAAATTAAAATTTACGGATGAGGCACCCGAAATGCAGCTACTTAATACCGTAATTTGATCCAGAATTTTTTGCAGTGTGCTTAAAATAGGTTACGTCTAAATTATTTCCTAGAAACTCTATTTTAAAAGTCTTTGAGTAAATTTAGTACAATTTTTCTACGAATTGTCGTCACATTAATCACTTAGAAAAAGACATGATTTCTTTTTCGTTCTTAAAAAGATTCAATACGTGTCAAAATGAAAGTTCTTTGGAATAACTCACTAACCATAGATTTTAAACAATTTATCGAAAAAGTGGATTTTCTTGTCTGTGTGAGTCAGAGATTTTTCAAAATCGTGATTGTCTATTCCTGAGTAAAGAAAATCTTACATGCGTTAGAGGTTTTTTAGAAAAAGTTTCAGATCAAATTTTTTGTCTTATTTTTGAGAGAATTTAAAACAAGCATTAATTCAAGAAAACGAAATAATGTTTACTATTTTAATATCATACGCAGTCCAAATTAATTTTGTAAAATCATATAAATATTTTGTTCTAAGATCTTAATATGTATTAAATATATTTGAAAGTTAAATTCATATGGAGTATTTGGTAAGAGTGCTTTAATAAGTTATAAATACCCATCTGAGAACAGAGCTTAAATGACGAAGAAAATGCATTTTATTTTTAGAAATATGTAACTTAGAAAAAAAGTAAAACTCAGAAAAGCGATATAAAAATTTTTTACTTTCAACTGTATAGAACTAATTATTATTTCTTAATATTTGTTAATTATTTCATAAAAAATAATAACTTTTAACGTTTCGCCTTTCTTACAAAAATTTGGAATACTTTTATATTGCATTTTTCTCCAATTCAATCATCAAATAAAATCCTCTAAACCCAAATAAAAAGATATTATTTGTCATGAAACTATCCGAAAGGTTACTTGAATCAAGTTTCTTACCTTTTTTTATTAATTAGTGTTATTTCTCTGAGCCCAAAATCAGATAAGGAAATTGTTAAAAATTGAATTATCAGAACTTATTAGGAGAATTAACTCATGGTGTACAAATATAGGGCTAGATTGATCCACCTTTGATATTTTTTTAAATATGTGTCTAAATCACTTTTAGATCTTTTTGTACAAAAGACTTAAGATAAAGTTAGTGCAGTTTAAGCATTTTAAGTCAACTTTGATGTCCTAAATAAAAAACCAATGTGCCCTAGAGAAAAAAAAATAACACCATATAATCTCAGAGGAACAAACAAGAAATAGATGTAAACATCATGTCCAAGCGTTCTTATTGCATCCGGCATTTTATCAAGCATTCTCTGAAATTGAAAATAATTACAATGTATTGTTAAAATTATTTCTAATATTATTCTTTTTACCTTTGTTTTTTTACTAATATATATATATATATATATATATATATATATTAAGTTATTCAATGCCAGTTATTGTTTAGTCGAAACTTGATGGTGTTTTTAGACAAAATACAAACGCATTGGTCCTCCCTTAAATTAATTCAGTTTTTGTGATTTTATAACTTTATTTACTCCTCTAAGCCTCAGTAATGATAGGCCAAAATTTGGCAATATTTTCGTTTTGTTTTAAATTTAATATTAATTTTAAAAAACTAATGTCTGTATTTTTTAATTCATAGTTTAAAAAAAGTACATATTAAAGGCTATCATCACAAAACACGCTTTCAATAGTATTTGTAGCATTTTAATAGTAAACAAAAACTTTCTAGGAGTCATTTTCGAGACTTTTATTTGGACTTCACGCATTATGTTCTTTTATTTTATTTCTTTGTGTCTTTTATAAAATTTTATAAAATTTTATGAGGAATTACGTTTCTTAAAAATATAAAAAAGTGAGCTTTTTCTTCAGTCGTATTGAGTGTATGTATTAAGGAGAAAGAGCAATTGTTATATCAGTGGACAACTGCGGTTTAATGCATAGTTGGTACTATTATTCGGTGGTTTCAGTTCTTCAACGAACTATGAGTTCCAAAAAATTAATGTAAAGGCATACTAATGTCTGAACAATCATATATTTTAATTAATGCATGTCAATAATGTACGATACCTCATCTATATTTTTGCTCCTGCTGCTGTATAATGACATTACTGGTAAAAAAATAATAATGATTAATAAAAATAAAGTATACGGTATTTAAACCATTTATTTGTTAACTTTTCGGTTCCGTAACAGTTTTCCGAAAATTCTGGTTCTTAAAATAACAGTTCTTATTACCATACATTTAACAAAAAATGAAAAATTGAAAAAGTAAATTTAACAAAATAAATAATTTTTATACAATGGCCTAAGACATCATGTTAAAAATCCCAAATTTCACCACATTTACCAAATTTTGGTGCAGATTATAAAACAATGTTTCACAGTTAATTTTACCAAAATTGTTTCCACAGCTCTTCCGTAAAAATTACCGAGCTTTTTGGTATTCTCATAGAAAAAGAATAAGCGAAAAATTTTGCTTTATTCTGGTAGTTTTGGCCGTATTTTTTTTTCGCAGTCAACAAAACCTAATCATGTGTTGGTGAGATATTGCTATGATATTGTATTGAATAATAACGCTATTTATGTCATCAATGCCATCAAGGACAAATTGGGAACACTGTCTATACATGCTATAGTACAAGTCCTAGACATGCTATAGTACAAGTCAGAATTCAAGTACGATACACTTGCGTCAATAATAGGCAATGAGCAATCCATACTTAGTATGAAAGAATACCTTTTGAAGAGAAAACATTTAGTACAAAACAATTTTTTCAGCATATGACCATATGAGGCGAATCGGGTTCGAATCCCAGTTGATACGAATTCCCCATCCGGCTCCGACCTCAGTACTGACGTGAAATATCCTCAGTGGTAGACGGATCATGGGTTAGAGTCCCTTTGCAGTCAGGATAACCGTGGAAGGTTCTAGTGGTCTTCCTCCATGTAACGCAAATACGGGTTAGCTCCATCAAAAAGTCCTCCACGAAGGCAAATTTTTTTCAATACTCGATCCTTGTCTTCTGGATTGGGTTCAAAATTACAAAGCTACGGAGTTGAACGTTAGTAGTCGTAAACCCATAAAATGAGGTAGGCTATTCAAAGACGGTTATAAAATGAAATAAAACATAGGACCATGCCATGATAGCCTGGTTGGTAGGGCACTGGGCTCATGTCCAAGAGTTCGTGGGTTCGATCCCCGCTGGCCGAAGACTCCCCATGTAGTAAATGGCAACTGATGCACGTTAAATCTGTCTAGTAGCAATGTCCTCCATATTCCCATAACAAATCAATACCTCTGGATGTACTGATCAAGGAGCTCTCTTGTCTTCGGGATTGGGATCAAAATTACAAGGATACAGAGTTGAACATAGGTAGTCGTGAAACCAGAATTGGGTCGGCTGTTCAACGACGGTTATAAAATTAAAATAAAATGTATGACCATCTAGCTCATTTTTACTCGAGAATGTGGAGTAAAAATGTACCAATGTATGACAACATGCAAGCCCAAAATTAGCTTTAAACTATATAGTACTCAAGGTTACGATTTTCAAGCTTATGCTTTTTTTATCCAGACGTGATTCTCTCAGCAAGGAAAATGTAAAATAGAGTTGGAACATTATTTTATCATGAAATTCGGAAGCGTTGGACAGGGATGATAAGAGGATATATGGAAATTTTCAACGTGAAAACTATTCAGCTTTATTGAAAGTGCTTTGACTATAACTATAAGGAAGGAGTAAGAACAGTTATTTGTATGATGCATCTTACTAACTTCAATTGCCACAATTGTCATTTTGGTACTAGTGGCTTGATAGCTCAAAAATAATTTTAAAGAATCTAGCTCTCAAAGTTATGGTCTTCAAGCTCATGCTTTCCTTTATTCAAACATATTCTCACAGTAAAAAAAATTAAATAGAGTTGAAAAATATGGAGGCACTAGGCAGAGTTGATGTAAAATGGTATTTAAATTTTTTAACGCGTCAACTATTCAGCTCTATTGAAAGTGTTCAAACTATAACTATGAGAAAGAAGGAATCCCAATTATTTTCGTGCAGCATCTTAATCGCTTCAGGTGCCAAAAGTATCACTTTGAAATTTATCAGGGAAAGGAAATAGGTGTTTTCTTTTGAAAATTTTGAAATTTTGTTAATGTAGCAATGAATTTAAGATAATTGTTTTAACATGGTTCTTAAACTCATAACTCAAATCAATACCACTGGGGGTACTGGATTGGAGATCGATTGTTTTCTGATTCAGGTCAAAATTACGGTTTGTGGATGAATGAATGGATGTATGAATGGGTCCGCCCTATAAACGGATGGGACGTATAGTGTGGTAGAAGTCGAATTCTTGGCCATAGATGGCGCCACTAGAAAACAAGAACAATTGCACCCCCTCCGCTTAAACAGGCATACGTCAACAACAAACTCATAACTTATGATACCTTCATGTTTAATTTCGTTCTCTTGAACGGAATGATCACCAGGGTCTCATATTATGTTATCAGAATTATTTTATACTCTCTCAACACTATTAACTTCAGCATAATTTTATTTTGGCATTTTTATACCTATATTGATATCGCAATGTCGTGATTAGGGAGTATACTTTTATAATTTACAAAGCTGTAATTTATGTAAAAAATAGCAAATTAAAAAGCGAAAGATTATTAAATGAAGAACATTTTTTAAAAACAAATTTTAATGTAAAATATTTTCTTTCCAAACTGTTCCTCACAACTTTGAAAAGGAGAAATTGAATTCAGAGCAAGATTTAATTTTTCTCTCTGTACAAGTTTAGACAAGTCTTTAAAAGCACCGAATTTCGTTCTTTTCAAAAGGAAAGAATAAATGTTTTTGTTTATTATGAACTTGTCAAAGTTGTATAATAGAAACTTTGAAGTCCCGGAAGCAATGCAGGTTAATTAGATATTTAAAAGTCGTGGAATTTTCTTTAAGTAATTTCTTGTGCTAACATAAGAAGTTTCGAAAATACTTCAATGATATTTAAAAAAAGAAATAAATCTATTTTTGATTTCCTTCGTTGAAATGTTAAAATTGAATTTAAGAAACTGACATCATATTTAATTATTCTTCATTAATTAAAAATTTTATAAAAATAAATCACAATATTTAAAAAACTAATCTAATATTTTTATGAAATTTTAATAAATGGAATTATTGTAGTAGAAAAAAGAGGTTAAATTATTTCAGTTTATGCAAAAAGGTATGTATTAATTAAAAAATATATTTATACCAGCCTGATTTGTGAAACATTAACTTCAGTTCATTAACTGAAAATTTTCATTATTTTACTAAAAAATGTATTATTATTAATTGCCCGCATTTTTTAAGATTATTACTCTAGATTTTGATTACAATAGTTCGTCATTCATTTTGAACTGTATAGTGCTCATAAAATTAGCATTTCCTTCATCCTATAAAATGTGGCATAACTTAAATTACACTCCCATTAATGATTTATTCTATTTTGATAAACATAAGAAAAAAAATATTAAGAAACTACGTTTTTTTTTAATTTATTTACTTCTATAAATTGCTTTTATTTTTTGCACAAAAATATTTTTATCATATCCTTTTTTGTACCTTTTTATTTTGATGTTTGAAATCAAACTGTGCATATTTCTTTAAAAAATAAAACATTTTAAGTTATAATAATACTCTAAGCAACAGTTAAATAGGTGTTTTTTAAATGAACTTTTGAGAAGTGTAAATATGCAAAATATGATTACATATAAAAAATTAAGCTCAGAATTTGTGAGGATCAACAGATACATTTAAGATTTTTTTTTTGATAAAATATCAATATTACAAACAAATATTTGCTTAAACAGAATAAAATTGCCAACATTTTTTACTTATATCAATGATATTTTAAAGATTATGAAGATTTCAGAGAGGTATTTTGAGTATATTCTTTATAAATTAAGTAATGTACCACACTGAGAAAAACAGTATAGTCAAAGCTAAGTAATAAATTAAGTAATAAATTAAGTAATGTACCACACTGAGAAAAACAGTATAGTCAAAGCTACCAGAATATAGTTTACCGTATTTCTGGCTCTAAGGGAACGCCAAAATCTCTGTAATTTTTTTCCAAAGCGCTTTGGTAATGGTTTTGTTAAAATTAACAAATTTGGTAGTTTTATTTCGATACCTTAGAACAGGCACAAAAAACCCTTTATTCAGTTAAATTTACATTTCAGATTTGAATTTTTATTAAAAATGCGGAAATAAGAACTATCATTTTGAAAATCAGAATTTCCGGACAGCCATCATCATACAAACAGGAAAAAATACCAAATAGAAAGGTTTAAATACCGTAGATTTTTGCTTTATAACCAGAAACTTCATTACCATACGGTACAGTAATTTTACCAGAATTCTGTTCTCCGTGCAGTTCAAATATATAGACAAATTCTCAAATATTAAATTTTAATACATTATTTTGAAAAAAATATATTTTTAGCTTTACATTGAGTACGTATAGAGTAAAGCCTAAATTATGTTCAGTACTTACCATTTTTATATTTAATCATACATTTCAGTGCGCCATGAAAAATATCTTAAACTTCGATCAATTAAAATCCAAATAGTCGAAATTTCCGTCATTCAAATTATTAGTTTTTTGCTTTAGTACGGTTAAGTACGGTTAAAGTATGTATGGTATGTACAGTCCGCAAAAAAAAAAAGATATCACCCTGAATAACTTTCGTTCTAATGATCGGATTTTCACGAACTAAGTGTCAATCTTAATGGTTCCTGGGGGTGACCTCAAATATGTTAATTAATTAGTGCTAACTATTAATTAAGTTACGAAATCAGACACAAAAACGTACTTTCTCTGAATAAACATATAATTTTTTTTACATATTTGAAATCTAGACCCTTGATATAGTGGGGGTAGACAAAATTTTAAAAAAATTGGGTGGTAAATTGGGCCGAAATAAAGGTTTATATATTTGGCGATAGTCCAGAAAACCGCCAAAAAAGTCGCCTGCGTAAATAAATATTTTAATATAACCCATTGACTAATTCAAAAGAGGAGTGCTTAATTTTACTAGGTTGCTACGCAACCAAACTCTGATAGTAAAAAAATTGAAATAATGTTCAGTGATTGCTCGGAGGGGCTTAATTTATTGTTAATAGAAAATATCTCGAAGTTTCCAGGCCATAAACAATTTTTTTAGGGGATTTCTGTCCAAAAAGCAAAAAAAATATTATTTTAATCTCCTTTGAAAAGTAAATTTGAATCGATTTATAAATTATTTATGATAGTTTTTAGAATTTAAATACATTAACTTTTTATCTGATATTATTTAGATTACACTGTTTTTACTATATTTATTCGAGGATTTTATACTAAAATAAAATGAGCATAACTTATTATAGCTATATACAAAATTTTAGGGATAATCATTTTTACAGTTTTAATCGAGTCCTCTAGGCAAGAAAGAAAAAAAAGTGCTTGAAAAATAAAATAGAGATTGTATAATAATTCTAATGCACATTCACAAGGCTTTCTATAATTTACGATATTTCTTTTTTCTATAACTCAAGGAATTGCTGAATGTTTAGTGGCATTTTAAAAAGATTGAAATATGTTATGTTTAAGAATAAGATATTGAAATAATATGTTGCAAATTGTAGGATTCATTTTTTAAAAAATCGCTTCATTCTACTAGATATTTAGGTTACATAGTTTCCTTTGGATAAAGATGATTAGCAAATAGCATCCTCATGTTTCGTTACATTCTGAAACTTATATGTTCGCAAATTCACCATAAAATGTCGCACAGCATATTCTTCAATTACGATAAGCTACATTTACCACCAAATACTGCTACTATGGTTATTTTTGCTTTCTTATATATATCTGATGATCTCTTTTTAAACAGAGCTCGTAAGATCCTTAAGATACTGAAATGGGGGCACAAAAACTTAAGAGATAAAATATTTAATTTCATTAACTCAAAATATCTGGTGTCAAAATGTTAATTTTTAAGTTAAATATAACTTTTACAATATTGATGTTCTTACATTTTTAAAGACCATATGAATCCTGATAAAATATTAAAATGCATATGTTTATTTTAACTAGTGTAAAATCCTTATCAAAATAATGATCAAGACACAAATGTAAAACAGTATAATTGACGATAAAAACTCAACTGGCTTCAAAACATGAAGAGGGAAGTAAAAGTCGACATGTTTCGAGTTTTCAAATATAATCGCCCATTCTCAAGACTTGTCAGGCTTGGATAACTTGTGACTTTTATTATTGGACGCTCAAAACATGTCTATTTTTATTATCATCTATTATTTTTTTTAAATCAATGAAGTTTTTATATTTTCGATTCAGTTTCTTGGGATTATCCATTTAGTTACACAACATATTAAATTATTTCACTCGATATTAAAATAAGTTTTACATATGTTATAGGCACAGGTTCTTAGATTGAAAAAATAATAATTCACTACTTTGTAAAAAAATTAATGCAGTAAAAAAAAAAATGTTTTTTTTTTTTTTTTTTTTTTTTTTTTTTTTTTTTTTTTTTTTGCTGCAAGCCTTAACATTTTAGTTTAAGGTCATAAAAAAATTCCGTTTACAATTGAAATTTCAAAAGTCGAATGTGAAAATGGAATGTCCCCTAGTACCAGGAATCGAAATTAAATAGTAACAAGGACAACTTTTTTAAACAAGTTAGCGTTTCCGTCCTACTCGAAGTTGTTTGAAAAGGTATTTTTTATATATCAATTCCAAAGTTTATTCTACATATATTTCAGGGTATACTTTCGGAGTATTTCGATCGAGTTTATTTTTACACCCTTATTTGCTTAAAATTATTAAATAATTTACTTAAAATAAATTATTCAAGCTACATGATTTAATGCATTTATAGTATAATAATAAACGGAGCTTCCGGCGCATATCCTTAACCTTAATACCGCTATCATTAAATAAATGGAATAAGCTTAGATAAATAAGAAAAGTTAATTTTTCCCTCGTGTAATTTTCAAGGAATAATATGTTTCGATCAAACAGATTTCATTCTGGAAATAGCGAAATTATTGAGTAGGTCCCTTGGAGCAATATCATTCTTATCCTCTTTTGACGAAATATAGGAAAAATTAGTTTTCACAGTTTCTGTAAAAAGTATGTTAGCCTACTTGCCACGTTTTTTTTTAAATTTTTTTTTGTTAAAATAAGGTCGGAAATTGTGTATTGTGTGCACAGCTTCGGAATCCTTACAAATTTCAATTTTTAGTATTTCCTGATTAACAAAATAAGGCATTTTCCTGATTACAAATTATACTACAATAATATCTTGGAAATCATGCTAAAGTAAAAAATTAAACTAAATAGTTTAGTATATTATCAGAAAAAAAATCTACTTGGTATCATAAAAAGTAAAAGATATAATGAAATAATTAGTGAATCACACGTGGTCAGATAATTAAAAATTTAATTTCACAACTAAGATAGTAGGACGACATTTGAGATACTGAGATATTTTAAGACACTAAAAAAATTGTCTACGTATTCCACAGCTTTTAATGTTCGGTATCTTTATCCTCTTTGTAGTGACTTATAAAACATCAACACTATTTTAGATAATCTAAGTTGAAGTCACAAGAAACAAAAAAAAAAAGACAATCAATAATTTATATTCTTTTTTCAAAAAAAATAGTATGCTAAGTAAATAATCAGCTGTTTTGCATTAAATAATTTTTAATAGCTGAATGTTTTTAATTTCTTAACAAGGTTTTATTCTTAGCTAGCAGACAATAATTCTTTAAAAAAAACTTGGCTATAATTTGAAAAGGAAACCTAAATTAAAGAAAATCCAAATTAAAGTTCTAAAAAATTATTAGTATATTAATGAAGAAATAATAAACGTAAAATGGAAAAGAATAAGAATTTTAAAATGTTAAAATTTTATTAAATAGTTGGTAAAATAGTTCTGCGATACACTTCCGGAAATTTCTTTTAAGATTAGGATGATATAGGGTAAACCAACAAATGAAGGAGCATTTCATAGATATTTCTTAGAAATAAGATTTTAAACGTTTTAATTTAGACTGATTGGTAAGAGTAGCTTACTACCTAACAATAGGAAGTCCTCTAACAATGCATTTAGTTATCTGGTCTTTGAGTCTTCTCTGGAAAAAGTTTTGAATTTGTTAGTATCTGTTCAACGCCTTGTTTCTTTGACAAAATTATAAGGTCAGTGTTTGTTGTTATCCGTTTAAACTACAATTAATTGTATATAATAATGCTTTTTCTTTTCATTGTGAAAAAAAGAATTCAAAATATGGTCATTGAAGTTACGTTTTATTTATTTTAAGCATCATAACATAAGCAAGTACTGAGATTAGGGGGTGTTTATTAACTGGATTACAGAACAATGAAAAACCAATGTATAAACAAGTGTTCCTTTACTGGGATTTTTTCAAGTTAATGAAAATAAAAGAAAAATTTTAATTTTCTTGTACCTTTTGTCATATTATAAATCAAAATTATGTTAAAAATAGAAAAAAACAACTTCTAACCAGTGAAGGAACAGGCATGTTCCCTCACTGAGAATAGATTTCCCAGTGAATGAATAGTATGTGTGAAATATGATTTTACTTGGATAATTAGTAGTTCAGCGACATAGAGGACTCCTAAAATTCAGTTAAATGTTGTATGAATAGTTCCTATAACTATTTCATTTAAATATGCAAATTTAATTGCTAAATTTATTTAAAGAATTATAATAATAATTAATTTATTATTTATCTTTATAAATGTAGTGATTAGTTATTACATCATACCTTAGACTCCTTAATAAACTATGTTTATTAACTAAATATAACAACTAAATATAACAACTAAATATAACAACTAAATATAACAACTAAATATAATAATAAAAGCTTGAATAAAATCTTTGCAGGATTTTGTGCCAATAATTAGCTAAATTATTATCCTATTGCCGTCTTTAATGTCCTAACGGGAACTGGTAGGAAAAATCCATTTAAAGACAATTATCTAGGTGAAAAATGGGTGAAGTTTTTTTAAGGTGACATCCACCGATAACTCAGTGCAATGCGAAGATAATTTCAAAAGGCAAAACTTCCCTTAGAGAATAATATTCGAAATACTGGTTTTAAGAACTTCAGAGAATCTTTAGGAGGGAAGTAGCCCTGGCACCCTTTTATAAAGTGATTGCATTTACAATGCGAATGAAACAAGAGTTGAATACTGCCCTTAAACGGGAAAAATCTGCGGCCTTAAAAATTATAAGGATTTATATTCTAAAGTACCTAGGAAAGAAAAATTACCGCCATTGGTAGTTTTTCCTTACAGAAGAATTCGTAGAGATATTACAGAATCAGTCCCTGCTACATATTTCATTGGAAAAAGCTATTCATGAAATGAAACGATGACCGCAGCAACATTTTACAAATATATTGCAAATGTTTCTAATTAAAAATGCAATCAAATTCCTAATTTTGCTTCTTCCGGATAGGTATAAATCTCATATCAATTTGAAACTGAGCAAGTTTTGTTCCTCAAAACAAATTTTCTGGTTTAGTTTTCTAATTCTCGGAAATCTCGTTAGATCTTGAAAACAAAAGAATTGTAAAACAATATGTCTAGAAAATTTTACATCCATTTTTAAATAAGATTTGAGGCATCAACTGATGAAGTTAAAATGCTTTTATGAAATGCGATATTTTTTCATTCGATGTAGAAAACGTTGACTGTAACAAATGCATGCAAAACAGACACCAAGAGTTAATGAGCAAGACAACTTTTCAACAAAACACATGCTTCGAGAGTAACGATGCGCTATTTCTTCAGAAGCTTGAGAAGGAAATCTCACAAGTTATGTTGCAAATTTTTAAAGGAACATTGACAGAAAAGTTTAATCTCCCAAATATCCAATAGCCTGTGCTTTTCTCAATATTGAAGAATTTATTTCAAAAAGAACAATTGTATAATCAAATTTTGGCTCTGAAGCTGAGACAACTAACATTAATAATGAAAGTATCTTGAAAACTGATTTTGAGATAAGTCCTCTTGAGGCATTGTTAGTTGCAAAAACGATTGGTTTCATAAGTAACTACTAGATATAAGTCAATGAGAGATGGGTTTTACTCAAACTTCGAAACTCCTTTTTCTCATTTATTATCCAGTGAGGAATTCTGGAAATGGAACTGGAAAATCAAAAGAAATTTCGAAGATACATTTACATTGGCCAAAAATTTGGAAAAAAGAGGAAGGTTAAATCAAAAGAAAAAGAAATAAATTACTCATGACGAAGAGAAAAAAAATACTTAAAAAGATTTTAAAAAAAGCTTAAAAAATATGAGGAAAAGATTAAACAAAAAAATGATCGAATTATAATAATAATAAAAACATCATCAGATTACACAATGATAAACATTCATAATTTAGAACGGACTATTAAACTGTGAGAAAAAAATGAAAAACATTTTTTTTAAATTATGTATTCAAACATATTTTACTTTCCATTCCATGACTGAAAAAAAGTAACATTTTCCACATTAACTATGGTTATATGTCGTAATTCCAAGAAAAATCTTGTTTTTAGACATTTGTGTGGCCTATGGATTCCTAACGAGCATCAAACATTATCAAAATTAAGTGTTCATTCTCTGGAAAATTTAGTGTTTATTCACTGGTAAGAACTGTTCCTTCACTTGGTCATCTTACTACTTATTATTTAAACCACCAAAAGCTTAAAACAATATTATGTAAGTTATCTAACTTTTTTTACATAATTTGCATTTAATAACAAATATGTCGACACCATCATTTAGCTAAAATTACAAATTTTGAATTTACCCTATAAGATGTTGAGAAATTTGCGATGTTGTGAGAGATGTTTAAAAATGTTGACTACGTATTTTTATTAATATTTATAAAATATATATTCAAGAAATTGATAAATATATTATTCCAAATCTATGCATACGTATGTATATTATTGAAATTGTATCAGTTACTGAAAAACAAAATAAAAAAAAATAAAAAATAATCACATTAAATAAGCACAATCTGGTGTATTCTATCAGAAGCACGCTTTTTTAAAGCTAGACATTTGTTGAATAAAGTGTTTTTTATTCAAAATTCTTTACTAAATTGCAAATAAATTATTAAATGACTAAAAAAGAAACATCGTATTTTATAGTGTGAAAGAAATAAAAATAAAAAGATTAGCAAACGATTATTAGCGAAAAAAATATGAATGAAATTTTACGCTACGCGTGCGAAGTCAAGTTCCTCCCAAGTTTATCACATTTTATTATTAATCGCCCCAATTAGTTATTTCTTTATTGTCGCCAAATTATTTTTTTTAAAATAATTAATTTTAATTTTTCTCAGCTTCTAATAAATAAAAACAGTTGAAACTTTAGATTTTTCAATTGAAAAATATGTAGATTAATATGGTATAAAAAAATTCATACCTTATAATTCAATATTTTTTCATCCTCACTTTAATTAAATAATAAAAAATAATAAATAATTATTAAAAATTATTTTTTGCATGAAATTATCTTAGGGTAAATGAGTTTTATGAGTGGGTGCAATTTTTTTTGAATTGCTTCATTAGTTTTGAAAATATGACTGAAAACGCAAAAAGCGAAATTAACATTAAGGGGTACGAACTTTGAATCGCTCTCCTGACCAAACTATGGGGACCACATTTCCCAGATTGCGGCTACCCCCTATATTTTGAAGATAAGAAATCCAAATATGTAAAAAAAAATGCATGTTTATTCAGAGAAAGTACGTTTTTGTGTCTGATTTCGTAACTTAATTAATAGTTAGCACTAACTAATTAGCATATTTGAGGTCACCCCCAGGAACCATTAAGATTGACACTTAGTTCGTGAAAATCCGATCATTAGAACGAAAGTTATTCAGGGTGATTCGTTTTTTTTTTTGCGGACTGTACAATAAGTACTGTTAAAGTATGACATAAATTGTGTTCGATACGCATTATTTTTCAATCTATTCGTAAAATTCAGTGCTTCATGATAAATATCTTCTTATGGTAATTAAAATGAAAGTTATCGAAATTTCCATCATTCAAATTATTAGTTTTTCGCTTTAGAATACAATAAGTACGGCTAAAGTATGACATAAATTGTGTTCAGTACGCATTATTTTTAAATCTAACTGTAAAATTCAGTGAGTTTAGCTTTACATTTTTAGCTTTACATTGAGTACGTATAG
Organism: Parasteatoda tepidariorum; assembly: GCF_982258835.1. NCBI lineage: Eukaryota > Metazoa > Arthropoda > Arachnida > Araneae > Theridiidae > Parasteatoda > Parasteatoda tepidariorum. Next base: position 61,003,902 of record NC_141758.1, on the reverse strand, counting down.
AGTAAAGACTAAATTATGTTTAGTGCTTACTATTTTTATCTTTAAGGGTACATTTTTCAGTGTGCCATGAAAAATATCTTCGACCAATTAAAATCAAAGTTGTCAAAATTTCCATCGTTCAAATTATTAGTTTTTTGCTTTAGAATACAATAAATACGGTTAAAGTATGACATAAATTGCGTTCAATACGCATTATTTTTAAATCTAATCGTACAATTCAGTGCATCATGAAAGTTATTATAAGCTTAGGTCAATTGAAATCCAAGTTATCGAAATTTCCATCATTCTAATTATTAGTTGTTTGCTTTAGAATACAATAAGTACGGTTAAAGTATGACATAAATTGTGTTCAATACGCATTATTTTCAAATCTAATCCTAAAATTCAGTGCGTCATGATAAATATCCTCTTATGGCAATTAAACTGCAAGTTGTCGAAATTTTCATCATTCTAATTATTAGTTTTTTGCTTTAGAATACAATAAGTACGGTTAAAGTATGACATAAATTGCGTTCAATACGCATTATTTTTAAATCTAATCGTACAATTCAGTGCATCATGAAAGTTATTATAAGCTTAGGTCAATTGAAATCCAAGTTATCGAAATTTCCATCATTCTAATTATTAGCTGTTTGCTTTAGAATACAATAAGTACGGTTAAAGTATGACATAAATTGTGTTCAATACGCATTATTTTCAAATCTAATCCTAAAATTCAGTGCGTCATGATAAATATCCTCTTATGGCAATTAAACTGCAAGTTGTCAAAATTTCCATCATTCTAATTATTAGTTTTTTGCTTTAGAATACAATAAGTACGGTTAAAGTATGACATAAATTGCGTTCAATACGCATTATTTTTAAATCTAATCGTAAAAGGCAGTGAGTCATGATAAATATCTTCTTATGGCAATTAAAATGCAAGTTTTCGAAATTTCTATCATACGCAGTATATATTTTTAATTCTAATCGTAAGATTCAAACCGTTAAAAAAAATCGTAAGCCTTAGGCAATTAAAATACAAATTGTCACAATTTCCGTCGTGGAAATTGCATGATTGAATTTTTGATTTAGAATACATTAAGCATGTAGAGAGTAATACATATATAATATTTGATATTCACTGTATTTAACTTAACCATACGATTTAGAGTGTCAGAAAAAATATATTTAAGCTTAGGGCAATTAAATCCTAAATAGTCGAAATTACATTCGTTGAAAAAACTCGATGGCGATAAACAAGTAATTTTAATTACTAAAAGAGTAAATATAAAAGTTTCTAAAATAGATGGTTAGTAAATATTTTTTAAAAAATTTTAATTCCTCTCATTAAACCATATAAAACCGAAGACTCCAAGATTTGAAGAAAAAAATGCAATTTAAAACTAGTTCTAGGAAGTTATAAAATTTTATCTTTTTTATCACTGAAAAAATACAAACAGTGTTAGCAAACACGTTGGTAAATGAGATTTTCAATTGCTTAAGGATATTGCAAAGAACAATAGAGTATTATTTTTCAAAAGTTTTAAGGGAGGAATACTTCGCCTTTAGTAAGTTTATTTAATAAAATTTTCTATTTTTCTAAGTTAACGCAATAAGTTTTGCTTATGTTTTCTCTCTGGATATTTGTAGCAACTTTTTTTTCCTTAGCGAAAACATAACAGTTCACAGTAAATGCTGCAAATAAAATTTGGAATATAATGAAATTTTTGCTTTATTTTAGAAATAAAAAAGAGGACGAATAAACTTTGAATTAAGAATAGTTTAACAATGTTTATTGCATATATTGTTAAAATTTTAAGGATTTCTAAGTATTTGAAATTTAATTAAGTTTTTATTTATCAAGATTTGAAAAATACCTTTATTCTCTTAATTTTAGGTTGTCCATACGGCTTATGATTTATGTTATTGTACTTCCCTCTAATATATATATATTTTGTTTTTATATATGCGTACTTCAAATTCTTCTTCTATTTTTATTTGAAGGTATATTCAAATTTTATTTAAAAAGCTTTAAAATCTGTCGTATGTTCAATCTCAAAAATAAAACTTTCACTAATGACGAATCAGCACTCCTTGAGCTTGATTTCGTTAATTATGAGAATAATTTCGTCCCAAAATTACATGATTTGAGACGAAACGTGAGCTCTTAAATAAATTGCCAAAATATTTTCTCAATTTGAACAAAACCTCATCGTAGTGCATTGTGATGTCTTGTTAACTAGAGTAACGAAACTAGAATGAAGACTAGACGATTAAAAATAAAGTGACGAAGTAAGCCGACTAGACAGCAAGGAGGTCGAGGTGTTGACCTGGTACAGGAAGATCCCGAGATCGAATCCCACTGCGGGCATGGGTGCAATTTGTCTTTCTATTCTTGTATTGTTAAGACAACAAAGTGATTATTAGAAATGTTAGATAGTTTAGGCACTATGAGTTGTGTTTTATTTATATATTATGCAAATAATGAATTTTTTTTTTAAATGTTGAGGAATTTTTTTTCTTTGAAGAAGTGATGGTAGTCATTTCGTCACTTTATTTTGACAAACTGCATTATTAATTTTTAAATTTAGAATGCATTAAATATGTTTTGAATAATACATAAATAATTTTATATATTCACTATATTTAACTTTAACCATACGATTAAGTGCGCAAGAAAAAAATATTTTTAAGCTTGTGGTAATTAAAACCTAAATAGTCGAAACAGCATTTTTTGAAAAATTCCCTTTGCAATAAGCAAATATTTAAAATTGCTGAAAGAATTAAGATAAAAATTTTCTAAAGCAGATAGTTAGTAAATATTTTTAAAAAACATATAATTATCCTCCTTATTAAGACACAGACGCGCATTTCATGACTTCAGTATTCCCGGATGCCTCTTATTTGGGTAGGATTATTATAAATTAAATAATCCATCTCATTAAACCATGTAAAACTGAAGATTTTTAGATTTGAAAAATAAAACTGCAATTTAAAACTAGTTCTAGGAAGTTGTAAAATTTTGTCTGCTTTTACTCTGAAAAAATACAGTGTCAGCAAACACATTGGTAAATGAGATTTTCAATTACTTAAGAATATTGCAAAGAAAAATCGAGCATTATTTTCAATTAAGTTTCAAGAGTTTTAAGGGATAAATAAAGAGAATTTTCTACTTCGCCTTCTGTAAGTTTATTTAATAAAGTTTTCTAATTTTTTTCCAACTTGCATATATTTTTCTCTGGATAATTCATACGGTTTTTTCTTCTTTCAGAATAACATAACAATGCACAGAAAATGCAGCAAATAAAATTTGGAATACAATAAAATTTTAGCTTTGTTTTAGAAATAAAACAACGTACGAATAAGCATTGAATATAAAAATAGTTTTAAAATGTTAATTGCATATATTTTTAAAATTTTAAGGAATTCTAAGTATTTAAAACTTAATTAAGTTCTTATTTACCAAAATTTGAGAAATAATTTTCATTTCAAGTATTTTATTTCAAGTTCTTACGGTTTATGATTTATGTTGTTTTCTTTCTAATGTAAATTTTTGTTTTTATATAAACTTTCATGTCTTCTTCATATATTCGTTTGAAGCCATGTTTTGTTCGAACTTTTTTTAAGAATATTAAAATCTGCTTTTTTTTTGTTTAAGTTTAAAATGGTGAATAAACACTTGTATATCTGCACTCTAGATTTCACCCTTAGATTACAATCTATGATTGACAAACTGTGTTCAATAAAATTTATTCATACCCGTAAAACTAATTTGACCCGTAAAAATATGGGTCTGTCTGAGAGTTTTTCTTCTGAAATATGTGACCCCTGATTGTAAATTAACGGTATGCTTGAGAAAAGTTATTTTCGTTTCAGATCTTGACGTATTACTCAGGTAATTAGTTTGTCATATAGAAGGGAATGGTGAAACGAGGCGAAATTGTGCAGTTCTGCTATAAGTGGGATTGGCCACCAATGCATAGAAAACGCGAGACAGTTATTCTTTACTCTGGCAGAAATAGAGTCCCGAACCTTTGTATCCGCAGTCTGATGCTTTAACCATCATGGAAAAAGGTATATATCTCCGAATAGACTTTGAAAATTTTAACTATTAACCATATAAATCAACTACCAAATCTACTAATTTTGCTGCAATAGAGTGACTGGGCTTTCTTTTCTCAAAGAAGGGAGATGGAAAAGAAGGAATAATTCTGGATCAGTTTCTAATTTCTAATTTTAAACTTATAGTAAAGCGAGACACTTTAAAAGCTGCTGTGAGAAAACTTTATTTAAAGAAGCTCTCTAATGTTTATTTTCTTCGTTTACACTTTTTACAATATTAATTTAAGAGAAATGGTTGCTCAGGGGATAGAGCATTCACTTCACAAAAATGTTGCCCATATTCGAATCCCATTAATGGATGGTTGATATGAATTCTATTCTCGGCTCAACCCAACCACAGTGCTGACGTAAAATATCCTCAGTGGTAGGAAAAATATTGACTAGAATCTGGTGACTTGGCTGGTTAGTTCCATCGCAAATCTTCTACGAAGGTAATCTGTCCCATTATTTTATCCAGGAGCTTGTTTGTCTTCTGAGTCGGGTTCAAAATTGCAAGGCTACCGAGTTGAACTTTGATAGTCGTAAAACAAAAATTGGATCGGCTGTCCAACACCGATTTTAAAATTAAATAAAATATTTAATTTTAAATTAACGAAAGTGACATTTATTCACTGAAAAAATTATGAGATTAGGAATTTAAAAATTTAGCCGTTTGAAATCTTGCGAATATCTAATTATTGAAAAATAACACCAGTAGTTTAATAATTAGAGAATTTGATAATTCGAATAATTCATTTCTTTTTCATTTGCAGTATCGCATTTTGAAAAAAGATACTAATATAGAAATATTGAAAAATTGTTCTCCTTAATATTATTCTGTGCTTTGAAATTTCTAAAATATCTGATTCGGCTTGAAAAAAAGCACCATTTATCGCTTACAACTTAATCAAAAAGCTCAGATTAATTTTTTCTGAAACTACTTTCATTTAAATTACGTTGTACCTTTTTTTAATTTGGATTTTATCAAATATATTGGGAAAAAAGTTTTAAAAAAGAAAAGACTTTTTAAAAGCAATAAATTATTTTCTCAAATCGTTTTGCTAATAAATTAATAATATTTTGAAATATAATTGCATTATGTAACTGTTGAAATAATTTTCTAAAAAGAGATTTGTCTTTAAAAGTATAACTTTTGTTCATAGCGAAATATACGTTTTTGAAATGTTTTCTGAATTAGCTTGATTTCTTCATTAATTAATTTTTTCTTTTACAAATTGTCATAGACTAACAATAAAATAATAAAAGAAATTCTAATGAACAACTTATCACGCTGAACTATGTTATTCTTAATACACTATAAAAATAAAAGGATTTTTTTTTCATTGATACCAACATGACCGAACATAATCTATTTATATCATCTTACCAAACATAATAACTGTCACCATAACCATTAAAACTTTTTATTCTATCATTTAAAAAAACCTTTTAGGAAAATTAATTTGTCTCGTATTTTCGTGATTTTATCTAAAGTTTATAACTTTTTAAACATTGTTTACAGACAAAATAACACAGCCCTTTTTTAGCTTGAACATAAATTTTTATTAACTGCAGAATTAAAGTCATGCAAATCCCAGAACTCTTATACAGCGTCGGAAATCTTGAATTTATGTCCTCTTCTAAACTTGCAAGAGCTGATGTTTATTTGAATCAAGAATTTCTTCCAAGACTTTTTGAATCTTTTATTTTCCTCTTCAGCATCAATCAGATGTATGACGTAGCTTATTGTTATGTTTCGTCTTTTATGCTTTGTTCTTAATGTTTTTAAAGTTGAATAGATCTTCCTTTAAAGAGTAAACATAGCAGAATTATTCCTCTTTCGAGATTCAGCCTGAAAAATATACTTAGCGAAAGTATATTGTATAAATTTTGCACCCTTCTGCTTAAACTTGTGTCTTAAATATCATTTAGTACATTTCTAGAAAAATCTTATGCTGTCCAAAGTTATTTTTTAAGTAAAAAAAAAAGATGACTTTTCTAAAAAGCATAGTTAAATAGATGCAATCTTTACACTAAACCGTGCAAGTTAATTAAGGAAAAATTTTGAAATTTTTTTTTCTCAAAAGCAACTATACTTTGGTTTGTACAATTCCTATATATTTCTCTTAGGCTGTTTGAAAATCCGGTCCATTACTTATACCACTAATCTTTTGCATTGGGCCAGGCTAATTAGAAAAATCTTCATCATTTTCTAATTTGTCTGATACCAATCTATAGACTTTGATCTAATTAGTAAGTGTGCAAAAAATATCTCGATCAGACTAAATTTGCTTAGGATTGTAGCTGTAAGTTTTTAATTAAGCTGTTTTCATTATGGCTTCACTAATCTGTGTATCTTAAGGCTGCGAAGTAGTAACTAATCGCACTAGGCAGGGGACACGTGCAGACAAGGCCGGATTAACCATTAAGCACACTAAGCACGTGCTTAGGGCACCAGGGGATAGGGGGGCACCACAAAGCTTGACTAAATGTTAGGAGTATATAATTAAAAAAATTTTTGAAACATTACTTAGAAAATTTATTATTTTGAGTTTCCATTTTAAGAGTAGATAACAAGCTTTTCTAAGTATGAAATTTTACATAATAAAAGAAAAAAAAACAAAAGATGTTATGTATCAAAAATTTTTGGTCTTATAATTAAATTAGGTAGCGAATTTTTATGCGATAAAAGATGTATTTATTTATCCATTACAATGATTCTATAACATACTGCTACGATTCATGTTTACATAATATTTTTCGCAGTTGTAGCAAAGTTAATACTTCGTCAATTTGATTTTTTTATGTAAAAAAAGATTTATTTACAACATTTTGATGCAATGATTTGATGATGCAAAATATGTGATTTTTGATGTGAAAAAAAAAACTGTATTATGCATGTTTGCAGTTTTTGTGCATGTTTTTGATTTTACGTGCTGCACATTTTTCAAAAATATTTGCTTACACTTTATTTTTAATTATATTCTCATTGCAACTGGAAAAAGAAGTCATCAAATTACGTAAAGGTTGTGTTACAAAAATTTATTTCAAAATTTTACGTCAAATAATTTCTTTATTCACTAAATTAAGAAAAAGGAGCTGCGTTTAAGTATCATTTTTCGAAATTTCTTTGTGGAGGAGAGGTTAAATTTGCGAAAATATGACCATACACTTCGCATTACTTATATTTTTTTTATCTATATATAGCGAATGTTGAAATTAGATTTTAAAACTTAAAATATATACTATGTAATATGATTGCAAGCAGCTAGTCTTTTAATAAGGAAAAAATTACAGGTTCCTTAGAGTCTTGTATAAATACAAATGTTATAAAAGTTGAGCACAAAAGATGTGTAAATTCACAATGTGAATCGGATGTTCGTTGGCGGTGAAAAATACGTTAAAAAGAGTATCCATTAAAACTAATTTAATATTAAAATCAAATATATGAAATAAGTAGCAATAAAATCAAATTTTCGATCATTGAATTGGGTTTAGTGCAAGTAAACTATATTTTGTGCATCTTATAACGAAATTTGTAAACATTACAATTAAGAAATAAGAAAAGTTCTGAAAATTTCAAATCAAAATTAAATAGCAAATTTAAGAAAGATATAAAGATATTTTTATTAATTGAATTTAAAAATATGTTTAATAACTAATAAAGAAAATCCTTAATGATTATGATTAAAGTTAGAGCCAATCAAAATTATTAATGAGAATATATAGATATATATATGTGTGTGTAATTTCATCAACTTTTATTAAGATGATAATTTGAACATGTAAATATTTTGAAAATAATATTATTTCTGTCACTAAAAATAAATTTAATCGTTGCTTTTAATTTTTACTTGCAACTCGTGTGTACATCAGATTGAAATAAATAAATAACTAATTAAGGTATTTCCATTGTCCATTTAACTTTTTCTTAAAATAACAATTGGTCATTCTGCATAAACGAGTGGGAAAAATATTGTTGTTCCTGTTATTTTATTATAAACACCAGACTGCTGGGAAACGGGTTCAATTTAACCTGATCTTGCTTTCTGCATGTAACAAACAATCCCGTCGTAAAACAACAAAAGCTGTTTATTGCCAGCATTCGATTTCATGAATTCAAAGGCTCTTGAAAAGGACCACCGTGATTGTCCCCAACATATGCGTTAGAATACAAAGCTAAATTTTCTGAGAAGAACCACTTTAAGGACAAGACAAGTGTAACCAATTGATTTACTACAGACAGAGAACATCCTTTCATCTCAGATATCTTTAAGCATCCTATAGTGGACTCGTTCCCCCTTCTTCTTTTTTTAGAGGAAAGGGCCATATCTCAGAAAATTCAAATTGTCTTCCTTTCGAGGGGTACAGATACAAATAAATGATGACTTAAGATTGAAGAAAGTGGGAGGTCTAGGAAAAGAAAAGTTTCTTGATTGACATAATTTTCAACCAATAACTTTATTTAAGCTACAATCAGTAACTAATTTCCCGTATTTACACCCCCCCCCCCGTATATACACACAAATTAAACATTTTGGTAAACACTTTACACCTTAGTTTACAGGATTTTGTTTCAACTTGGTTCGTGTTTAGATTATTTTACTTTTTCGCATTGTTTAATTTTTATTTAACTTTATCGATTATTTTACTATTTGATTTTTGTGACTATTTCGGGCAACGATCATATAAAGACAAACATGACTCTTGCAGAAATTTTAGAGTTGGCGTAAGTAACCATTTATTCTATTTAAATTGGTTCCCTTTCCTTGTTCCCAATGTTTATTGAAAATGAAAATGTTTTTATAAACAATACTTGAGGAATCATCTAGGAATTGGGCAAATAATTTTAATTATTAAATTTTGAACAGGTTTTTAAAGGCAGATTAATGAAATATAACTTTAATTTTGTTCAAACGAAATCACTAATTTATTTTAAGGAAAAGCTAAAGTCAGGTGTTTGATAAATAGCCTTGTTAAAATGATTAACTTTGATGTTTCTCCACTTCGAAAATATTTATTTTCAAAATTTTTCTTTTATCATCTTTGCCTGTACCGAAATTTTAAATTCAAAAGTTCTTTTTTTGTGTTAAAATGTGTACTAAGATCTAGTAGAAGGTATTTCAAAGTTGGTTATTTTAACACATAATGTAACATTTAATGTATAATATGTAAAATAACTAACCATCTTTTCTTAAAAACTTAAAAGTTTATTTGCAATTCGTAATTAAATTTTATCATTTTAATCTTTAAAATAGTTAATATTGCAATAGGCTATTGAAATTATAGTATCGGTAGTTTTTCCTTATTTTTTCAAAGTCATTTCTTGTATATAAAATTTATAAGGAACAAATAAAACTATTGTTTGTGACTCTAAAAATTATTATGATATTTTTACGGAAATATGAGAAGAAAAAAAAATAAATTTCATGAAAGGAAGAAAAAAAAAAGGTAAAATTATACGTGAATGCACAGAAAAAGTTTATTGTACTGAAACATTATTCTAAATATAAACATTATATCAACATTATTCTTGCTTTTGAAAGCATGCTGTAATAGTGTACAGCTTATATTGCTTCAGGTAGTAGCTAAACCCCTCAAATAATTTTATCAATAATTATTATTTATCGATCAATATTGATTATGTCTAAATAAATATAAGTAAAGAGTTTAATTTTTCTAAAGCATTATAATATTTTAATTATAAAAAATTAATTAAACCTAAATGAAAAAATAAAATTACAATTTTTAAAAATTCTATAATTTTTTTTACATTTTAAGCATTCTATTACAGAATAATACTCAAAAGTAATAAAAAAAAATTTCAAGTTTTTGTTAAAAAATACAATGTGACATATTTCTTAGGAGGGGATGCCGTATTATAAGTTTTAAGAAGTAATTAAATTTTTTTAAATAATTGATCTTATTGAAATAAATTTTATTCTATGACGTTATAATTTAAATATTTATTCGATTTTAAATAAAAATTTTAAGTAACAATACACAAATTTTATTTCGATTTATTTTATGAATTTGTCTTTAAATGTTGTAAAGAATATGTGAAATATTTAGTACATAAAATTTGAGTAGGCAAAGAATATTTCGGTTGGTTTAAGATAAATGTTGGTTCAATAAAATTACATACAATACCTCTGTTTATGTTTCTAAGGATTGTATTTTTCCAAACCTAAAATTATTTTCTATAAAACTTATGTGGTATTATGTACGCGTATGCATACAGGAATAAAAAATATCATTAACATACACCAAAAGAAAAAAAAAAAGTGAATAAATTAAAAATGATGGTTTGTTATGTTCTATTGATTATTAATTAAGTTTAGTTTTTATATTATATTCATTGTTGCTCTATTTATGTTTTTGTTTTGTATTATAAAAACACGAATGTTCAAAATTTGTAAACGAAAATCTGATAATTGAATTTATAGTAATTTAAAGTATTTTGTTTTTGCATTTATTTACTTATTGAGGACAGAGTGTTTATTTACTGAGACAACTTTTTCAGACCAAAGTTACTGCTATCACTTATGACATTTTTATGTACAGGTTTAATGGAGTAGTTTTAAGTGATTTCTATCATTTTTTCTAAAAAGTCATTTTTTTACTAGTCAAATTAAGATTTAATTGTTAGTTATTTATTGCTCCTAAACTCTTCTGTACCTTTGACAGGCTACCTAATTAAAAGAATGTCCAAAATATTAAACAAAATAGTAATAATTTTATTAGGTAATTAGTTCTGTTTTCCACAGATGCAATCTAGAGTGAGTTGTTATTATAAAATAAGTTCACTTATTATTTTTAATCCAGATTTTATAGGATCATTTATGATAATTGTTGCATTTATAAATTTACTCATCACAATTTTTTTCCCCTCATTTCTCTTCCAATCATTATTAATATATTAGGTTTAATAAGGAAAAAGAAATAATGAAAAGCATTATTATTTGTAAAAGTATGTTGTATTATATACAGTGCGTAAAATAAAAAAAGTAAAAAACCTGAATAACTCTTGATTTAGTGATCGGATTTTAACTTAGGTTCTAGATCTCAATCTAAATGGTTTAAGGGCCAATCTTAAAATATGCTAATTAGATGGTGCAGAAGATATTTTTTTAAGTCAGGCAAACGTGCTTCCTCTACCTATATATATACATATCTATATGTATGTTGTTGTTAAATTTGGATATTTGTCCCTCAAAATATGGATGATATTCGCAATAAGGAAATTAAGGTCCCAAAAGTTTTTTTTTAGGTTGAAAGTTTGGGCTCCATTATTTAATTTCAGTTTTCACGCATTTCGCAATGTCTCGAGAACTTCTGAAACGAATTGAAAAAATTTTATACCTAATAATAAAATTCATTTACCTAAAAATATTTTCCCGACAAAAATAGTTTTTTTTAAAATTATTTATTATTAATAGTCGGAAAAATTTTCAATTTAAAAATGTAAAAATTTTTATATAATTTTAAAGAACATAAATGTAAATGGTAAAATACAAAATTTGAAAGAAATCTGTCGAATAGTTCTTGAGAAATTAAATGTTAAATATATAACTTTTTTAAAATTGAATAATTCAGTTGTATTTGACTGATTTAATACACATTAAATTTTATATTTTGTCATTTAAAATGACATTTGTTAAATTTTCAATTTAAAGTTCTTTCGTCTATTCTCTTAAATAAAATAATATAAAATAATTAATGCTTCTTAAAAATTATTTTTGACAAGGAACTATTTTTAGGAAAATGAATTTTATTATTGTGCGCTAAAATTTTTTAGTTCGTTTAAAAAAATTCTCGTGGTATGGCTATATATTTCGAGAGTCAAGAATTCGAACATTTAAAAAAAAAGTTATGCTTTTTTTAGAAAAAGATGTGTCTGTTTTTCTAAAGTATTTTGAGTCTTAGTATATAAAAGTTCAAACTTTCGATCATATGTCATTCAAAGTGTTTGCTTTTTTGCACATGGTACATGTGCACAAACAGAAGTTTTTTTTATATTAATTGAAAAGTTTTCAATTGATCATATTTTAATTTTTTTTATTTAAATAAATATTTTCTTTTAAAAAAAATTTTGATTTTATATTTAGAATTAACACGTGACTTAATAGCAGATGTATTTTTAATTGTTAGAGGGGGGCACCAAAATATTTTCAGTGCTTAGGGCCTCAAGAGGTCTTAATCCGGCCCTGCGTGCAGATTAGAGAATGCTAAGCTAATCTCCCGGACACTTAAAGGTATAGGGCCTGGTCACTGCCGACTACATTTGCTTCTATGCTCCCCGTTATATATATATATATATATATATATATATATATATATATATATATATATATATATATATATATATATATATATGCATGTACACTACTGGCCATTAAAATTCTGCACCAGGTAGGCGACGCACCAATAACGTGAAATTTGCAGGACGGATAAAGTATGTTGCTTTATGCAAATGATTAGCTTATCAGCGCATTCATGCAGAGCAAGGGGCGATAGCGGCACCTACAATGTGTATAAAAGAAGAGATTTGAGAGTAAGTTTCTCATACAGAAATTGAATTTGAGCATTGTTATTGGGTAAATTGTAAGAAAGAGAAGTGCCTACCAACGCATGTCTGAGTTTGATCGAGGTCTAATTGGGGCCTACCGGGATTGCGGTTTATCATACTAAAGTATTGCTGCTCACGTTGGTCGAGTTCCTATGACTGTTAGCAGAATATGGAAGCGATGGGTTCATGACGGTCATATGGAACGCCGTGCAAGAACTCAGCGGCCCCCCTTCACTGACAGCCGAGAAGGAAGACATGTTACCCACATAGCCTTAAGGGATCGTGCAGTTACGTCCCGAACTCTAAGTCAACAATTGGGGTCATTTGCAAGACAACAAGTGTTTCCTCGAACAGTTCGACGACGTTTGTAGCAGTATGGACTGTTAGCACGGTGACCATGGTTTAGGATAACCTTGACGCTGCATCACAGGCAGAAGAGCCTCCAATGGTGCGATCAACGATGAACCTGGACGCAAGAATGGCATGACGTCGTCTTTTCAGACGAATCCAGGTTCTGCATACAGCATCATGATGGCCACATCCGTGTTTGGCGACATCGTGGAAAACGCCCATAGGTAGCTTGAATTCGACATGCTCATACTGGCCCATCACTTGGAGTAATGGTATGGGATGCCATATGATACACGTCTCTGTCACCTCTTGCTCGCATTGCCGGCACTTTGAACAGCAGCCGTTACATTTCTGATGTGTTAGGGCCAGCTGCTCTACCTTATCATCGAGGCCTCCATAACGCTACGTTTCAGTAGGACGATGCACGACCGCATATTGCTCGCAATGTCCTGACTTTCCTTGACGCAGAACATGTTCGCCTGTTACCCTGGACAGCACTCTCTTGATCTCTCACTAATTGAAAACGTCCGGTCAATGGTTGCCCAATGATAGGCACGCAACCACTCGTTACTCACCGCGGTCAATGAATTGTGGCATAATGTTAAAGCTTCATGGAATGCTGTACCCGTCCATGCTATCCAATATCTGTTCGACTCGATGCCCAGGAGAATAATTGCTGTTATTGCTGCCAGGGGAGGCTGCTCGGAGTATTGATTCCTCAGGACCTATACATCCAAATATACTGACAATTTAATCACTTGCTCTTCCAACTATAATGTATGTGCCTAAGAAATCATTCTACAGAAAATATTTCTAAACACTATTAATATCCTTTTATTTACTAATAATAGTTTCAATAATTGTAAAAAACTACTTATTATTGATAAACTTCCTCTACAAAATTTTAAAAATTTCTTTCAGTTGTCAAAAAAATACTTTTAGGCTTACACTCGCCTGTGACGAATCATACAAATTTTGATTAGCACTAAAAGATTTTACAGTTTTCAGACAAAAAAAAACTTACAAAATTATTTTTCACAAGAGTTGATTTTTTAAATTCTAATCAATATTTTATTTAATTTAACAATGCAATAAGAAAGTAATTTTTTATAGGAAATATACTTGAAACCCTTTAATGAAACCCCATCCATTTGACAGAGCAAAGACATAAAATATTATGCGAAAATAAATATTTTCTTTAGTTTGAAGTTGAAATAGATTTTGAAAAAAATTCTTTTTCTTTACCCTTATTACCCTTTTTCATAAATAATAATTCAAGTGAAATATGACAGCTTGTTTAGTTGGGTTTTTTTAATTTCTATGACAAACCTTAAATTTTCAGCATGTTTTGTACCAAACCTTTCAATTTTTTTTACCTTTTTTGACATTTTTTATGACATTTTTCAATATAAACTCTTTTTAGTTTCCAATTATCTATGGCAATTTCTATGTTTATAAGACTGGATTATATTATATCCAAAAAAAGTTATAATTACAAACTTTATTTTAAGCATCTTATAAAAGCCTTTCCGAAAATATCTGCAATTTGAACTAAGACACTTCAATCAAATTTTATTTTAACATTAAATCACAAATTTATCTTTATAAATGTTTTAACAATAAAATAAATTAACAAAATATTTCAATTTATTTATTTTTCAATAAATTATAAGGAATTTCGTAGATGCAATTGAACGCTAAAATTACTTCCACTTTCTCAAGAAATAACACAAAGCTTTTATCATTTTGCTGCAGGCACGTTTAAGGATAAGTATATAAAGAGAATAACACTTTTAGTGCATATTCTTTTTATGGCTTCAATAAATACCCAATCGCAATGCTGCAAATTCCTTCGCTAAAACAGAAAAATTCTCGACATATATGAGCATTTAAAAAACTGAATTCTTAGAGAACTGCATGAATATGTCTTATTTTAATAATGAATAATAAAAAAAATAACTATTTCATATCTGGTTTATCACTATAATAGTGATCCTAATTTAAAAATATATAATTTCTTACATTTAAAACTAATTTTCCATATTTTTCCTATATTTTTAACTAATTTTATGAGTTCTATGTACTTGCAACATATGATATATATATATATACATATATATATATATATATATATATATATATATATATATATATATATATATATATATATATATATATATATATATATATATATATATATATATATATATATATATATATATATATATATATATATATATATATATATATATATATATATATATATATATATATATATATATATATATATATATATATACAGTGGTGGCCAAAAGTGTGGACACTTTTTGAAAGTTTCATGTTTTTCAACTTTGTGCGCTTGTAGAATATATTAATTTTCACTTAAACACAAACGTTTACATATCAAACTGAAGGTAATTTAATGTAGAATTTAATAATAAATACAGTATTACAATATCTGTTGATACCTTCAATCAGGGATCTCTTTTCCAACAACGCACCATTTATTTTTCAGCAGGATTCTGCTCCATGCCACACAGCAAAAGTATGCAAAGCATAGTTTCAAAATAAAGGCATAGGTATATTACCATGGCCAGGAAACAGCCCTGATCTCATTCCAATTGAAAATTTGTGGCGACGTTTGAAAATTCTTGTACGAAAAAAACGTCCATCCAATAAAAGACAACTAAGTGAAGCTATAATTGATTCTTGGCACCATGTGATTACGAAAGATGAACTCCAAACACTCGTTCACTCGATGAAAAGACGCTGTGAAGCTGCTTTAAAGAATAAGGGTTATCCTACTAAGTATTGATTGTGTAAGTATCACTTTAAAAAAATGCAAATCTAAGATAGATCTTACTTATAGCTGCATAACTTTGTTTGTAATACAGATATTGTAATACTGTATTTATTATTAAATTCTACATTAAATTACCTTCAGTTTGATATATAAATGTTTATATTTAAGTGAAAATTAACAAGTTCTACAAGCACACAAAGTTGAAAAACATGAAACTTTCAAAAAGTGTCCACACTTTTGGCCACCATTGTATATATATATACTCCGCATGTGTTGTAAGTACATAGAACTCATAAAATTAGTTAAAAATATAGGGAAAATATGGAAAATAAAATATTTTTAAGAAAATTAAAAAGCCGGAAAAGAAAATGAGGAAGGAATATAATCTCGTCCTCAGCTCTCCCAATTTATATCCACACAAAAGAGTAAAAGAGTACTTTCTAATATTGTATTAATATAGCCAAAATAAAATATCTCCATACAAATGTGTGAAGAGCACCAAAAGAATTTAAACAAAAATGGAACAAATTGAGCAAAAAAATGCAATTTTTTTGCATTTTATTCCTTTACTATATCAAGAAATATTCATCAATAAATTGTCATGATACCGTGTTATTTATAAAAAGCAATAATTTCTTCGATATAGCGATATTTCTTCGATATAGCGATATTTCTTCGATTTATAACCCACATATTTCTTTACAAAATAACTTAGGTTTGCAAACATTAATGTGTGTTTTGTAAAACTAAAAAATATAATTGATTTTCTTGAAAGAATAAAAATAAAACATTAGTTTAAAATAAAGCAACAACTTTTGCGAATTATTTATATTCTAAAATATCATATTTTATTCCCACTTTAAATCTTACTCTTATTTTTAGATGGCATATTTTTTCTTTTCCAGATATTATTCACTCTGAAAGTAAGTAATAAAGTAGTTTTTTCCGCAAATTATACAGCTTCAGCTAATTTTTTAAAAATATCATTCTCCAACAAAAGATTTACCTACGCAGTGAAAGATAGTTCTTTTTTAGCATAACGCTTCAGTTAATATTATCACGCAAAAATAAATTTCGAAATTTAATAAAAGCTCCGATAAAAGACACAAAAGAAAAAAAATCAAAATTATGCGGAAACTTTTCCCCACTTAGCCTACCTTGATTATAAAAGGAAAAACTAGGCATTTTTATATCACCTTGACAATTTTCTAAAGACATAAAAATTAGCTTTTTAAAATATTTGATTACCTGTAGTCAAACTGACTACTCTCAAGTTCCATTTTAATAAATTTTTAAAAGTAACTAATTTCCAATAAGTAAATAAATTTTGTGATTTGATAAAGCAAATGACTTGAAATAATGAGACAAATAATTATCTTTAAAAAGCAAACGTCTCTTGCTTCATGAAGCGCATAATTAGCACTTGATGTTTTTTCGAGTAAACTGGAAAAAAAGTAACAGAGTTTTTTTTTATTGAAACTCATTTTGAAACATCAAACAAACGTGACGTTGAGCACAAAAGTGTAGCGATTGTATTGATTAATGGAAATATAAATATTTTTGTAGAGTTTTTTAGTCCCCGTGCATTTGTCGATCTTTGTAATTTAATATGTTTTATTTCTTGTATGCCAAGTGCCAAGATTACACTCATCAGCAGGGGTCAACAAAAATGTATAGTTTCTAATTAGTCAATGCAATAGAAAGTATCATCAAAGCTTTTTGCCTGATTTTGAGGTCCCGCAGTGTTTAGACACGGTTCCCAGCAGATCACCGAAGTCAAGCATCACTGGCTACGGTCAGTGTGCGGGTGGGTGACCACTTGAATCAGTCTGCGTAGGGACCGAGGGTGTGCGGTTTTGGTCCTCGTTAAATTGTGCTATCGTAAAGTGCTCGACTTCGCGCGCAGGTCGTCGGGCTACCGAAGCGGGGTGCCATCCCCTCCACAGAGGATCAAAATTGCGATGGCATGTCTTCAGATCATCCTCCGGGATGTTTCCCAGACTGTCGCCAATAGCCCATTGTGCAGCTTTAGTGCGACGTAAATTAACAACAACAGCTTGATTTTGAGTTAATTTTCAATAAAATATTAGTCTCTTGTTAAGATTTTTAGATGCCGTAGCTAAGCGAGGACTGGGGTTTGTGGACTTCTCCTCATAAATATGTAGGAGTGATTAATAAAATAAACCCTTTACAGTTCAAAAAACAATTCTAAGACCTACTATTGATCAGTTTTTAATTGTTAAAAA
This sequence comes from Parasteatoda tepidariorum, assembly GCF_982258835.1. NCBI lineage: Eukaryota > Metazoa > Arthropoda > Arachnida > Araneae > Theridiidae > Parasteatoda > Parasteatoda tepidariorum. Next base: position 60,985,850 of record NC_141758.1, on the reverse strand, counting down.
AAAGAAAAATATCGAGCTGGAAGTGGAAAGGATATTTCAAGTAATACATATGAGGACAATAAACCTTTTTTTTTTTGGAAAATAACATGGGTATTGTTTTTGCCGATTAATGCAAATTTAGGGAAACGGCATTCTATTAGCAAATAACATTTGGTAATCTTATTTATGAGATTACGATTTAATTGACCAAAATTAATTGCACTTGTTTTAAATCATATCACATTAAAGTTACAAGCGAGGAAAGGGGTAATTTAGATAAAATCAGAAAGTAAATATTTACTGAAAGAGTTGGTACCGATGGATAAAGGCTCTGTTAAATAGCTTAAGAAAATATTATTGCAATAAACATTCTCGATGGCGTCGAATTGTGTAATTTTAACTTGTTAGGGAACAATCTGCTTTGTTACTTAAAATATTAAAAGTGATAGCAAATATATCAGGAGACTTATTAAGTGAAAGCACCCAAATTAATTTAAAATTATTGTGACAATGTAATATTACAGTATTTTTCAGAATGCAGCAATTTTAAATTTCTGAATATCATTCCTGTATTTTTTATTTTTAAAAAAGGCGAATATTTTATGTGCATGGATAGAAATTTTGGAATATGTAATATCGCCCAAATTTTCTAAGACCTTAATATGAACCAAAAATATTCTGCTTCTTAAACTTGATTATACAATATTATGTCTCATCTTATACACACTCAAATACCTACAAACATTGAAACAAGCATTGAGACAAAAGATTAAAAATGTTAATTTAGCAATTTTTAAATTTGTAAAATTTTGGATTTATGTCTGCATGATGAACTAAAACATGGCATTAATACAAAAAAATATATAAAAATATCAGAGGAAGACTAATCAAAAGAGGCAAAAAGTCGACTTTTCAAAATCACATAGGTTTAAGATTATTTATTTTTCATTTGTCCTGCTTTATAATACTCATTAAAACTCAACATATAAAATAAGCTATGTGTTAAACATAATATTATTTGAGATATTAGACATAATATATTACAGATATTTTGCAGTCAATATCGAAACGTATTTGGCAAAAAGGGTCTAAAAATTTTAATTAGTTATTTTTATTTTAGGTGTAAAATATAAAATAATAGTTTAATCAACTAGTCCGTTTTCGATTCCTTAGACATATTAATAGAGGACATGCATGCAAAATTTGAAATAATTTGAACTAAAATATTTTGAGATATTGCACGTAAAATGAAGGAAAATAGCCTAAATATTATTTTTTAAAAAAGGACAAAAAAAGCAGAATTATCAAAAAAAAATTTTAAAAAAATTTATTTTTTCAATCATTATGACTTTTTTCGATTTAGCGCCGAGAAAACTCAGAAAAGGTTTTTAAAATAAAATGTTTATAGTTTCATTATAGACGGGTCACATATGGACTTAATATGGACTAAATTACGCTACTTCTTAATGAATAATTTCATGGCTCGCCTTGTAGAAAGGTATGATTAAATTTAACACTTTAACTTAATAATGTTGTAAAATATTTACACTTTATTATAGTTCAAACTTGAACCAATTTCTAAAAGAGTACAATAAAATAATGAAAAAAATAAACGAAACGTTTGAAAAATCTTTAATAATAATTTGAATTATATATCTCAAATCATTTAAATCTTAAAATATCAACGAGTTCAACAATATTTCCTGTGTTTAAAGAATTTATATTGCAGTCAATAAGCATTTAAAGTCGATTCCAAATCGAATGACAAAACTCTACGATTTGCTCTCGAGAAAATTTAAAAATAAAGCAATAAGATCCTTCAACAGCTGAGATTTACATTTTAAGCCAAAATTTGAAATTCAAACTACCTTAGAACAAATCACTGGTCTCTCTTTATTCTAAAGACTATTAAACGGAATCATTGTAAGTTGAAATCCTTCACACGTAAACTTTATGTAGTTCAATTTCCAAATTATTATTCCGTTCATATGATGATTTTATTTCAAAATTCTATCGAAAAACATGTTTTGGAATACTAAAAAAAGCCTATTTTAATCAAGCAAAAACAATTGTTTTGCATATACATATGTAATGCATTTGCTAAGTTAGCACGTATTCGTTAGTTTATTATTTTATTATCATTACCTGTTAAAATTAATATTTTTAAGTTTCTTAAGCATTTACTTATAAAGCTAAAGAAAATTCAAACTCGAAAACTAATCATCGCAGCTAGTGTTATATTTGTTATTTTATAACCGTTGAACAGCCGATCCAATCTTGAGTTTGTGACTATCAATGTTCAACTCTGTAGCCTTGTAATTTTGAACCTAAACCAGAAGACAAGGGAACTCATAGATCCATTGGGACAGACTAGCCTTATTGGAGGACTTTTTGATGGAATTGACCACATTTGCTTTACCTACCACAATTAGACCAAGGGCATGGGGATTCTAACACATGATCCGTTCACCATTGGGGATATTTTTTGTCAACACTGTGGTCGGTGCAAGCCGGGAGCAGAGTTTGTGTCTACACATCACTTCTTTGATTCGAACCTGATTCACTTTATTAGGAGGCAAATACTCTATTGTTGTGATAGGACGTTCAAAATAATCTCCCCGAAATATCGTCCGGAAACCTAGTTTGGCGACATTTAAAAAAAATCACCACGGGGTGGGATATTTTAAGATCATCCCAAAATTAAGTGTCTTATAAAAAAATTATTTTAAAACACGTACCGAAAGCGAAACTCTCAGATTTAAACGAAAATGCTTGTGATTCTATTTCCCTTAGATCATCATTTATATTCATTTTTTTCTTTTTTTCGTTTCATTCGAAAACGATTTCACCTTTAATGTAAAACAGTTTTAACTTCAAATAAAATTGCAGCTATAAAATAAATTCAAATATTGAATACGTAAGAGTTCGTATTAGCAACAAAATTTTAAAAAAGCAGCAATTTAGAATAAATATAAGAGCAATACAAAATCCTAAGCAATCAATTCGCATTTCTTATTTCCGAAAATAAAATATAGATTCTTAATTTTGAAAATTTTTTAAAACATAATTTCGTAATCAAATTTAGATTTAAGTACAGTACCTAAAATAAGTATACATCTCCGATATATTGTAATTTAAGATATATTTACCAAACCAAATCTTTTCAATTTTTCTAGATTGCAGAATAACGAGGTAATCAAAATTAAGTTTTTTCTCACTTAAATAGTGAACTCCAACAAATCTTGAAAAACCTCAAGCACGCTGTTGTTTAATTTTAAAATAAAGATAATTCTCTAACAAGGAAAAAATAATATTTCTACGCTTCAACCTTTAGATAAATATAATTTAATTTTGAAAGCAGCTTTAAATAAAAAAAACTTTTAAGCCAAAAGCAAATTGAAAATGTTTCGTAAAGCATAAAAGATTGTTTTTTTTTTCTTTTAAATTCTTAAATTTTCATATAGCATGTGAATTCTTTTGGGAACTTGCCGCAGAAATTTCTGCGTTTTTATATTTTTCTATGCATTTTTACCGGCTTACTAAAAGATTTAGAACATGCAATCTTCTTTTTTAGAAATTTGTTTTACATTTTTGAAGAAAATTAAATATTGTACTTTTATCAAAAGTTGAAACTGTGATAAAAAAAAATTATAAATAGCAATATAAAATAGATTTTTTTCCCTAAAACTGTTGAAAATTCTTAATTTGTGCTAATAAACTTAATACAAGAAATAGACATTTATATCATACATTTGTCTTTTACCACAAGACAGTTTGAAGTTGGGTATTATAATCGAAGAATAAAAAAAAATAGTCTATTCTGGAGTAGATTAATTGCAAATCTTTCATATATTTTACGAAGCAATAAGTTTTTTCAAATAGTGAGATACCGGGTTTACCTTATTCCATTAAATTAAATGTTCATTCAGAAAAGAAAAAAAAGCTGGATGAAAATTACCTCAATATGGTAAAATTCACCGTTGTTTCTGGCGTAATAAGAACACCAAAAAGCTCAAAAATTTTTATCGAAGTGCTTTGGAAATGATTTTGGTAAAAATTAACAATAATATATCATTTTATAATATGCAATAAAATTTTGTAAATGAGATGAAATTCACCAATGTTATCATGATACCTTAAAGCATGTTATAAAAACCATTCAATAGATTAAATTTACTTTCCAGTTATGTAGTTTTTATTAAATGTGTTTAAAACAGGAACTACAACTTTGAAAACCAGAATTTTTGTGAACCATTTTCATCTAAATGGAAAAATTGCCTAGCGAATAAATTAAATATCGTATATTTTTGGTTAGATTAACCAGAATTATGTTTTTTTTTTAATGAAAGCATTATTGCTATTCAGCATGGTAATTTTACCTGACGAAGCACTCAAACATAGCGCTATATAACTCATATTTCAAATCATATATCTCATAATTGAATTTTTAATATAGAGGCTTTGTTTTAATATAAAATAAAACTAATTATTATTTTCCAATTTTTAGTGTAAAACAGATACCTAAATAATTTTCGGGACTATACTGATTCGACTGAGTTTGATTGCAAAGAACTGGTGTTCGAACCTAAGGGGAGATTTGAGGCCCACCCAGCTTCAGATCGATGGGTACTAGGTTGTTTGCGAAGTAAAGGCGGCTTGTGCGCAATGCTGACCACATTGCCACAATCATGCCATTGGTCACGAAATTGTGGTGATTGTCATGACCCTCTTGGCCCTCAATTGGCTAATACGGGAATGTTTTTATTTGTTGATTTAGCAAATTTCTGTTTATTTATTTATTTAGTTGAACTTTATGTCTTGTTTTTAGGTCTCACCGCTTACTTGCTGCTTTCGTAGACTCCCAGAAAGGCTTTTGCAGTTCCTTCCCAGTCGCTTCACAATCCGAGCTAGATCATTGAATACCAATGTAATTCAGTCTAGCTTTAAATGAATTTCAGTTTTGTGCAACGAAACAATTAAAAATTTCACATGATTGAAAAATTCGAAAAAAGATGCAACAAAGATATAACTATATCATTTCCAAAAATATTTAAAACAAAAAAAAATTATAAATTAAAGAATATTTAAGTATGAAATTAAATGACCCCCCAAAAAATTTCTTTGTTTAAAAATTTTAAATTTAATTTGACAATAAAATTAGAACTGATAATTATGTGTTGTTTCTTATGACACTTGGACAAGCCAAGCATTCCAGTTATTAGCCCTAAGACAGGCGAATTAAGACAATACGGCGCACCTTTCGTTTTTCAAGCGAGTACCGCAAGGGTGAAAACGCATCATAGCTTTGAACCTTCTGGATAGATGGTAGAGCCACACCTTTCTGAAGCCACTTCCACAATTTTGACATAGCTGAAGGGGAAGGAAATTTTCTCCAGATCCATTTACTCATTTCAGTGCTCAGCGACCGACCACAGGACTTCCAATTTCCCAGGTGTTACGAACATGTATGTTGCATGCGCTCGGTGGGTTTTAGCGGATTCGAGAATCGAACCCCGGCAACTCCGGACCAGAAATCGACTCGTTAACCATTCAACTATCTTGGCCCTGATTTTTTGTGATAATTATATTAATATATTTAATACTTCGCAAATAAAATCTTTCGAATACTTAACCAAATGAATTATAAAATATATTTATGAAAAATTCGGCATTTTAACGGCAAAACTGTTATAAAGATTAGTGGTATCAAAATTTAAAGTATTCTAAAAATGTTGCGTAATGTAAATATGACTCAGGAATAATTATCTACTTTTTTTGGTTTAATTAAATTATCAAAAAGTGCTGTCTAATTTTCATGATTGAACTACACTACCAAGAAGTAATTTTTCATTTTTATGATTAAATTTGCTACCAAAAACACTGTCGCATTTTATCGGTTGTACCAAAATTAATTTACCAAAAATTAATATCAAATTTTTATCGCACAAGTTTCAAATCAAATTACAGCAAAATGTACCGGCAGGCAAATTGTCGATAACTTTTACCGTTAAATCTTATTTACTATAAAATTTTACAGAACTAAAAATCTGATATACCATAATTTTTACAGAACTAAGAATCTGATATATACCATAATATTTATTTCAAAATCCCTATAGTCAAATAATTATAGTGTAAAATATACGGTATAACATTTTACTGTAAAAATAGATTTTCTGATAAATTTAATATTACAGATGATGTACCTAAGATGTCGTTACTTTTTCCCGTAATTCGATCCGGAATTTTTTGCAGTGTAGAACTGCAGTACCAAAAAGCAATGTCTAATTTTCATGGTTTAACTGCATTACCGAAAATCAATATCTCTTTTTTATGGTTGAATTACATTAACTAAAAGTAATAACTCACTTTAATGGTTGGGGGAAAAAATCATGTTTTGATACAATGTCAGAAAACAAAAAATCAACTCAGCTTTCTTACGTGAAAGGAAAATAATCTGAAAATGCATTTCTAATAGCATTTATGAAAACAAGAAAAATATTGTTTGAACCATATAATCTTTCTTTTAAAGTAAGTTATTTCTCAATATGCTATTTTTACTGCTGCCATAAATACTCAACACATCCCTATTAAAGAAAAGGCGAGTTCCATTTTGAAAATTCCTTCTTATATTCTTCCACATAAATAAGGAGACTGAAAACGAGAGAAAAGTAATAAATATAAATTTAAAGTTTTATTTTAATGCTTTTAAAGGCACGTTTTCATTTGAGAAAGGATATGTAGGAGATTTCAAAACTTCTTAGATACTTTACTCAATGATTGGAAATTCACGATGCATTTTAATGCTCATATATGCTTAAAATTTATGAAGAGTGAAGTATAAGCCTGGAATTTATTTTGCTGGAGAATTTCTTAAAATACTTTAGAATATGCATTTATTTATTTTAAGTACTCACATCAAAAGGAATTGAAGAATACTTTATAAAATAACATACACATTCATCACATATTCTTTTTCACTCCAAATTGGAACAAAGAGCTTCTATCATAGCTTTCCATCTCCCTCTGTATGTGGTCAGATATTTTGTCTCTCTCCATGTCATTTCAATTGTCTTCAATTCGCTTACAATCGTCCTGGGCCAAGTGTTTTTAGTCATTCCTCTTTTTCTACTGCCCTGAGGGTCCCAGCCAAAAGTTTACTTCATTTTAAATTTTTCTGATTGACGTAGAAAATGACCTATTCATTAACATTTACGTTTTTTTTAATTTCCAGATCAATTAGTTTCTGTTTTGCTTCTGTAAGGATTTCTGCATTACAAATTTTATGGAAATACTTGATACCTAAGATTCTTCTTAAACATTTGTTAATAAATACTTGAAGTTTTTTCGTATTATTTTTATTACAATGCCATGTATCAGATCCATACATTAGAAACTAATAAAAATATAAACTAATGATCGAAACTAATCAACATATATGTTGATTAGTTTCGATTTCTTTATTCTCTTAAACTAATGATCGAAACTAATCAACATATATGTTGATTAGTTCCGATTTCTTTATTCTCCAACATATTATTAGTTTCTATAGAAACTAATAATATGTTGGGCGACAAAAAAATAGTATTAATGTCCATGCAAGCAAACACTTATCTTGTAGGTTTACATTTTGAACAATTAATTCCTAAAAGAGATTATAATCCACGTTTGAGTAATAGTGGCTCAGAAGATAGAGCATTCGCCTTCCAGTGAGGTGAACCGGGTTCGAATCCCAGCGATGACTGGTAGATGCGAATTCCTCATTCGAGTCGAACTGACTACAGTGCTGACGTAAAATATGCTAAGTGGTAGACGGAACATGGGTTTGAGTCCCCTTACCGTCAAGCTAGCCATGGAAGTATTTTGTAGTTTTCCTTTCCATGTAACGCAAATATGGGTTAGTTCCATCTAAAAGTCCTCCACTAAAGTTAATTTCTCCCAATACTTAATCCAGAAGCTCACCTTTCTTCAAAATTGGGTTCGAAATTACAAAGCTACTGAGTTGAACATTAAAAGTTCTAAACTCAATATCGGGTTGACTCTTCAATGATGGTTATAAAATAGAATAATCCATGATCATTGAGGCATTCAAGTCATCTTATTAAACAGTTGCTTCCTTGCGGCATCTTGTTCCACAATTGTTGTAAAAGCTGCGCTCAATTTTGATGTTGTCCAACTTGACGTCCCAGATATGCTCGTTTGGTGACAAAGTTCGAGATCGAGAAAGTCAGAGAAGAGTAGTAATGTAGTAGTGGTATCCTTATTACACCTTTGTTGGGTGTGGCCGAACATAGTGTTGTTGAAAAAGGACTTCTGGGAGCCTTGTCATGAGTGGAGATAACTGTAGCTAAAGTATGTCACAAAAGTACCTCTGGGCTGTCATGGAACCATGGATCAATATTAGGAGTGATCGTGTGTTGTATGCATGGACATCCCAGACCACCACACCAGCTTATGTGATTTATGGCAATGAGCGCCCCCCAAATACTCTCTCAGAGAAATTGGTTCAAAGATGAACATTAAAATCGGTAACTTAACAAAGGATTAAATTAAAACTTTATTTCTGTTCAAAATGAACCATACACTCACAAAAAAATTCCGGTTAAATTTTCATATTGTGTGGTAATGACATTGCTGGTAAAAAAAAAACTTAATTATAGTTAATGCGCGATATTTAAACTATTCAATTGGGGTTTTTTCCGTTCATATGGCAACGCTTCACCGGAAATTCTAGATTTTAAAATTAAGTTCTTTCTGTGTGGCAATAAGTTCTTATCACCTAACATTTAGTAAAAAATACAAAACGGAAAATTAAATTTAAGTGTTTTTTATGCCGTACTTTTGGGCATCATAATAAAATTACTAAATTTTACTACATTTTCCAAATCTTCCCACGTATTATAAAGCTATACTTTATTGTTAATTTTACTGAAGCCATTTCATACATAAAAAGCGTTTTTATGTTCCTATAGAGTCAGAAGTTCGGTAAATTTTACCATATTCTGGTAATTTTGACTATACTTTTTTTCTAGCTGTAAAATCAAATAATTAAGTTTAAGGAGGAGAATAATATAATTGAACTTAGCACCATATTTCAGATACTGCTAATTTGGACGATATTATGTGTTCAATACGCTCAACACTCCTTTCCTTGTATTCAGCTAAGAACATTTGCTAACCTTGTTTGTTCTTAAAATCGATTTTTTTTTAAATTTTTAATTACGTTAAACTATATAATTGTTTCATCATGCATTTCTGTAAAGATTTAAAACTTTATTTGGAAGGAATTTAACCATTGTATGTGAAAATGAGTCCTGCTATTGAGCAAATCAATCTATTTTTAACATTCTTACTGGATACTGTGGTTCAATTAAAAAATAACTCAATTTATCATCACAATTTAACACATTAAAAGGGTTGAAAATTTGCTCAAAACTTACAATTTAAAACTTACGATTTAAAGAGATTCACCTTTAAAAATATTTTTTTGAAAGTATTATAACTAATTTAAAAAGAGATCTTAATGTAAGGACATAATAAACAAACTAGTAAGCTGTGAGAAATGTGATGTTCTCGATGAAAATACTTATCGGGGTCTACCATGCAAAACAAGATATGTTAAAAGTAATAGTATAAATAATTTCAAAAGAGATCTTAATGTAAATACATATTAATAAACAAACTAGTAAGCTGTGAGAAATGTGATGTTCTCGATGAAAATACTTATCGGGGTCTACCATGCAAAACAAGATATGTTAAAAGTAATAGTATAAATAATTTAAAAAGAGATCTTAATGTAAATACAAATTAATAAAAAAACAAGTAAGAGGTTAGAAATGTGATGTTCTCGATGAAAATCATTATCGGGGTCTACCATGCAAAACAAGATATGTTAAAAGTAATAGTATAAATAATTTAAAAAGAGATCTTAATGTAAATACAAATTAATAAAAAAACTAGAAAGCGGTGAGAAATGTGATGTTCTCGATGAAAATCCTTATCGAGGTCTACCATGCAAAACAAGATATGTTAAAAGTAATAGTATAAATAATTTAAAAAGAGATCTTAATGTAAATACATATTAATAAACAAACTAGAAAGCGGTGAGAAATGTGATGTTCTCGATGAAAATCCTTATCGGGGTCTACCATGCAAAACAAGATATGTTAAAAGCAATAGTATAAATAATTTAAAAAGAGATCTTAATGTAAGTACATATTAATAAACAAACTAGTATTATGTGAGGAATGAGATCTTCTCAAGGAAAATACTTACCGGGGTCTACCATGTGAAACAAGATATGTTAAAAGCAATAGTTTAAATAATTTAAAAAGAGATCTTAATGTAAGTACATATTAATAAACAAACTAGAAAGCGGTGAGAAATGTGATGTTCTCGATGAAAATACTTATCGGGGTCTACCATGCAAAACCAAATATGTTAAAAGTAATGGTATAAATAATTTAAAAGGAGATCTTAATGTAAGTACGTATTAATAAACAAACTAGTAAGCGGTGAGAAAATGTGATGCCTCAATGAAAATACTTATCGTGGTCTACCATGCAAAACAAGATATGTTAAAAGCAATAGTATAAATAATTTAAAAAGAGATCTTAATGTAAGTACATATTAATAAACAAACTAGTATTATGTGAGGAATGAGATCTTCTCAATGAAAATACTTACCGGGGTCTACCATGTGAAACAAGATATGTTAAAAGCAATAGTTTAAATAATTTAAAAAGAGATCTTAATGTAAGTACATATTAATAAACAAACTAGAAAGCGGTGAGAAATGTGATGTTCTCGATGAAAATACTTATCGGGGTCTACCATGCAAAACCAAATATGTTAAAAGTAATGGTATAAATAATTTAAAAGGAGATCTTAATGTAAGTATGTATTAATAAACAAACTAGTAAGCGGTGAGAAAATGTGATGCCTCAATGAAAATACTTATCGGGGTCTACCATGCAAAACAAAATATGCTAAAAGTAATAGTATAAATTATTTAAAAAGAGATCTTAATGTAAGTACATATTAATAAACAAGCTAGTAAGCTGTGAGGAATGAGATCTCCTCAATGAAAATACTTATCAGGGTCTACCATGCAAAACAAGATATGTTAAAAGCAATAGTATAAATAATTTAAAAAGATATCTTAATGTAAGTACATATTAATAAACAAACTAGTATTCTGTGAGGAATGAGATCTCCTCAATGAAAATACTTATCGGGGTCTACCATGTAAAACAAGATATGTTAAAAGCAATAGTATAAATAATTTAAAAAGAGATCTTAATGTAAGTACATATTAATAAACAAACTAGTAAACGGTGAGAAATGTGATGTTCTCGATGAAAATCCTCATTGGGGTCTACCATGCAAAGTAAGATTTGTTAAAAGTAATACATAATGTCCTCACTTTATAAATGGTTGTGACGATTCCAGAATATATGGCACAAGCTAACATAATAAAAATGTCGACTTATACTTGACTATGGTTTTACCTAGCATCATGTTAATACGTATTCTACTTACTCGAGATTATGGTTACCTCACCCCAAAATAAGGTTATCTGCTTATTTTAGATTATGATAGATTGAAATCTATCACCAACATAAAGTTTCTTTTTTTATTCCAATTTAATTTACCTTTCACCAAAACAAAATTTCTTGTTTATTTGTAATTATGAGATAACCTTGCACTATTATAAGACTTCCCAGATACCTCTGTATTATAAATTCAATAATTTGAGCGATATAATAGGACATAATGGTACAAACCAAAGAAATTTTTTCTAACAACTTATGGGGACAAATTGGTTTTATTGGCATGTTTGCAAGCAAGCTACTAATGCATTTTAAAGATTACTGCCGAAATGCACTAAAATAAAATTTAACATATGCTTCCACTGAACTCTTCAATTATATCAAGTCATCTAAAATCGATACCACTTTCAAAAAAGAAAATAGTTAAATTATTTTATTAATACATCAAAGGAAAATTGTTTGAGGAAAGCTAAAGTCGTTCTATGCCTCCAATGAAAAAAAATGCTAAACAAAGCAACTGAATACAAATATATCGATTGACTGTAACTGTGACTCAAGAAATGATTTTCTGTTTTGGTCTTACAAATAACACTTACTGTAAGGATTTTTTTAGAACTCTTTCGAGGCAGAAAGTGGTTTTTTGTTCCTGGAAAAGGAAAAAAAGTAAAGCTTAATTGAAAGAACGGGATCCTTTTTTTGCTAAAAGTAATGATGCGACGTTAGAAAAGAATCTATTTCTAACAGTCGTATTTGATTACGGTTTCCGATAACATAAAGAACTATATTTAGAGCATTTAGCTATACCTGATTAAATCAATTTTTATTGTTCAAGTAGAAAATCAGTGCTATTTCTTATCCATTATTCCATATTGTAGTGTCACTTTTTTTTAACCTCAGAACTCTAGATGTAATCAAATTTTTTAAAATTGAATAATATTGTTGACTAATATAATAGCTATATATTTCTATGTCTATTAGCTATACACATTTTCGTTAAGCTATATATATTACTTATCAGTTTTTATATTCAAAATAAGCAATTAATTGTCTAGTAATTGGAATCTATATGTTTTGTTTTGCTATATATTAGCTATATATTTCCAGTAAGCTGTATATTAGCTATCTATTTTCAGCAAGCTATATATTAGCTATATATTTTCAATCTACATATTTTTCAGCAATCTACTTTCATTAAGCTACATAATTGCTAAGTATTTTTTTAAGTATTTTATTTAGCTATATATTTTCAATCAACATATTTTTCAGCAATCTACACTCTATAACGAAAAAACCGACGCACCAAGAAGCAATTATCCGATTGCGCTGAAATTTCGTATACATGAATGTTTTGAACAGATATGGCAGGAATGATGCCGACTGGGGATGTATAGTCTTTAGCGACGAATCCCGCTTCCAACTGAGTCTTGACGATCATCGAAGACGTGTTTGGAGACGCACCGGACAGAGGTGGGATCCTGCCTTCACTATTCCACGCCACACCGGCCCTCAACAAGGCATTATGGTCTGGGTTGTCATTTCCTTTGACAGCCGGACCCCTTTGGTCGTCATTAGAGGTACACTTACTGAACAGCGGTACGTCGACGGCATCCTAATACCTGTTTTGCTACCGTTCCTTTTGCAGCGCCCTGGGCTGGTTTTTCAGCAGGACAATGTCAGACCACATACGGCACGCGTTGCTATGAACTGTCTGCAAGCTTGTCAAACTCTTCTTGGCCTGCCAGATCACCAGATCTCTCCCCCATCAAGCATGTCTGGGATATGATGGGAAGGCGATTGCATCTGGCACGGAATGATGACCTCGTTCGACAATTGGATCGAATTTGGCAGAAAGTACCACAAGAGACCATCCGGGAGCTTTATTGGTCTATGCCACGCCGTGTGGCAGCTTGTATCCAGGCTAGAGGCGGGTCAACACCTTATTGAACTTGTTACTGTAACTCTGCAATAAATTATTCAATTGTTCTGAAATTTTTAATTTTTATCATTTACTATTCTGTACATTGTCTTCCTATCCACACCGTTTTAATCGGACAACTCCTTCTTGCTGCGACGATTTTTTTTGTTATAGAGTGTACTTTCATTAAGCTACATAATTGCTAAGTATTTTTATTAAGTATATTTACTAAGTATTATATATTACTTCCAACAATTTTTGTAATCAATATCAGCAATAAATTGTTTAGTGTCAACTATGTGTTGTAGTTTTATTATGTTATATATAAACATATATATTAATAAAAAATGAAAAATTGCTTGCCAAATATAATCCAATCCCTTTATTTATCCTCACAGGCGTTTTAAAAATAATTTTAAAATCTTAAATAGTTAAACACTTTCCATAATACTTCTTTTTATCACCCTATTTGTTTTTCTCACGGTTCCTATAAATATCTCACGTTACCTAAAATAAAGTTGAAATGAAGAAATATATTGGTTTTTCCTGTGAATGATTTCAATTACCAAACTTTAAATCTTCAAAATACTTCTTTCCCTTTGGATGGACGAAATAAATTGGTTCTGCTTCTCGCAAGTATCCTTGAACAGAAGTAATTTGACTCGCGAGAGTAACTCGTGCTTCACAACAGCACCAAAAAGTTTTCTTCTTTCAACATTCTAAAAGAAAAAAATATTACATTATCTGCAATCCATTGGTTTGGTATATTTTTGTCTGCGGATGCTATTGGAAAGTACAAATCTCCACTTTTTAAGCTCGTATTTTCTTTTAGAGATCTCAAGAAGAAAAAAAAGTTTATTGTTACGTCTTCCCACCTGCAACGTTTAAATAAAATATACAAGGTATTTAAAAACGAACTTTGACATTAACTGTTTTTGCAAATAACAGCAAAATAATAAATTTACTAAATGTATGTCTGTGGGATTTTTATTTTATTGAAGTCATGTTTTTATCACATTATTTGCGAAAAAAAGAACTTTTTTATGTTTTTTAATAATAATGAAAATAAAATTTAATTGAGGAAAATTAATTAAAAATCTTTTTAGCGGATAAAATACAAAATATTAAATGGAATAAAATAAAATAAACTGGTTCCTTTTAGATTTCCAGATCAATGCCTCTATAAACAGAATTAAGTATATATTATTATTTATTTTAATGAATAATGAAGTAATACACTATCTGGATAAAAGTATCCGGTCGCCCGGATGTTATGGTGATGTAAGGATAATGGTGAGGGGGATGCTTCTCGCGGTTTAGTCTGGATTCGTTAGTTCCTGTGGTTGGAAGCGTGAAGTATCCGGTCACCCGGATGTTATGGTGGTGTAAGCATAATGGCATGGGAGTGCTTCTTGTGGTTTAGTCTGGATTCGTTAGTTCCAGTGGTTGGAAACGTGAAGTATCCGGTCACGCGGATGTTATGGTGGTGTAAGCATAATGGTGAGGGGGATGCTTCTCGCGGTTTAGTCTGGATTCGTTAGTTCCTGTGGTTGGAAGCGTGAAGTATCCGGTCACCCGGATGTTATGGTGGTGTAAGCATAATGGTGAGGGGGATGCTTCTCGCGGTTTAGTCTTGATTCGTTAGTTCCTGTGGTTGGAAACGTGAAGTATCCGGTCACCCGGATGTTATGGTGGTGTAAGCATAATGGTGAGGGGGATGCTTCTCGCGGTTTAGTCTGGATTCGTTAGTTCCTGTGGTTGGAAGCGTGAAGTATCCGGTCACCCGGATGTTATGGTGGTGTAAGCATAATGGCATGGGAGTGCTTCTTGTGGTTTAGTCTGGATTCGTTAGTTCCAGTGGTTGGAAACGTGAAGTATCCGGTCACGTGGATGTTATGATGGTGTAAGCATAATGGTGAGGGGGATGCTTCTCGCGGTTTAGTCTGGATTCGTTAGTTCCTGTGGTTGGAAGCGTGAAGTATCCGGTCACCCGGAAGTTATGGTGGTGTAAGCATAATGGCATGGGAGTGCTTCTTGTGGTTTAGTCTGGATTCGTTAGTTCCAGTGGTTGGAAACGTGAAGTATCCGGTCACGCGGATGTTATGGTGGTGTAAGCATAATGGTGAGGGGGATGCTTCTCGCGGTTTAGTCTGGATTCGTTAGTTCCTGTGGTTGGAAGCGTGAAGTATCCGGTCACCCGGATGTTATGGTGGTGTAAGCATAATGGTGAGGGGGATGCTTCTCGCGGTTTAGTCTGGATTCGTTAGTTCCTGTGGTTGGAAACGTGAAGTATCCGGTCACCCGGATGTTATGGTGGTGTAAGCATAATGGTGAGGGGGATGCTTCTCGCGGTTTAGTCTGGATTCGTTAGTTCCTGTGGTTGGAAGCGTGAAGTATCCGGTCACCCGGATGTTATGGTGGTGTAAGCATAATGGTGTGGAGGAGCTTCTCGTGGTTTAGTCTGGATTCGTTAGCTCCTGTGGTTGGAAGCGTGAACTCTGAGATGTATGTGGACCTTCTGGATAAAGCTACACTCTCAATTCTATGGCAATATTTCGGGGAAGGCCCATTTCTCTTCCATCAGGATAACTGCTTCATTCACACATCGAAGCTTGCATAGACGCGGTATTCTAATATCCGTCGTTGAACAACCGATCCAATTTCGGGTTTACGACTATTAATGTTCATCTCCGTAGCCTTGTAGTTTTGAACAATATCCAGAAGACAAGGAAATCCTGGATCAAATATTGGGAGAAATTTGCCTTCGTGGAGGACTTTTTGATGGAACTTATCCGCATTTGCGTTACATGGAGAGGGAGAATACGAGAACCTCCCACGGTTAGCCTGGCGGCAAGCGGACTCCATGGTCCATCTACCACTGAGGATATTTTTTACGTCAGCACTGTGGTTGGTGCAAGCCGGATACGGAATTCGTATCGACCAACCATCGCCGGGATAGAACCCCGGTTCACCTCATTGGAAGGCGAATGCTCTATCCACTGAGCCATCGCGTCTCACATAAACGTGGTTTGAGGAAATGGGAGTTCAAAAACTGGACTGGTCTTTTCAGAGTCCCAATCTAAATCCCATAGAACACATTTGGGATGAATTAGAGAGCAAATTACGTAGCCAGCCAAATCGACTGCAAGCACTCACTTCTGTTGTGATGGATGCCTGGAAGTCTATTCCCATAGCCACCTATCAAAAACTGGTGGAAAGTCTTTTCAAGCCTGTGTAGACAGTCGTCGATGCAAAAGAGGCACCAACATCATATTAATATGCGCCTCAGGACGCTATATGTCCATACCACTTGGTCTCCGCAAACTTTCAGCCAGATAGTGTATTAATGAAGTAATTTTAATAAAGTGTGAAGTGTATGAACAGAAGTAGTTTGACTCGCGAGAGTAACACGTACTTCATAACGGCACCAATAAGTTTCTTTTTCTCTCAACATTCTACATCGATGTAAAAGAGGCACCAACATCATATTAATATGTACCTCAGGACGCTCTGTGTCCCTACCACTGAGTGTTCGGTAACTTTTAGCCAGATAGTGTATTAATAAAGTAATTTCAATAAAGCGTGAAGTGTAAGTTTAATTTAAATTGGTTCTGCTTCTCACAAGTATCTTTGAACAGAAGTAGTTTGACTCGCGAGAGTGACTCGTACTTCATTACGGCACCAATAAGTTTATTTTTCTCTCAACATTCTACATCGATGTAAAAGAGGCACCAACATCATATTAATATGCACCTCAGGACGTTCTGTGTCCCTACCACTGGGTGTTCGGTAACTTTTAGCCAGATGGTGTATTAATAAGGTAATTTCAATAAAGTGCGAAGTGTAAGTTTAATTTAAATTGGTTCTGCTTCTCACAAGTATCTTTGAACAGAAGTAGT
Source organism: Parasteatoda tepidariorum (assembly GCF_982258835.1). Classification (NCBI taxonomy): domain Eukaryota; kingdom Metazoa; phylum Arthropoda; class Arachnida; order Araneae; family Theridiidae; genus Parasteatoda; species Parasteatoda tepidariorum. The sequence goes on along the minus strand of NC_141758.1, from coordinate 60,968,505 downwards.
TTGACTCGCGAGAGTGACTCGTACTTCATAACGGCACCAATAAGTTTATTTTTCTCTCAACATTCTACATCGATGTAAAAGAGGCACCAACATCATATTAATATGTACCTCAGGACGCTCTGTGTCCCTACCACTGGGTGTTCGGTAACTTTTAGCCAGATAGTGTATTAATAAAGTAATTTCAATAAAGTGTGAAGTGTAAGTTTAATTTAAATTGGTTCTGCTTCTCACAAGTATCTTTGAACGGAGGTAGTTTGAATCGCGAGAGTGACTCGTACTTCATAACGGTACCAATAAATTTTTTTTCTTTCAACATTCTAAAGGAAAAAAAAATATTACATTATTTGCAATCCATTAGTTTTGTATATTTTTTTTCCACGGATGCTATGAGGAAGTGAAAATCTCCACTTTTTAAACTCGTATTTTCTTCTAGAGATCTTAAGAAGAAAAAAAAGTGTATTATTTTACTTTACCACCTGTGAGGTTTAAAAAAATGCACAAGGTTTTTAAAAGCAATCTTCAATATTATTTTTTTAATATCAATAAAGTTATAAATTAATTAAAGTTTTAATGCATAGACTTTTTATTTTAATGAAACAATATTTTAATAACATTTACAGGACACTAAAATATATTTTTTTACACTTCTTAATCTAAACTTATTGACGCAGATAGGACACCGGTATCCTTTTTACACATATTTCTTTCTGACGCTCTAAGTACGATCAAAAATATATTTTGGATATTTTTTGAAAATAAAAAACACTCTAGTATTTTCTAAAAGAAATTGTTATATTATCGGAATTATATTTGCTTCGTCTAAAATATAAGAATACAAGTTTGAAAATTTTTCATTCATATTCAAAAATTTATCACTAATTGATTTTGTAAATTAAAGGTATTTCAATAGGAATTTTTATGGTTTCGCTTTGATATGAATAGCTGAAAATAAATGCAAATTTGAAAAATTATTGTCCGGAAGTGAGCCGTGTTTGGATTATTTTATCTTTATCGCAGAAAAAGATCATATGTCTTTCATGCTGTTGTATTTTATAATAAAATGCTAAATATAATATTTTTCACTAATTTTGACCTAAATAATGACAAATAATGAAAAAAAGCGTACAAAATATGTTTGATGAAAATTCTGTGTTAAAACGTTTATAAAAATTAAATTTAATTGTAAATAAAAGAAATAAAAAACATTTTAAACAGACAATGCAGCACCACAAACACAATAAAATAAAGCAAACTAGCTTCTTCTAGATAAATGCTTGCAAATATATAATTGAATGCATGGTATGATCAAGAGAGTGAAGAGTATACAAATTTGAAAACTAAAAATGGCATTAAAATGTGTCAATTTTTCTATTAATTTAAATATGTTTTTTTAATACTTCTGCGAAATATAAATTACTTTCAATAATGAACCAGAAAATAATTAGATAATACTACTTCCAAAGACTACTAACTAATTGTCATGGTACTTATTTAAAGCTTAAAACCTTTTCCTCACAAGAACACACTTATGAAAAATCTCTTTTTCTGTCAAATTTATTAAACTACTAAAATAAATACTAACTGATCATTCACCGATGGTATTAAACCTTTAAATATGTTAGAAACTGCTACATCAAGCAATTTATGTGTCTTATCACAAATAAGAGCCTCATGTTTTCTAGATTTTTAATATAATTTAAATCTTAGGTTTTTATTTATTTTACTATCTTTTTTTTTCAACAAAATATTCATTAAGATTTTTTTTCTGTAACCGTGGTTAAGCAGAAATCAAATACTATAAATAAATAGTCTTTCTTTAACTGTTAATACAATTACATAAATATCCTTTTAAATTTTTGTTGAAGGCCGAATTTTAACATAATTAAGTTCCTTAAATTTAATTTCTCACTGAACAATTAATTTAACCTCTACTTCGTTTTATGGTTCGATTTTATCTCGGAATGTTGTTCTTAAAGTATTGGATTTGTTTTTATTTGCGATGAATTTCAGTTTGATTAAATGTTATGATATTTAAGAATATTTTAATAATTTGAATGTCTTTATTCTAGTAAGAAATTTTTTCTTGAAATTTCTTGAAAATGTAATTTACATAACTACTACATCTCATTTTTGCTCAAATCTACTTTTCCTTAAATAACTTCTTTGACTAATTAAAAAAAGGTTTTAAAAAAACTCAGCAAACAGATTTGTTTGATATATTGCCCATTTTTTTCTCATGAATGAAAAAAACTTTTGTGCATGGCACTCTCAACCACTTAATTATGAGTGTCATTTATTTAATTAGATTTACAATATAAAATAAAGCAGCAATAATTAAAATTGGTTTTAATATAAAATGGGTATTCATTCCTTTATAAAACTATCTTAATATAAAATGGGCATTTATTTATTTTAGCTGACTTAACTAGTTTAAATAAATATCCTCAAGTAGTTGGTTGCTTTGAGCTCCATTTTGGTCAGTCAAGCCGTTATGTACGAGGTTATGTACAAATTTGTCCAAGTATCTTGATAGTTAAAACATTATTTAAAATCTAATAATTTAATATTATAAAATACTTTTAGTAACGATGCTATTCTGTAACGATGCTGTGATGTTCTGTAACGAATACGAACTTTTCAGAATATATAACAATAAAGTGCTGCTGAACTTGTTGCTTGCTTTATAAACACAAAAACCTTATAAGGTCACAGGTTTCCTTCCTTATTTTTTTTAATTACTTGTGAACGCAAATTATACAGTTCCAACGCAAATTACACCTCTAAAAAGGTATCAAAAAACATCTTGTTAGTAAAAATATATCTTTGGTCACTCTTTTGAGAATAGATGATCTCTAATATTTTGCTTTAAAGTCAGCAATTTTCGAAGTAAATAATTAGTAAATCTTTAGTTTTTTGAGCGCCTTGTATATACCTTATTCACCTCAGTAATTTCAAGCTTATAAATCTTCAAGTTTTTCTCAAAATGTAAGGTACAGCAAAAAAGTGAGAAAAAATTATTAAGACGAGTTAAAATTTAAAAATTTCAAACAAATTAGAATTTCAAAAAAATTTATTCTAAGTTCATAAACAAAAAGGGCCTTTTCAGCACGCCAATTTTCAATTTTGTGTTTTGTAGAGAGGCATTCTTGTGGTCTGCAGAGAGGCCTGCATGGTATTTTTAATGCAAGTTTAACTGTAGAAAATTCGCTAAATATTTCTCGAACATTTAATTTTATTATTCCATCGTACTCCTTGTACAATTTTCTACTCTTCTTAGTAGATTTAAGTTGCTATGACTAATAGTTTTTGAGTTGCCCAAATCAACAGTTCTCGCAACAACGGTTCAACAGTACTCCTAAATCAACAGTTCACGTTAAATTGTACAAGTTTAATTGCACGCCTAAAGCAACAGCGTCTGTAACTTTTTTTAATATAAATATGGAATTTGAATAAATAATTTTAAATCTTTCATTTAAATCATGGCTCTAAACGAAACATGATTTTAAAAAATGAGACAGTAAATATATCGATATAAACACGCCGCAATTTCGTATAAATATTAAAACGCTTTAAATTCAAAAATCCGAAAACATGCAAATTTGGACAGGATCCGCAAGAAAATTGCCAAGATATATATGAAAAGATTTTATTTAGCTTAATATCAAATCAACATAAAGAATTATTCAATTACGATTATTTAAAAAGATTTAATTGGGACTCAAACATAATACAAAATAATTTTAAACGAAAACAAAAACTCAAATATTTGTATAATTACGTGAATCTAATAACCCATTGAATTCCAATCTATCCATCTTTTTTTAACCAAAAGAAGGAAAAAAGAGCAACATATGGTACCAAAAGTTTCCTGAATCAAACAGAAATTATTCTCTAGTCTAACTCAAAATAGCTATTTAATTCAAAATTCCTGTGCAAAGAACCCACTGGTATTAATTATTTCAAGGTGAAATAGAGACTGTCGCCGCTTATTTAAAACCCTAAATGTATTTTAATTATAAGTTCTGGAAAGTTTTAATTCCGAGGTAGTGCTGTGTGAGGATTACTAATAATTAAACTCGGTGTTTAGATTGAAACTTGAGATAGCTATTCCAATCATTTATAAAATAACGTTTAGTTACTTTAGCAAAAATAAAAATAAAAATTGCATACAAAGAATTTCCATTTTTTAAAGTAAATAGGCAATTTCTAACGTAATATTTTTGTAATTATTTTTTCTCATCTGACATTATTTGTATTGCGCAAGTGTGTTACTGGTAATATATGAATGCACTTTTCTACAATAATTATTAAAAGTGGTGGACCAGGGAGTAAAGTTCTCACCTCCCAATAAAGTGATCCGGGTACGAATCCCAACAATGACTAGTGAAACGAACTCCGCACACGACTCGCACCTATCACAGTGCTGACGCAAACTATCCTCAGTGGTAGATGGATTATTGTTCAGAGTCCGCATTCTGTCTTGCTAACCATGGGAAGTTTTTGTGGTTTTCCTCTCTATGTAATGCGAATGCGGGTTAGTTCCATCAAAAAGTTCACCACGATGGCAAATTTCTCCTAATATTGGATCCTAGAGTACAATTGTCTTCCGAAATGGATCTAAAATTACAAGGATACGGTGTTGAACATTAGTAGCCGTAAACTCCAAAATTGGGTGGCTGTTCAAGAACGGTTATAAAAAATAAATTTTTAAAAATAACAGATAAAGATAATTTTGATAAGTAACTAGAACCTGTTTAAATCTCAAGAATAATCAGTCATGTAGCTAAAAAAGATTAACAGCTTTCGGTGGCATTTCCAAACCAAGATTTTTATGCTATTTCTCAGTCAAATCCTTAAAATGCACCTCGGCATGCACAGACACCGAAAAAACCAAAACATTATGAATGTCAACTCAATAAAGCATTGCACCCTTTTTGACCTTCAAAACAGCTGCAACTCGCTTTGGTATGAATGCTACAAGTTCTAGGTAGATAACTGGAGATAGATTCTGTCAACTGACTAACCAGCAGTTACATAGTCAAGATATTCCGACACAGTGGTTCTTGATCTCGTCACTGCCTTTATGTAACATCTCAATATTCTTTATTGAATTAAGATCCGGCGAGTTAGACGGCCAAGATATTAATTTGAATCAATAATATTTCATTTTCTTCTTAATTTTCTTTTTTACGAAGACACTTTTTGCTTAGTATATTTGCTTAGTATAACTTTTATTTTAACAAGAGGTGCTTTGTTAAAATAAAAGTTATTTTGCTTTTGTTTAATGTTAATAACACTTGCTTTATAAAAACTGCATCATTAATTCCTAACAATGAGTCTACCTTCGAAACATCCTCATTTGAAAGTAGGCCTAAGATAAATGGTAAAACTGCTTTTACGTAAATACGATTATGAAACAACTATTGTTTTGAATAATACATTGTATTTTTAAATTTCTATTTTTTGGAAACTATTTCATTAATAATAATTTCGATACATTTCATTTTTTCATTTACCTTTTATGCATTGTAACTTTTATTTTCCTCGATATTTTTTCTTAAATATTTTTTTAATAATTTAAGTTTCTGTTAATTTTAAAATGCAGAATCTTGATTTTTATAAGCACCACTTAATAACACCAATCCTTTTACAATATTCCTTTCCAGAAATCTTTTTTTTTTTTTTAATATCAATGCATTATATGCGATGTCATTTTTTTTACATTTATTCACGTTTTACTTTAAAGATTATTTAAATATAAGTCGGTTAAAGCAACAGTATTATAATTTTGATGTGATACGCTTTTGAAAAAATGGAAGAAAGAAACAATACAGTGCTAATCGAGGAATCGGGGGGAATCACAGAAACATTCGATCCGGAAATCGTAGAAACAGCGAAATGGTGAATTAGAGAATAAGTGAAAGGCCAACGCAATGCATTTTGATATTCAGTGAATGGATGCATTAAAAAATAAGTGAATCAGCCTATCAGCTATTGATGTATCATTTAATAACAAGCACTAATTTACAGATTAATTTATAAATCAATCAATCATATAATCAATGAATCAATGACACTGATCCATGAGCTGATATCATTTGCTGTATGGAGAAAAACTTCTTGTAAAATTACAGCATTATATGGTAATAAAATTTCAAGAAAAAAATCATAACTCTGATAAATAAACCAAATCATGTGGTATTTAAGCCACTCTTTTGCTAATTTTTCCTTCAAATAATAATAGTTTACGGGAAATTTTGGTTTCCAAAATTATTGTTCTTATTACCACACATTTAGTAAAAAATACAGAACTGAAAAGTAAATGTAACTAAATAAATCGGTTTTATGCCATACTCTCAAAGTATCACGATAAAATTACCAAATTTAACCACATTTACTAAATTTTATCACGTATGAAACAGTATTTTTTTGTTAGTATTACCAAAATTCTTTACCAAAGCAAATACAAGAATTAGCTAGTTTTTTGGTGCTCCCATTCAGCCAAAAACAAAGTAAATTTTACTGTATTCCTGTAACTTTAACTATACTTTTTTATCAATGTGATTTACTTATGAATCTGCGAATAAATGCATTTGAAATCGTTAAATAAACGAATTGTTAACTGGGTAAATTAGTGAATCAACATTCTCGAGAAAGGATGTGATTGAATTTTTAAAAAAATTAAATCTTATAAGCTTAGTATACATGGTTTCACGGCAGTTGACAAGCACAATATTGTTCATATTAATTAATTATTTAAGAATATACTTGGTAATATGGCTCATACTAATAATTTTTATTTATATTGCAAGTACATAATACTTGTGCTGAATATGAGATGTTAACCAAAAGCTTTTTAATTGATTTTTATATACCATTACTATATTCACACATTTCTTTAAAAATTTCATTTAAATAAAAATAATCTTATAACTAAAATTGTGATTGTTATACCTAATAATAATTATATCTTAGACATGCAATTTAGCTAAGTATGCACGTTTAACATAAAATACACTTTTACTTCATGTATCTTAAAAATATTTTCCCAATTTATAGTGTTACAATGATTTATGTAAAAACATTATAATATCGATTAAGATACACGACCCTACAATAATGGAAAAAATGCTTTCAGTTTTTATAATTTTTTTTTAAATCTCTCAAAAAATACTTAGAAAAGTACTTTATAACTTTGGAGGTAATTAGTATATGAGATTTTTCACACTTAGCAATGAAGTTTAAAGCTTTCAGAGCAATTTATGTAACTTGTAGCGATTACTTTGATTGTTACTTGCATTTACTGCATAAAATTTCATAAACCAAATTTATGAAATTTTATGCAGTTAATGCAAGTAACAAGGAAAGTAATTTGTGCCAGTCACAACCCCTGATTTTCTGACATAGGGTGTTCAAAAATACCTGTTTTCTTTCGTAATTTATTGTTAGTCCTTGTAACCTCTTAAAGTTTCAAACCTTATTACTAATCATGTAAAAACGCTTGCACTTTAAAAACTACAAAATAATCCTTTAAATATATCTTGAGAAATTTAAAAAAATGCCAAAAACTAAAAGTGGCTCTTCCATTTTTGTTGGGTAGTGTGGATAGATTTATAGAAAATAAGAATTATCTGTTGCTCTAAAAGTTTAAATTGATTTATCGTTAAAGATGTGCTTCAAAAATTTTTAACTTCATCTTCTACCTAAATAATTAGTTGGTTTATAATGATAAAGGTAATTTGTTTAATCCCATTTCGGATGAATGAATTATGACTGCTATAAATCGCAGATATTTATTTACGTGATCAGCCAAATTCCAGGCAAATACATCTTGTTAATGACCAGGCTTCTCTTATGGGTTATACAGTCTTTTTATTTCATACTGAGATAGAACTGTTTCCTAATTAGTAATGCAGTAGTACACGTGCATTTTTTTATTACATGGAAAGCTCAGTAAATCACAAAACATACGGGAAGATAAATTGAAAATTTTATTCTTCTTTAATTTTCAAAATTAAGTAAAACGAAATCAATGCGAAGAGTTACAATAGAAACAGACCTAAAACTTGATCAATCTACAATTTGTAATTGTATAAATTTCTTGCCGAAACAAAATTTCATAACCATCGATATGGCTACATTTTAATTGAACATTTAAAATGTGCAGTAATATAATATACTTTTTGCATCAGTAATTTTATTTCTTTCTCAAATCACATTCGCGCACTTAGAAAAAATGTCTCCAAAAACTATCAGAATGGGGTCAAATTTACTGTGCTTCAGGCTCGATATTTTTTAAGCTCGGTAATTTTTACCGGGGTGCTTTGGTAATGATTTTGGTTAAATTAATCACATAATATAGTGTTATAATGTGTGATAAAATTTTGTAAATGTGCCAAAATTTAGTAATTTTATGATGTCAAATTACATAGCGTCAAAACTATTTCTTCAGTTAAATTTAATTTTCGGTTTTGTATTTTTTACAAAATCCTTGATAATAGGAATTATAATTTTGAAAACCTAAATTTCCGGTAAATCGTGACCATATAAAAGGAAAAATTACTAAAACAAAGGTTTAAATGCAATATAATTTGGTTTTATTACCAACATTATATTTCTTTTTACCAGAAATGTCATTGCCATACAGTACTGTAATTTTGCATTTTTTTCCTCCGTGTGTGAAGTTATTCTTTCTGGCATTATAGAAATATATCTAAAACGAAATAATGTCTGTTTGTTCGTCCTGTGTAATTTTTTTCGCCCTAACAGGATTGAAATAAAACGAAGCAAAAGCTCAAAAATGAAGACATTTTATTTAATTTTATAACCGTTGTTGTACAGCTGACCCAATTTTTGGATTTACTACTACTAATACTCAAATCCATAGCCTTGTAATTTTGAACGTAATCCAGAAGACAGTTGAGCTCCTGGTTCAAGTATTGGGAGGAATATGACTTCATGGATAACTTTTTATTGGAACTAACAAGCATTTGCATTACAAGGAGAGGAAAACCATGTAAAGCTGCCACGATTAACCTGACGACAGGGGGACCTGACGACTACTGAGGATATTTAACGTCAGCACTGTGGTCGGTGCGAGCCGGTCAATACAGACATGGGAACAATCTACTTTGAGTCAGTCTCGTGGTGTGTGTTTGTGAATTACAGACATGAGTACAATCTACTTTGAGTCAGTCGAGTTGTGTGTAATACAGACATGAGAACAATCTACTTTGAATCAGTCGAGTGATGTGTGTGTAATACAGACATGAGAACAATCTACTTTGAATCAGTCGAGTGGTGTGTGTGTGTGTAATACCAATTTTGTTGTAGGAATAAAGTGACGCATTGTTGCAATTTAAATTTGATACGATTTTAATTCCTTTTTTTTTCAGTTACTTAAAAGTAGACATTCTTGTCTACTTTTATATGCTAGTTTTCGCCTTGATTTTGTCAAAAGTGAGTTTCACTGAGGGCTTACTGAATGTTTTTCATAATAATTTATCTTTGGTAACGTCAGGTGAGCACAGTGAAATCAGTGAGGATATCTTTCGTGGTATATAGTTTAGACATCACTGAAATTATATTGGGGAAACTATTTTGATCATTCTTTTAATTTGTTTACGGTTAAACTTTTATAATGTGTTTCTAGACCGAAAAATAAATTCCGGTTAAATTACCATACTGAATTGTGAAGACATTTCTGATACAAAGAAAACAACATAATTCTGGTAAGCATTATTTCTTCAAACTCTACAGTATTTAAGCCTTTCATATGGTTACGGTTTATATTCATGAGGTAACAGTTTATCTTAAATACTAATATTAAAAATTAAAGTTCTTATTACCAGATATTTAATAAAAATATTGAACTGAAAAGTAAATTTTAATGTAGAAATGGTTTTTATGTCATGCTCTGAAGTATCGAGATGAAATTGCCAAATTATGCCTCATTCACCAAATTTTAACAAATTCTATAAAACTATATTCTAATTTTAATTTCTCGGTAAAAAATACCGTGCTTTTTGGTGTGCCCATAGAGTCAGAAACACGGTAAATTTCCCCTTATTCTGGTAGTTTTGACCAGATGAGGTAAAATGAGTTGAATATAATACATAATTCGAAATTCGTACATCAATTTTTGTCAAAAAAAATTGACGAGCTTGCTAATTTAATCATATTAAATTATTTTGATCATATTCACTGTTACTCAACAACCTTCATTATTTAACCACAAATTTTTAAATCAATTCGTATATTCTGGTCCTTAAACTTTTGAAAGTATTTAAATAATGTTCATCAGTAAAGATTTATATTATTGAACCAAATTTTTTTGAGGATATTATCGCAAGAATTTTAATTATCTTTAAATTATAATTTAAATCTAATTATTCCAAATCCAATTTAAATCTAATTATTCTAATTCTAATTTAAATCAAAATATTTTGACTTTAATTTAAATCTAATTAATCTAATTCAGATTTAAATTCTAAACATTTAATCGTTAATTTTTATTTAGTTATCGTTATGTTCTCATTAAGTTTAAGGTAACTATTAAACTTTACAGCATAAACATTTTCGAACTAAACTTTATTTTATTATTATAAGTTTAAAAGAACTATCTCATTCATCCGCATTTTTATTTGCCAGCAAAAATTTCACAAGTATGTTTTTTTTTAGTTTTGTATATCCTCACCCTTTAATAAAAGTCTGCATTTCAAAAAAGAATTTTTTAATGAAGCGACGAGTTTCTGAATAATGAAAAACAGTAAAAAAAAATATGGAAAGCTGATATTATCATGAAAGCTGATAAATTATCTCTTGAACTGTAAAACTCTTTATTGATTAATCAATAAAGAGTTTAATAGCTGATTTTGAGCTAGAAATTGATATTAAACTCTTTAGTTTCTCCGCTTACTGGAAGATAGGAAACTTAACGGCCGTCATTTTATGTGTTTTTCCTACATCTCCTTTTTGAATTTTTGATCTGGTATTTATCACATCATCTTTGCATATTTTTTTACGAATTTTCTGACGTACCAGTGAAAATAATGAGAGAAATGTATACTTGTTTCAATGAATTTTAATTATAAGTTAAGATCAAAAAATTTATCATTTTTAGAGAAATCTTGATAAGTGGATCTGTGATTTTTATTTTCTTTTTTATGGAGATGGCCCACTCACTAAATTGTCCACTTACCAAGACATTCTTTGTGGTCAGGTCAATCATTTCCGCCCACATCTTTAAAATGAAAAAGGTTTTGAAAGATTTTTATTTTGAACTTTATATAATGACAACGATGTAATTTATCATTGAAAGAATAGATAACTGATTTTATGAACCCACATAAACCCCATAAATCTCAATAGTCTGCAAATTCACCTGATTTGAACCCACAGAAAAATGAGATTTTTTTAGAACAGCAGATAAAACCCCGAAATCAACGTCCGCTAAATTTGGTGAATTTGTGTAATTAAAATTTGAGAATGACTTAAACTGGTTGCGAGGCATTCCAGTTTTCTCAAACTCAATCAACGAGAGAGCTTTAATGACAGATTGAATATGCGCCCTGCTGCGTAACTCGCTGTTCTCTTTTCCAGCTACTAGGATCGAACTCACAAGCCCTAAACTCAGCAGTAGAGATACACCTTGAGTTAATTATGAAGTTTTCAAATGCTTCGAAAATTGTTTTCAGAATATCAAAATGCATCCGAGTTATCGCAAGATTATTCCCTACTGATTAATATAGAGTACTCTTGCCCTAATTTTTTATAATGATGAAGTACAGCGTAAGAAATAACTCTTCTGCTCATCTTTTCTTACATAATTATGAATTTTAATGTTATTAAATAATAAAAATGGTGGTGGTTATTTCAAATCAAGTAGTGTAAAAGAATGATTGTGCAATGAAACAACAGTTATGTATGGTATTTCACTATACCACGTTGGTGTAAAATAGTTGCGATGATGATTTAAATTTTTGAGCTATCAAGGGTGGCGCATACTTTGTTAAAGTTTGATCAATCGAACATAAATTATTCCGGGTAATTTTTTTATTTTTTTGCTTAATGTTCAATCGCTATTCACCTCACAAGTTTTGATCACATTTTTGAAATACCATAACGTTACAATTCAATTAATCAATCAAAAATTAAACAAAGCTAATGGATTGCTAGTAATTTACAGTTTTATTTCTGCTTTTTAACTGTTTTTGTATTTGCAAAAATAAAATCTCTTGGTAGACAAATTTTTTATTACATATGGAGAATAATAAACTTCAGTGTTACCCACCTGTTTAGTGTATTCTGAATCAATCTTGGAACTTTTTTTTCTCTCCTTAATTCATTGTCAGTGTATTCTAAAAGTTTACAATAATATTTTATTTTCACCAAGACATTATCTACTGAAAAAACCTTAATCCTGTTCTGCTGCGTCAAATAACTAAAAAATTTTTGCTTTTACAGTCCTTCGCTACTAACAGCTTTTCCTAAGAAATATATTTAGTTTAAAAACTCTTTGCTTTAAGCTGTTATATAATCCTTTTGTATTTTCAGTTATGGTTTGTTGTATTTTTTTTTTAAGTAAAAAAAGCAAGATAAGTCAATGTCAGAAAAGTAAAAGTTACACCAATACAAAAAGAACTTTTCTTTTACTGTTTAGAAAATTTATTAGGAAAAAATTTATAAATACAAAATATAACAGAAGTTTTTAAAATATTTAACTCAAATGTTATATATATATATATATATATATTTTAACAGCCGCCTCCTACATCGGGACTGACCGTTTCTTCAACTACTTCGTTAATAGCAGCATAGATAAGCATATTTATATCATCCTTAACTCCTTATCTTATCCTTATCTCGCTGTTTTATTGTCTGTCTTTTTTTTAACTTTATTGTATTTTTAGTTATTCGCAATTCAAATACATCTGATTTCAAATCGAGATTTACTGTCAGTATCAAGCTTGCAAAGAATATTGGGCCAAAAAAAATCAAATTTGAACAATAAAGAGAAAAAATTAATCGCATTTTTTTAACAGCCTTAACGAATCCTCAGATGAAAAAGCATCAAACAAAGTATTTTAAAAAATTAAAAAAGGAACAGCTTTTCTATATTTCTGCACAAAAAAGTTGAGTTTAGCTTAGAATTGAGTTGATGTAGTCTATGTGAATTGCTTCAAATTTACTTTTTAAAAACTCTTCCTCGGTAATGATAAATAAGATAAATATTTCACTCCCTTTTTCCCCTCTTTCTCTTTGCCAAGACTAATTACGCAGCCAAGTTTAAAACTTAGGAACTTGTTAAATTGTATTTCTCGTTTTAAGTTAGTGATTTTCATAAAAACTTTGCTTTTATAGTAGGAAAGGTTTTTTTCTTTTAATAATATTGTAAAAATTTAAAATCAGTAATGCACGCTAAAAGTAATCGAATGTTTAGTTTTAGAAATTAAATTAAATAATGTGCTTTCAGCACTTAATTCCATTTGGTTCTTAAAATATACTTTTTTGATGCAACGTTTTAATCAAGAAAATTAAGTATCTAATTTAAATCCATTAATTTTAAATCATTTTTTATGAATTTTCAAATAACAATTAAAAGATATCCCGTAGTAACCATAATATCTTAGTCTTTCCCACCTGAATTAATTTAAAACTTTTAATATTTTCCAACTCTAATCCCTTTTTTGAAAACATAAATTTGTTATAAGCTGTTAAATAAGTGGTTTAGGGAGGAAACTAAATCATAGTTAAGAACTTATTGTTTTCCTAAACTTAATTATGAATATTAAATCATATTTAAAAAATCTTTTATTTATGTTATTTGAAAAATAATAGAAAATGATAAGTCAAACTTTTCACTTAAACTTATTCTAATTAAAAAAAGAAAAAATGCATTGATGCTAACTTTTTTTCTGCAAAATGACAAATCGGTTACATGAAAATATTTTTGGTACTTCGCAAATGATAATAAGAAACACTTAGATATATATTACAAATTGTTTAAATTGAAGTGTATATATATATATATATATATATATATACATATATATATATATATATATATATATATATATATATATATATATATATATATATATATATATATATATATATATATATATATATATATATATATATATATATATATATATATATATATATATATATATATATATATATATATATATATATATATATATATATATATATATATATATATATATATATATATATATATATATATATATATATATATATATTTATTTATTTTTTTTAAATTAAAAGTTAAAAGCATTTTTGTGTAGTTTCCTTACTTATATAAAATGATTAAGAGGACCCAGGACTACTTTCTAAATTATATTATGTGTTACACTTCAGCTTAGAAGAATTTTAGAAAAAATTAAAAAGTACATTATTTTTTATTTACTCAGAAAAAGTTTGAGAGCCATAAAAAATAGGTTATTAAAACATAAAAAAGTAGATTATGCAAGCTTGTATTTACGTGTGCATGCAGCCTTAAAAATATTATGTTGCAACAATAACTCGCACTTTCTATCGTTACTTGTGACAGCTTTTTCTCATGAAATCGCATGATTTTGACGAAATGAAAATATTTGACAAAATTGTTTCCTCGCAAGTTTATTATTTCACTGCGTTCTGGGAGATCATCAACATTTTTTAAATTTTTAAAACCATTTACACTGTACGATCGAATTGTACAAAGGTTAGGGCTCTCGGTAGTCTAGATGCTTTCCTGGAATTTATTATCGGTGATGATTCAGTTCAATCATACTCTTTTTATTCCATACCGCATTTTCTAATCAATTGTATAATCAATGCATTTCCTTTAACCTAAATTTTCTGCAGAATTTCGCATACTGAAACAAGTAGAGATAATAATTTTCTCAATTTGACGAAATGTTCACTCAGACTATTTTTCAAGAAACAAATTCATCAAATACGAATTTCAATTATTCCCTTTTTAAAGTGTGTTTGAATATAAAATGATGCGTGGTATGTTTGAATTTCACTAGGCAATTTATTGGGCACAACAATTTCTCACATAACCTATGCATTCATTAATTATAACCGCAATTACCCTGTTATACCATCATTTGTCACCGCAACATATTGCAGAATATTTTCATTTCAGTGGTACGCCCATTTTAATATTAATGTTAGAAAACTAATATTTAAACTATACGAATAAATCATTTATTATTTTTCTCCAAGATTAATTGCAAAGTTATAGTAAAATATTAATATTCAAGCTAAAAGCATTATCCGGCATAATTCATTCATTAAAAAAGTAAATTATCACTTTCTCTAACGTTGATTTCAACCGCATTCAAACAGACAAAAACCACATTTTGGTTAACCTACATTTTTTTCTTTAAATATATTTTCTTTTTATGTGTTTAAATAATCATTAACTGCAAATTGTTTGCTTTCTGGCAAATTAAATTAAGGTTTGTCTTAGACTTTTCACTAAAACGAATTTTATATCATTTATAATTAATTCATCTTAACTTTTTGATCTTGTTGAGCAATATTATTGATTTGTTTTAATGAAGTTTTTTTAATAGATTTTAGATATTTTGTATTTTTGACTTCAAATCTGTAATCGGTTTTTAAATTACAAATTTGATCTATTTTTTGATGAACTGTACTAGTTTAGAAAGGTTATTAATAACAAGGGGTTGCGTAATTGCTAAGACAAACTTCTTGGGAATTTAGGGCACATCATCAGGATTAAAATTTCTCAGGAATCTACGCCTGGAAATGTCATACTTCCCTATTTTAAACTGCTTCTTCGTGTGCTTTTTAACAAGTCATATCGAATAGCCCCTATTCACGTATGATGACCTTTCTGTGCATGGGTTAATATTGAATTTTAATCTCGATGATGTGTCCTAACTCCCCTAGAATTGTTTTGTAACATTTATGTGACCTCTGTTTAAAGCTTTAATACTTTTGCATTCTGACAAAAAAAAAGACTGAAAATATCATTTTTTTAAAAAATCTGTAGCTTTGGACCAAAACTAAATTTTAGATTTGAAATTCCTGAGTCTGCATTAAGCAAGATCTAGTATTTATATAAATCCCCCCCCCCAAAAAAAAAATTGCTCCCTATTTTTAAAAGTTTAAAGTTTAAACATCGTTACACAAATAAGGGAGAGAGTTAAAATTTGGATTAATTTTAACTTTTTACTTTTTTATTCAGATAGTAATTATATAATTGACTTGGAAATTTTGTTTGAAATAAAAAATGCATTTGTCTATAAATAAATATAAATTGTTATAAACAAATATTGGCATTCTCTACGGGAAAAAAAATATTTTTAAATTCAGGAAAAATGGCGATAGGTGTAACTGGGTGTTGTACCTTGGACCACCATTTGTTTCACCTTCGGACATAGAATGTTACTTTTTGAATAACATTCATCCTAAGTTTTGAATAACATTCATTTTAAGTTAAGTGGACATTTCAGAAAACGAAACAATTATAAATGAAAAGGTAATACAGGGAGTGGTGAGCGGAGCGAGTTGTTTCCGGTCCCTCCTAGTTTGATAAAATATAAAAGCTTTCTTCACGAGAATCACGTTTTGGGTTTTTAAAATATCAATGGTTTCCTGCAGAGTGAGTAAAATATTTTATAAGGAATCTTTTACAAATTTTTATGAGTAACTAATTTGCATGCAGATATAACATTCATGTACGTACGTGTACGTACGTACGTGTACAAGAGTTGGTCGTTGATTACAGTAATCGATTACAACTGTAATTGATTACAGATAATTACAGCTATGTAATCAATTACTTGTAATCATGATTACAACTTTCAAAAAATTTTGATTACAGCTGTAATCATGATTACAATTTTGATTACAGTAATCAATTACTTGTAATCACGATTACAAGTAATCAATTACTTGTAATCGTGATTACAACTTTCAAAAAATTTTGATTACAGCTGTAATCATGATTACAATTTTGATTACAGTAATTAATTACTTGTAATCATGATTACAAGTAATTGCGATTACAAGTAATCACAACAAAAACGATTACAAGTAATTATGATTACAAGTAATCAAAATATATGATTACATGTAATCATGATTACATGTAATTTGATTACATGTAATTGTGATTACTTGTAATCAAACTATACGATTACAAGTTATTACGATTGTATACTATAGTCAAATTTTTTATGTAAGTATTCATGTGTTTACATATTTTTATGTACATAGAATGTACGCACGCATGAACGTACAATTTGCGATTCCTATACATAGAATGCATTCACAAACGTTGTTTGTACGTACAATATTCATAATTATATTGTAATATACTTAATGCAATGCGCATATGCTTAGTACATATAATTATGCATTTATGATACATGTACGCATGTATGTTAGTTTGTAAAAAAAGGCAATGCTTTGTATCTTTGTATACATAGACAATGTATGTATGAACGTATATGAAAATAATGTTTATACGTTTGCATGCTTTTATGTACTTAAGTGCATATATTGTATAAATTTACGATAATAGCACGTATATACAATGTACGTTTGTATATAAAATTGTACGTATTTGCGTACAATATGTAAAAATGTTATTTAAAGGTACAATATATGCACATAGTTGCGTAAATAAAATGCGTACATGTATACATGCATATTTATATGTACATCGATATATGTGCACGCAAAGTATGTACTTATGTACAACTTTCGTATGTACTTGTATAACTACATACTTTGTTAATACTTATGCGCATGTAATGCATGGATGTACAAAAAAATAGTTATATGCACAATGTATGCATGTGCATACAACGTATACATGTACATAATTACAAGAAATGTACAAATACGTGCGTACATTTAAATATATGTAATTACAATATACACATACATTGTGCATACATTAAAAAAATTTATATGAGTAAAGTTATTAAAATTTGTTTTAAAATTATTCTAAGGTATATGAAACTCGACCTCATATTTTTTAGAAAGCAAACGATAATTTTATTTGGAATTTCTAAATATTAATTCCACACATAAAATTTACCGTTTTTCTTACCATTTAAAAAATTTCTATGAATCATGCATTATGTTATAAAAAAAATAAATCTGTACTGTCAAACATTTCATGAAAATACCTGAAAATAATTTTTTATTCAGAGAATTTCAAAATGATATAGAACAACTAAAGCTGAAAACTAAATTTAAATATCGCTTGATTTAACTTGCTTGAGTCATTAAAAGTTAACTTACATGCATTTT
This sequence comes from Parasteatoda tepidariorum, assembly GCF_982258835.1. Lineage (NCBI taxonomy): Eukaryota > Metazoa > Arthropoda > Arachnida > Araneae > Theridiidae > Parasteatoda > Parasteatoda tepidariorum. Next base: position 60,950,199 of record NC_141758.1, on the reverse strand, counting down.
ATTTATTGCATTGTACACATATTTAGACATAAATGTAATGTACATATGTATAAGTGTAATGTATGTACGCATGTACAATGTATGTACATACATTCATGTATTGTACGTGCATATATAGTACATATGGATATGCATACATGGAACATAGGTGTATTGTACATGTGTGGATACATTCATTGTACATATATACATTGCACCATATGCATAGATAGGGATAGCATGCATGTACACATGTAAAATTTGTACGAAAGAATTATGCCCAATGTATTTATGCACATACGTACTGTATATGTACACACATATGTACATCATATGAACATTATATGTTCATTTCATCATATGTACATTATATGAATATACATCTGTACGCTATATGTATATACATCTGTACGCTATATGTATATACTTCTGTACAATATATGCATCTCAAATGTGTGTATGTACGTACGTTATGCATGTCGAATGCATGTATGAATATATGTGAAATATAAATACGCCCAATGTCCGTACAATAGTTCACAAATGTATTATGCATATTTGGATACTTACTTTGAGCATGAACATATTATGTACATGTACATAAATACACTGGACATGCATATCATGTACATGTATACATACCTATATTGTACATCCTACAGATATACCTATATTGTACATGCATACATATATTGTACTGTTCATAAATAAATTGCACATACATGCATGGGACATACATTGTACATACAATTTATGTATGTTCGTACAAACACAAGTACTTGTATATACATGCGTACATGAACATAGATATACATTTTACATACACAAATATTTGCATAAAATGCATATATTCATTGTGTATAAATGTACATGCCTACATTGTTTGCACATACATACGTAATTATTATCTATATACATACGTACATATATTTTATACCAACAATATAAGTGTATGTACAGTCCACAAAAAAAAAAACGAATCACCCTGAATAACTTTCGTTCTAATGATCGGATTTTCACGAACTAAGTGTCAATCTTAATGGTTCCGGGGGGTGACCTCAAATATGCTAATTAATTAGTGCTAACTATTAATTAAGTTACGAAATCAGACACAAAAACGTACTTTCTCTGAATAAACATATATTTTTTTTTACATATTTGGATTACTAACCTTCAAAATATAGGGGGTAGCCGCAATCTGGGAAATATGGTCCCCATAGTTTGGTCAGGAGAGCGATCCAAAGTTCGTACCTCTTAATGTTAATTTCCCTTTTTACGTTTTTAGTCATATTTTTAAAACTATTAAAACAATTCAAAGAAAATTGCACCCACTCTTAAAACTCGATTACCCAAAGATAATTTCATCAAAAAATAATTTTTAATAATTATTAATTATTTTTTATTATTTAATTAAATTGAGGATTAAAAAATTTTAAATTATAAGGTATGAATTTTTTTATACCATATTAATCTACATGTTTTTCAATTGAAAAATCTAAAGTTTCAACCGTTTTTATTTATTAGAAGCTGAGAAAAATTAAAACTAATTATTTTTAAAAAAATAATTTGGCGACAGTAAAGAAATAATTAAATTGGGCGATTAATATTAAAATGTGATAAACTTGCGAGGAACTTGACTTCGCGCGCGTAGCGTAAAATTTCATTCATATTTTTTTCGCTAATAATCGTTTGCTAATCTTTTTATTTTTATTTCTTTCAAACTATAAAATAGGATATTTCTTTTTTAGTCGTTTAATATTTTATTTTTCTATTTAGTAAAGAAATTTGAATAAAAAACACTTTATTCAACGAATGTCTAGTTTTATAAAAGCGTGCTTCTGATAGAATATGATTATACACCAGATTGTGCTAATTTAATGTGATTATTTTTTATTTTTTTATTTTGTTTTTCAATAACTGATACAATTTCAATAATATACATACGTATGCCTAGATTTGGAGTAATATATTTATCAATTTTTTGAATATATATTTCATAAATATTAATAAAAATACGTAGTCAAAATTTTTTAGCATCACTCACAGCATCGCAAATTTCTCAACATCTTATAGGGTAAACTAACCAATGAAGAAACACTTAAGCTTAGCTTGCCTTTAAAAAAAATCATAAAAATTTCTAAATTTGTTATTAAATGCAATTGTTTTAAGCTTTTGGTGGTTTAAATAATAAGTAGTAAGATAACCAAGTGAAGGAACAGTTCTTACCAGTGAATAAACACTAAATTTTCAAGTGAATGAATACTTAATTTTGAGAATGTTTGATGCTCGTTAGGAATCCATAGGCCACACAAATGTCTAAAAACAAGATTTTTCTTGGAATTGCAACATATAACCACAGTTAACTTGAAAAATGTTACTTTTTTTCAGTGATGGAATGGAAAGTGAATTTAAAAAATAATTTAAAAATTTTTTTTTTAATTTTTTTCCTCAGAGTTTAATAGTCAATTCTAAATTATGAATGTTTATTATTGTGTAATCCGATAAAGCTTTTATTATTATTATAATTAGATCACTTTTTTGTTTACTCTTTTCCCCATATTTTTTGAACTTCTTTTTTATCTTAAGTATTTTTTTTCTCTTCCTCATACTTTCTGCTTTAACTTTTTTTCAGCTCTTTCAATCTCTTTAAATTTTTGTTCTTTTTCTCAAGTTAATGCAAAAAAGTAATTTATTTATTCTTCTTTTGATTTAACCTTCCTCTTTTTTCCAAATTTTTGGCCACTGTAAATGTATCCTCCAAATTTCTTTTGATTTTCCAGTACCATTTCTAGAATTTCTCACTGGATAATAAATTAGAAAAAGGAGTTTCGAAGTTTGTGTAAAATCCATCTCTCATTGATTTATATCTAGTGGGTCATCAGCAGTACTTACCATTTACTTGTGGAACCGATTATTTTTGCAAACTAACAATGCCTCAAGAGGACTTATCTCAAAATCAATTTTCAAGATACTTTCATTATCAATGTTAGTTGTCTCAGCTTCAGTGCCAATATTTGATTAACCAAATGTTCTTTTAAAAATAAATTCTTCAATATTGAGAAAAGCAGAGGTTATTGGATATTTGGGAGATTAAACTTTTCTGTCAGTGTTCCTTTAAAAATTTGCCACATAACTTGTGAGATTTCCATCTCAAGCTTCTGAAGAAATAGTGCATCGTTACTCTCGAAGCATGTGTTTTGTTGATAAGCTGTCTCGCTCATTAACTCTTGGTGTCTGTTTTGCATGCATTCGTTAAACTCAACGTTTTCTACATCAAATGGAAAAATATCACATTTCATAAAAGCATTTTAACTTCATCAGTTGATGCCTCAAAATCTTATTTAAAAATGGATGTAAAAATTTTCTCGACATATTGTTTTACAATTCTTTTGTTTTCAAGATCTAACGGAAGATTTCAATGAATTAGGTAGAAAATTGAACCAGAAAATTTGTTTTGATCAACAAAACTTGCTCAGTTTCAAATTGATGTGAGATTTATACCTATCCAGAACAAGCGAAATAGGGAATTTGATAGCATTTTTAATTAGACATGGGTAGAAGCATTTACAATATATTTGTAAAATGTTGCTGCCATCATCGTTTCATTTCATGAATCGCTTTTTCCAATGAAATATATAGCAGGCACTGATTCTGTAATATCTCAAAGAATTCTTCAGTAAGGAAAAACTACCAAGGGAGGTACTTTTTCCTTTCTGGGTACTTTAGAATATAAATCCTTATAATTTTTAGGGCCAAAAATTTTTCCCGTTTAAGGGCAGTATTCAACTCTTACTTCGTCCGCATTGTAAATGCAATCACTTTCTAAAAGGATGCCAGGGCTACTTCCCTCCTAAAGATTCTTCTAAAGTTCTTAAAATCAGTATTTCGAATATTATTCTCTAAGGGAAGTTTTGCTTTTTGAAATTATCTTCGCATTGCACTGAGTCATCGGTGGATGTCGCCTTAAAAACCCTTTACCTGGATGATTGTCTTTAAATGGATTTTTCCTACCAGTTCCCGTTTGGACATTAAAGACCGCAATAAGATAAAAATTTGGCTAATTATTGGCACAAAAGCCTGCAAAGAAATTTTCCATTCAAGCTTTTAGTCAGTAAATATAGTTTATTAAGGTGTCTAAGGTATGATGTAATAATTATTCACTACATTTACAAAGATAATAAATAATATAAAGATAAATTTCAATTTTAAACGGAATTTTTTGATGTCCTTAAATTAAAATGTTAAGGCTTGTAGCAATAAAAAAAAAAAAAAAAAAATACTGCATTGATTTTTTTTTTACAAAGTAGTGAATTGTTATTTTTTCGATCTAAGAACCTGTGTCTATAACTTATTTGAAACTTATTTTAATATAGAGTGAAATAATTTAATATGTTGTGTAACTAAATGGATAATCCCAAGAAACGGAATCGGAAATATAATAACGTCATTGCTTTAAAAAAATAATGGATGATAATAAAAATAGGCATGTTTTGAGAGTCCAATAATTAAAGTCACAAGTTATTCAAGCCTGACAAGTCTTGAGTATGGGCGATTATATTTGAACGCTCGAAACATGTTGACTTTTGCTTCCCTCTTCATATGTTTTGAAGCCAGTTGAGTTTTTATCGTCAATTATACTGTTTTACATTTGGGTCTTGATCATTATTTTGATAAGGATTTTACACTCGTTAAAGTAAACATATGCATTTCAATATTTTAACAGGATTTATGTGGTCTTTAAAAATGTAAGAGCATCAATATTGTAAAAGTTATATTTAACTTAAAAGTTAAAATTTTGAGACCAGATATTTTGAGTTAATGAAATTAAATATTTTATCTTTTAAGTTTTTGTGCCCCCATTTCAGTATCTTGTACGAGCTCTGTTTAAAAAGAAAGTATCAGATATATATAAGAAAACAAATTAATCATAGTAGCAGTATTTGGTGGTAAATGTAGCGTATCGTAATTGAAGAATATGCTGTGCGACATTTTATGGTGAATTTGCGAACGTAAGTTTCAGAATGTATCGAAACGTAAGGCTGCTATTTGCTAATCATTTTTATCCAAAGAAAACCATGTAAACTAAATATCTAGCAGAATGAAGCGATTTTTTAAAAAATGAATCATACAATGTGCAACATATTATTTCAATATCTTATTCTTAAACATAACGTATTTCAATGTTTTTAAAATGGCACTAAACATTCAGCAATTCCTTGAGTTATAGAAAAAAGAAACATCGTAAATTATAGAAAACCTTGTAAATGTGCATTAGAATTACTATACAATCTTTAATTTTATTTTTCAAGTACTTTTTTTTCCTTCAAACTTTCTTGCTTAGAGGACTCGATTAAAGCTGTAAAAATGATTATCCCTAAAATTTTGTATTCAGCTATAATAAGTTATGTTAATTTAATTTTAGTATGAAATCCTCGAATAAATATAGCAAAAACAGCATAATCTATATAATATCAGATAAAAAGTTCATGTATTTAAATTCTAAAAACTTAGAAAATCATAAATAATTTATAAATCGATACAAATTTTCTTTTCAAAGGGGATTAAATTATTATTTTTTTTTTTTTGATTTTTGGACAGAAATCAGTTTAAAAATTGTCTATTGCCTAGAAACTTCGAGATATTTACTATTAACAAATAATCAAACCTCTCTCATCAGTCACAAACATTATTTCAATTTTTTTACTATCAGAGTTTGGTTGCGTAGCAACCTAGTAAAATTAAGCACTCCTCTTTTGAATTAGTCAATGGGTTATCTTAAAATATTTATTTGCGCAGGCGACTTTTTTTGGCGGTTTTCTGGACTATCGCCAAATATATAAATCTTTATTGCAACCCAATTTACCACCCAATTTTTTTAAAATTTTGTCTACACCCCCTAATTCAAGTGTCTAGATTCCAAATATGTAAAAAAAAATATATGTTTATTCAGAGAAAGTACGTTTTTGTGTCTGATTTCGTAACTTAATTAATAGTTAGCACTAATTAATTAGCATATTTGAGGTCACCCCCAAGAACCATTAAGATTGACACTTAGTTCGTGAAAATCCGATCATTAGAACGAAAGTTATTCAGGGTGATTCGTTTTTTTTTTTGCGGACTGTACATGTGTGTGATACTAAAATGTCTGAACATATGCACTAGATAAAATCATATGTACATACATTTCAGTTACATTCATTTGTACGTATACAAATACGTACAAAATGCAGTACATGTTAATACGTGCAAAATGTATCATTATAAAATACATTCTGCTATTTACTGTAAAATATAATCATTTATAAGAATACAATAGTCTTGTAATCGTGTAATTAGATTACATGTAATCATAATTACATGTAATCAAATTACATGTAATCATATATTTTGATTACTTGTAATCATAATTACTTGTAATCGTTTTTGTTGTGATTACTTGTAATCGCAATTACTTGTAATCATGATTACAAGTAATTGATTACTGTAATCAAAATTGTAATCATGATTACAGCTGTAATCAAATTTTTTTGAAAATTGTAATCATGATTACAAGTAATTGATTACTGTAATCGACTATGTAATCATGATTACAGCTGTAATCAAACTTTGTAATCACGATTACAAGTAATTGATTACTGTAATCAATATTGTAATCATGATTACAGCTGTAATCAAAATGTTTGAAAATTGTAATCATGATTACAAGTAATTGATTACTGTAATCAAAAAATGTAATCGATTACATTTTTGGCCAACTCTGCCTTACAGGTTATATCTTATTTCAAAAGTTCCACAAAGTTTTAAAAAAAAAGAAGAACTGAAAAGGACAAATATTTCGAATACGTGAAATTTCTTAAATCAAACTGTGGTTTTTTTGTTGTTTCTTTTGTACAAAATAAAAGTATTTTCAGCACATTTTTCACAATGATGCAGAATATAATATTTTTTTATATTGCACAATATTATATTTAAATTTATTTATTCCATTCTTTGATGTCTGAAAGATAAACAGTTTTGTGCAGTTTCCTAGAGAAAATAATGATCGTCTGCAGTGAATTTAACCAACAGAACATTCCAGCAGATTAAACAGTTGAAAAAATAAAAGTACTTTTAACGTTTTTAAGATTTTGTTTAAACTACCTAAAAATTATGTCACCACAGTTAGGAGATTCTTCGCAAAATTAATATTTCTTTTTTCTCCTTTCTTTTACAAAGTCTATTTAACCAACCAGCAGACACCTGATGAAAATTTCTTTTTGTACACGGAAAAAAAGTCTTGGAAAAATTATCATACTATATGGTAATGGTATTTCTGGTAGAAAAACACCTATAGTTCTGGTATAAAAATATAAACATGCAAAATTGAAAAGTATGTTGGTTTTGATTGCATACTCTAAGATATAACGATAAAATTACGAAATTTTACAGTATTTACCAAATCACACTGTTATAAAACCTCATTTTATTGTTAATTTCTACTTCAATTTTACTAAAATCATTAATAAAGCGCTTCGTCAGAAATTTTTTTAGTATTCCCAACTGCCAGTTTTTACCATATTTTTTCCCAATGCATCTTTATTCCTAATAGTAGCTTGGACCTTTTCTATACCTCCACTTCCTGCTGATCTAGTTTCAGAAGTCCTCTGAAATTTTCTGAATTAAAATGCTAAGGATCCTGAATTCTAAAGATAAAGCTAAAACAAAAAAAGCAAAATGAATCGAATAGTTTTCGAAAAATTAAATTTTAAATATACGACTTTTTTTAAAAGCTTAATAATGCAAGAAACTATTGAACAGATTTCGATGATTATTAGATTTTTTTTAAAATAATGTAAGAGTTTACCATACAGTTCAAACTTTTTTAGACGTTAAATAAATAAAAATATATAATATAACAAATTATTGTTCAAACAATCTTTGCATACAGATTATCACTGGTAGGTGCGCAACAAATTTCAATAAGCTTCAAAAAATTTGGATATATCACGAACTATGCTAAAAGTAAAATTAAAATTAAATGGTCCCAAATTTCGATTATTCTCCTGATCAAATTATTGGTATCGTATTTAACATATTGTCACTACCACCCCTCTCCTATTTTGAGGGCCAATAGTCCGAATCCGTCGAAAACGCGTGTACTTCATTCAGAGAAAGTTCGTATTTGTAACCTATTTCGAAATTTAAAATATCGTCTGCACTTAACATATTTAACAAGCCGTTTTGTACGTTAATACCCAATCAACTCGACTCGGTTAATTAAGATTAAAATCCTAGTACGCGAAAATTTGAACATTATATCAAAAGTTGTTACAAGTGTTCACTTTTTTGATTTGCACATGATCTTTTTGACAGCTAAAAAGCATAAATTAGCAATCGTACCTTTTTTTGCTAAAAGGAGACAGGCAATTAAACGATTATTGGTTTGGCCTTTTTAAGCAATATATCCATGAGATTTATTCTGAATACAATTCTTTAATGAAATAACTATGATACTTATTTCTTATTTACCATTTATGAGTTTCAGTTACATTTTCACTTCCATATTACTTTCCGCACTTTTAAATTTAAACTGTCGGTAGTGCAGTGAAAATATTGGTAAATTCGGAAATCTTTCGTGCAATAACCATATATTGTTGTAAATATATCATTGTATTGTTTCCTTTAATTTAAGTAAAAACAGTATGAATTAATTAAAATCATTAATCTTAATAAACTTACAATACTATTTTAATATTTATAGTCTTAATTTATATAATAAATACATAATAAATATGCGCACCGATAAATACGCATAATTTTTTATTAATATAAAGAAATCATCTGCTACACTAGCGTGCAAAAGTTTTTGGTCAACGCGCGAAAGGCATTTTAACCTTTCAACGCGTTTTCTTTTTTCTTTTTTTCGTAGATTGATTTTCGTTTTATTTTGTCAAGGCATAATGTATATTACACTTTATTTCAGAATTTTTACTTTTCTTGCAATTTAATGGAAAATGTAATCTTCCTTGGACAAAATTTAAATCTTTGCATTCAGTTCAGTTGAATATTTCTTTTTTTATATATAATTCGAATCTTGTAAGAACTAATTCTTCAAAATAAATGTCAATAATAAATTTAAATTAAAATCACGATTTCCGTAAATAAATATACAATATTTGTTATATAAATATTTGTTAAAATTGTATCCTTCAATTGTATTTACATCCAATTCTTAGATATAAGAAAATCGCTTCACGAAAAACAAATACCCGACTGATATGAAAATTACATTTGATTTAAAGTGACTTTCAAAGCACTAACTTTGATTTCTGGTTGATAAGCATTTTGAGAATGGTTAGAAATAAAATTATACAATATATATTACATTTCCAATCAATCATCTATAATATTGAGTTTGACCAAAGACTTTTGCACGCTAGTATATATACATCAGATTTATTTAAAATGCAAAAGCAAGAAGGTAAAGAAAACAATTTTTAGCAACAATTCAATTTTTCATCTGAGTAAAACTATCATTTAAAATAAACATACTGCTCGAAGAAATATATTCCTCTATTCACCCTATGAAAAATAGTTCAGGGAAAAATTTTCGTCAAAGATATTGACAAATGTCCAAAATCAAAGAACAATCGTAAAAGAAAGCAAATATATCACAAAATCTAAATATTGAGCTTCACATATTGAACTCGGCAAAATGCATTTTTCATGGAATAGACTTCCTGATTGAACTTGCCCTCGTGCGATTTCAGGAAAATATATTCAACTTCAAATAAAAAGGTGAACTTGGACTTTCCGATTTTTGAATAAAAATGCCTGATTTATTGATACCATTTGCTTCGAATCTCTTCTTATCTCAATAGAATGTACCAGCAATGTAAAAAATCGTTTCTAAACTAAAGTAGTTTTTTTTATAAATTCAAACAGTAATTTTTAAGCTAATCATATTTTTCTATTGATATTATTTACTTGATTGATATTACCTAGAGAAAATATAAGAATTTGAGATGCGACATTTAAATCTCGCATTAAAATAAAGAACCAAATTTTAATTTTTCTGTTAAATGTTATTCGTTTTTTTCCCCAATTTTTTTTTTCTCAAATTCTTTCGATAATATTTTTAAAACTGTCCTACTAGTTTTACAATTGAACAAAAATATATAAATATTAGCATTCAACATTTTTCATTGCTTTATTCAAAACGTATTACGTCTTGCTTTACTTTAAAATATTTTTTAAAATGATAAATATAATGTCCCTTTTGACCAATGACCCCATATATATTTATTAATTGTTTTCAAATTTTCAATTTTTTAATAGTTTTTAGTTTGTCAATTAATTTCTAGTTTTTCAAATGTTTCCTTTAATATTTTATATTCTACTTTTCCATTTTTTTCCATTCACACAAAATCCAAACTTTAAATTTATCATACCCTAGGGCGACTGGAACTAATGGCGTACCCTGGTAGAATATATGGCAGAATACCCCGAGATTACCACCACAGCACTTAACTCCCTATTGCCATTTCCGATAACCCGAAGCGGGATTTTCTGCAGTAACAGCAGCCATAACAAAGCAACGGAATAAAGTGGACATAAGCAACACACTTTGGGTGTCATTGTCTCCGATTACCCCCGGATGGAACAGTCTCATTGCAAAAAAACGAGCTCAGGGTTCTCATTAATTTAACGTTCTAGTATGTTAAAATGCTAAATCACTTTAGATTTATTTTTTGGCTTAACTGTATTTGATTTTGAAGGCATGTTTAAATATAATTAAATTAAAATTAATAAATCAAAATAATCTAAAATCTAAACAATCAACCCCCCCCCCCCTGTGTGCTACGGTAAAATTATCAAACGTTGACAGGTCAGTGGTGATAAAAAGGTTGGGGAACACTGGTTTAAGGCACCTGCGCTTTTTAAAAAATGCTCAGTAGATCATTTTTTCTTAAGTGTAGTAATGACACTTACTACCAGAACTGTCGAAGCTAAATGCCAATTAATCAATAAATATTCTAATAAGAAATAAAAAAAATTCATATTTCATACATATTTTTCCTGCATTATTTTTGAAGTATATTCTGAAATGGATCCAATATTTTCAAGATTTTTGAAAAGAAAATCGAACGCATTAATGTCTGTAAAAAGGAAAAAAATCTGGGAATAGTAAATTTAATGATGGTTGGGAAAATAATTTATTTTCAAATATCACTTTAGTATTTTTTTTCCTGCCCCATGAGAGCATAAATGAATAAAAGTCGTAAAGAATAAATCAAAACTGTCTAAATATCTTATCTAGAAAAAAAATTTCAACACATTTTCTCCGCTAAAATGAATAAAAACTCTATGAAGACGATATATCATTTGCTTAAATAAGGATCGTTTTCGTAGATAAGTATCGTTTGCAAGATATTTTTCTGGAATGTGTTATGAATATTTTCTAAAGATTTTATACCCACGAAAAAGAATTTATGAATTTTGAAGATGTTTTAAAGCGTTTTATAGATGTTTTCTTGAGTGTACTTTTACTAGAGATGCTTTTATAAAACTTAAATTAAAAAATCGTTCTCATAAAAGCAATGCTAAGTCAAATTATGATGCATTACTATTTTAAGTTTTTAGTCCTATTTTTTATACTTTCCTGCTGAAGGCATGCCATATGCTGTTAAACTTAAACACATTTTAGCATTCATTGCGTCTTTTAAAAATATGTTGAGAAAATGGCTAATTTCACGCGACTTGTAGAAAAAATAAGGAATAGTTTGAAAAAAGATAATAAGTAGAGAGTACCAAAATAAAGAAGAACTGCAAAGTAGTTTGCTGCTTTAGAAGGTGTATAAATAAGGTTTATTTCGCTAAAAGGTAACCTTTAAATTTTAAAAAAAAATTTCACTTTTTTATATATAAATCTGTAAAGGGTGAGACATTGAATTTTCAACTTTAGTTTCTGAAATAAATGGCTAGTATCACTTTTATTAGATTGCAAGTTGTTTAGAAGAACAAATTGTTAGTTTGGTAAAACTTACCAGCCAAATAAAATATATTTAACTAAAATATATAACTATGTTTTAAATAAAATAATTAATGTCAATTTCATTCAACCTTGTTAAATAACAGACCCAATTTTTAAGTTTAGGTCTACCAATGTTCAACTCCGTAATCTTGTAATTTTGAACTCATTCCGGAAGGCAAAGGAACTCATGGATCAAGTACTGGGAGAAATTAACATTCATGGAGGACTTTTTTATAGAACTAACCCGAGTTTGTGTTACATAAAGAGTAAAACCACGAAAACCTCCCACGGTTATCTGAATGGCAAGGAGACTCTAGCCCATGATCCGTCTACCACTGAGGATATATTACGTCGGCAGTACAGTCGGTGCGAGCATGGTGAATTCGCATCTACCTGCTAGCTCTGGGATTCGAAGCCGGATCATATCATTGAGAGGCGACCGCTCTATCCTCCGCTGCCTTAATTGAAAGAACAAATTAGATTAAGGAGATAAAAGAAATTCATAAAATTAGTGACGTGTGCATTATAAACAATTTAACTTGGCTAAGCTGCTTAAATGCTGTTTAAATGCTTTATAACTATGTAATCACTTGTATGAAATTTATTTATTGCAATATTAATTTTGAAGAGCTAATTTATATTCAAAAGTTATTTTTGGATTCTTCTATCCGCATTCCAAAAATAATGCTAAAAAATGGAGAAATGTTTTTTTTTCGGACAGAAATTTTAGTGAAAAACTAAAACTTTTAAAATAAAAAAGTAATTGCGTAACTTTACTATTTCAGAGAAGCTTCATTAAACTAAAACCTTGATAAAAATTAACATTTTCTTCGCAGACACAACCCAACAAATATGATTAAAAATCTTTTAGACGTTTCGTATATTGCTAATCACTCTTATCGCCTACACGAAGTGTTTCCAACCGAAAGAAAATTCCACAGAAGAAGAAGTTAAAAAATTGAATGAGTATATTCCAGTTTGTTAGATTAAATGCATGTTTTTTGACAAATTAATTATGAAGATCTAATTCTCAGAAATAACTAATTCTGATTTGTGGAATTCAAAATTAACGATATTAATTTTGAAGAACTAATTTACAATCAAAAATTATTTTTAGATTACCTTATCCGCATTTCAAACATAATGCTTAAAAATGGAGGTAATGCTATTTTCGGACATAAATTCTATTGAGGAATCTTATAAAATAAAGAACAAACTTACTTAACTTTATTACTTCAGAGTTACTTCATTAAACGAAAACCTTGATGAAATTAACATTTCCTTTGCAGGCACTATGTGACAAATATGATATATTCATATATTGCTAATATTGTTTCATATATTACTAAACGCTCACAGTCCCGCAGTGGACTGATCGTTAAGACACGGTTCCCAGCAGATCACCGAAGTCAAGCATCACTGGCTGCGGTCAGTGTGCGGGTGGGTGACCCACTTGGATCAGTCTGCGTAGGGACCGAGGGTGTGCGGTATTGGTCCTCGTTAAACTGTGCTACCGTAAAGTGCTCGACTTTGCGTGCAGGTCGTCGGGCTACCGAAGCGGGGGTGCCATCCCCTCTGCAGAGGATCAAAATTGTGATGGCATGTCTTCGGAACATCCTCAGGGATGTTTCCCAGACCGTCGCCAATAGCCCATTGTGCAGCTCTAGTGCGACGTAAATGAACTACCAACTAAACGCTCACATCACCTAGATTAGGTATTTCCAACAAAAAAAATTCACTTCGGAAGGGGTTAAAAAATTTATTACGTGCATTCCAATTTTTAGATTAAAAACACGTTTTTCGAAATATTTTGATATGGAAAATTTAATTTTATTTAGTCAAAGTTTTGTGGAAATTTCCTTTTCTGTGACATTTTTACCATATATTTACTTTTGCCTTCATTAGCACTATTAAGATGTCTAGTAAAAATAAAAATAAAAAAGTCCATTTCTTAGCAATTTATTTTTTTTGCTTTATCATTTTATATGCTCAAAATAATATCTGTTTCTTTTAGCTACAATATGGCCTGCATAGTATAAAGTATTTTTAAATTTCACAAATTTAGAGAGGCTGTTGTGCGTGTATTAAACATAAGGAATTTAATTACCTTACACCATTATGAAAAAAAAATTTAACTCCTAATATTAAATTTATTTTTAGATTTATTGCTGGTTTAATTATCCTTAATTTTTTAAATTATATAATTTTATTAAATAATATTCACCCCGAGGAATTAATCTTGCTTCTTAATCATGATGATAATCTTGATTTCATTTTTCTGGACTTGAGTATTAAAAAATAATAAAATATCTGCTTTGTTGATTTATACGATAATAGAATTTATTTTAAGCGTAATGTAAGTAAACTAATTACTTGGAATTCTAATGTTTCTAAAAACATCTATTTAAATAACATTTTTAATCAAATGAATTGAATTTGTAGAATATGTAGTAATGCTTATTTATCCCAAACACAAATAGGCGAACTCTTTCAAAATTTAATAAAAAAAGAAACAATAGATACCCAATAAAAGTAATGATACTCTATATAATATCATTTAGTTAATTGTATATTATTATTTATAAATTTACTAGAAAATTTATTTGTAATTCATATTTTTAAAATGTGCAAATCCAATTTGGGCATATCCGTGGCTAAAAATCTGTGCAAAACTGGCAAATCAATTTTTTCTCTTTTCTTTAAATAAATAAATGTAAATTTTTAAAATCATTAAAATTTCATAGTTAAATATCAAACTTCTTTAAATTATCCAGTAAAATATTATTACCTAGTTCACATCAATTTCGGGACAATCATTGGTAACTAGCAAATCAAGCGCGCCGCTTTAGTTGTGCAGTAAGAACGGCCATATAACAACAACAAAAAAACACTATTTATTAAAAAAACTCAATTTGCGCATTTGCTTGATATATTTTTAATTTGAGGTGTTCTATTTTGTTTCAATTCTTCTAGTGCTTTTCACACTGTTGTATTGATAGGTTTGGCTATATTGATACAATATAAAAAGCACTCTTTATTGCAGATATAATTGTGTTAACTGATGAAGAGATCACATCTTTTCATTTTTTTTGTGATCCGGGTTTTTAATCTATTCTTTCCAATTTTTTAAATATTTTTTCTAAACATTTTATTCAATTTTAATAATTTATCTTATTCTCTTTTCACTAATCTTTATTATTCTCCATATTTTCTCTATATTTTCAGCTAATATATATATTGTTAAAAATATAATTGTTAAACATTATCTTACATTTTTTTTTACAAAATTTAAGTAAATTTGAGTTAAACTAACTGTGAAAATTAACCAATCTTTAAATTGACCATTGCAATGCATCAATATTATTGCTTAGAGCTAAATCCGTATTTCTGAAAATGTATGCAAATATTTTAAATAAATATTTTTTGCCAAGAATAGCTGCTAAATAAAAGCTCAAAGGAACTATTTCCTAAATTTCCATTCAATTATTTTTATTTATTTTTTTATTTCTAATAGTAACTTTCCTAGTACAAAATAAAACTTTACACGCGTTTTTTTAAGCATACAAATAGTTCTTTCAGAAAAGAATTCAATTAATTCGTGAAGAATGTTGGAATTTACTTTTCCCATCTCTATAATTACAAATGAAAAAATGCCGGTATTTGAACAACGTAAAAAAAAGACTAAGTTCGATGGAAAATGTTGTTTATTAAAAGTTAAAAGTCAAAAAATAGAAAAAATAATAATGGCATTATTTTATCATTTTATTAATCAAAAAACTTATTGTTATGTTTTCTAAAATATTATTTTGTTAATAATATTGTATTTAAATTAATTAATACCACGGTTTTCAAATAATGCTCCACGAAATCCTGTGACTTCATTAAAGGATAAAAGGGGTTCTGAGAATTAGGACATGTTCTTACTTCACGATAATTATTTTTGAAATCTGTATTTATAATTAGATCTAATTAATAATCTATTATTTATTTAATATTTCGGTTGTCTTAATAATTTAAATAAAAATGCCAATGAAAAAGAAATCCATTTTTTTTAAATAAATAATTTTCTGATTATTAATATCTTGAATAAATTATGAAAAAACACCTGCATTTATGAAAACATGAGTTACTATTTACCATCGCAATTTTCAAATCAAAAAAACTAAATTCGTTTATAAAGAAATATGTTTCGCCTGTTACCTTGGTTTTTACAGCAGATCTTATAGCTTACATTTCGAAGAAAACTACAGTTCGGTTTATTTCTTTCATTTTCAGCTTATAAACTGCTATTATTTTTAAACATTGTAAGATTTTGTTAAGTAATTACACCCAAAACAAATTTAAAGCTAAACTAAATACAGCTTCAGGTGTGTGAATTTGACTGCCGGATATGAAACCTAATTTAAGACTACTATTGATCAAAATTATGAAAAAATTTCCTTCCTATTATTAAATATTTTGAATATAAAGTAGTTTTTTTATCTTTTAATACGCTCGCAATAGCTTTTATATACTTTATTTTGTATTGTTTTTTGCATAGGAGAGGAAGACGTTAGATCATTTAGGGTTTCTTAGCCAAAAAAATTTGGGATCCGCTGAGGTAATATTATGAATCAAAAATTAAAATCAGGAATGAAATATATTTCTTAATTTATTTCCAAATTTTATACAATAATTGCACATGTCACTAAACCTAATGAGAAAGATCTTGAATATATTGTGAAATTGCATATTTTAAATTTCAGCGTTTGAATTTTATTTGCTTTTTTTCTATATAAAACATAATTTTTAAAAGTGAAGTATTTTTTCCATTATAAAACAAAATTTTAAAAAATTGCTTTTTAAATTTTTTTTTCTTTTATCAAACATAAATTAAAGTACAAAATCAAAAAATTTGAATTTTCGATGTCTGATTTCATCTGTTTTTAGCCAATAGAAAGTATAGTCGTAGAAAACTAAACCCAAAAAAAAAAAAAAAAATAGCATGAATATAGCAAACAACCAAAAAAGCATGAATATAGCAAAAATTAAAATTCATAAATGAACCCACTATAGAATTAGTACTGTAAATAGCTGGGTTATTTATCAAAATCCGTGCCAACGTGGTCTTGCGTATATTAGACAAACTAAACATAACCTTAAACTTCGTCTTAAAAAACACAAAATATATGCCCAAAATCAGGGCATTCAATAATCCTCTATCGCTCTACATAGTAATACAGGCTTGAGTTTTCTTCTGCTAAAATCATTTAACACTGCTCTTTATCGACCGAACTTGATTTTTGAGAATCATTCTATATTTTGAGAACAATAATTTAGTTGACGATTTTTCTAGTATCTCAACGTTTCATAATATTTGGAAGTCTAATCTATTTTAAGTTAATCTGTTGCATCCTGGAGTTTACACAATATCCTGTTTGTCTCTTTGCTTTTCTACCATCATTTGGCGTTTGTACACTGAGGAAGGTTCCTGTTTATAGAACTGAAATTAAAGTATGTCCATTTTAGTTCTTTCATTTGTGCTTTATTCGCGTTGATTAAAAACTCCAGAAAGTCGAAGTAACAATTGAAGTATTAATTCACAATTCTCATTAAATGTAAGTATATATTTCAAATATTGTTTGAGGTCTTGAGTTGGAAATTAAATGTGAGTAAATTGCGTGTGTATGTGTTTCGTTCGACAGCTAATTTCTGAATTGAGGACTTTCGAATTAAAGTTTACAATATTTCGTATAAATCTAGATACCCATTGTAAAGAAAAATACATGGAAATGCATGAAGAATTATCAAACAGTCACGCGATCGTAAATCTACTTTTTAGATTAGACTCTCAAATAAAACATGCCATAAGTCATTAAAACAAAATTCAATATTTCAACCTTCCTTTCCTGCTCCTCCCACGATCTTCTCCAATCAAATATGTAAGAAAATTCAAGTCTAGACAACTCGGACAAATTTGTGATCTGACTAAAATGCAAAGCTTTTATAGCTCATAAACCGACAAACACAAACAATTTTCTGCATCGTAAATTTCCATGCCTTTTAGCCATACAGTTTTAGAGGGTATATAAACTGAAATGGCGCCGCCAAACTATCATTTCCCATGAGTGCCGTGACTCAGCATATGGTTTGCGATATTCTAATGCATGTGTTCGAAATTCAAAAACTCATGCTTTGAGATTATTATGCTAATTCGAACATTTAAATGTATTAAGTTTGTCTAGTTTAGAAATCAGTTTTTGCGTTCTTTTCCCTGCGGAAAAATGCTTTTAAGCTTATTTATATGAAATTTTGCCATTTTTCTTTCATTTTTGACGTCTTTTGATTTGAAATTTTCATGCATGAGATTTTTAATAAAAGTACATCGGGATAATTTCTGATAAACCACGCTTCCTATGTCTTTTTTTATGTTTAAAGATATGTCGTTGGAGTTTATATATATTAATGTAAAATATTACGAATTTTAAATATTAAACAAACTCGTGTTACATAATATTCTAAAGGTTTTGATACGTTACACATAAAAGGATAAGCTTAAGTTTTATGCAACAAAAATATTATTACAATGTAAGTTTTCATTTTAAGCACGTGTTATAAAATATGCAGCGTTCTTATTTTATTGTGGAAGAGAAATATATTTTGAATTCAAAATTTTAAATAGAACGTAACTTTTTGTCTAAAAAATGCCTCGCACATTTAGTATAAGTTCATAAAGTTACGGAATTGTAAATTTATGAGATCATAAAGAAAATCGTGCAATGAAATCCGAAAAAAAAATCATGATATATTATCATAAATTAAATCATCATATGTTAGCATTATAATCAGAAAATTTTCAGAATCCACGAATTTAACTTATTTGATTTGATTATCAGATCAGGTATTATTAAGTATTTTTCAATCCAAAATTTGAAGAACTGTTTGTCTATATTATATATATTAATGCAAAATATTACGAATTTTAAACATGAAACAAACTCATGCTACATAATATTCTAAGGGTTTTGAAATGTTATACATAAAAGGATAAACATACATTTTATACAAAAAAAATATTATTGCTCTGTAAGTTTTTATTTTAAGCACGTGTTATAAAATATGCAGCGTTCTTATTTTATTTTGGAGAAGAAATATATTTCGAATTCAAGATGTTAAGCTCGGATAACGTTATTTTTTATCTAACAAATGACTCGCGCATTTAGTATAAGTTCATAAAGTTATGGAATCGTAAATTTATGAGATCGTAAGGAAAATCGTGCAATGAAATCAGAAAGAAAAATCATGATATATTATCATAAAGTAAATCATCATATGCCAGCATTATAATCAGAAAATTTTCATAATCCACGAATTTAACTCATTTCATTTGATTATAACTTCAATTGTTATTAAGTATTTTTCAATCCAAAAATTGAAAAACTGTTTTCAAACTAATCTCAACTTTTCATATTATTAACTTGTGAACATACAGAATATAATTGGAATCTGCTCAAATTGCGAACGAAAAGCAAAATACGACCACAAAGGTTAAGAAAATTCATTTAAAGTGGAAACGTTCCCTAATTTTTGCTATGCTGTGCAAAATTCCGGATCAAATTACGATATAAAATATCGGCACTTCGGGGGCTACGATAAAATAGTAAAGTGTATTTTATCGTAAGATTCATTTTTACTGTAAAAAGTTATACTGCAATTTTTTACAGTAATATTTATTTAATTAGAGTGATTTAGTGATTTTGCGGTGGCTATTACTGTAAAAATTATGGCTTATCAGAATTTTTATTCTGTAATATGTTTCGTTAGGAATAGATTTTACTGTGAAAAGTACCGTCACCTTGAGTACCAGTTCTTTTTACAGCCATGAGCAAGTCATGGTTAGTTTATTTAACTAAAAATTAAGTTTTGTCATTTTACTCGCAACTAACTTAGATACTTTTTTTGCATTGCTTTTGTTTCATTTTATGATATTACTATTTGCGATCATATCAAAATTTACCTTTAAGTATTCCCTATAATTATAAATAAATATTTAAATATTTTACTTGATAAAAGAAATTTGTACATTTTAAAATGTTTTGCATATCACTTCTTATTATTTATTCAAAATTAAGCTTTAAATTGTAGGATTTTAAAAAAAAAACGAATTGTTATATTTTATATACTTGATAAATATTTTATTTCTGAAAGCAACCAATGCTCATATTTGCATAGCATAATTCATTCATATGTCAATTTACTAAAAAAATGACATTTTTTAAAATATATTTTCCAAGACGTGCTTTATAATTTTTATTACGAAAAAGCAATTTATAAAATAGGAAACCTGAAACATCTTTGTTCAAGAATTCAAAAGAAAAAGAAAAAAATTGATCCATAAAATGTTAATAGCAGAACCGAGGCAAGATAGTATAGAGTATCTGTTTCACGCTTTTAATCTATATAGCATGATTTATTCATGAAATTCGGAAGTTTGAGTTTCAAAGTTAAAGTAAATTAATATTTTATGCAGAACGTCTCTGTTAGCATGTTAAAACAGTGGGAAGATCCGGAGATTTTGTATAACTTTTAGCAACACCAACTTAAATTTTCTTTTGTAAAGGGAAGTAATTTTTTACAAAAATAAATATTGTTATATATTTTAATGCGTAAAAAGAAAACTTTCTGCTTAAGAAATTTATAAGAAATGAGTGAAATTTTTATGAAAAGCGTATTTAAAGAAAAACTAGCTTTATAATGGAGTTTTTTTATAAGTAAATGAATACTTTATTTTTCAAATAAAGTATAACAATTTTATACACCCAGTTCTATCCTAAAATTATTGCCATTATTAAGTTATATGACTGAACTTCAAATTTACACTCAATTCGCTTTAAAAATATATTAAACAACTTTTTATACAATAATGGAGTTTTTGTAATCTCAAATGCATTTTTATACCCATATAAGATATGCTAGCTTGTTAGTTTCTTCTATTATTTAAATTAAATTTGACGCAAAAATATTCATCCCTTCCAATGCAGTTTTTGAAAAAATGAAAGGGAAAGTTTGCAAATTGCTTCGTAATGTTTAGGTTCTTGAATTTAATTCCAAAAAAACAAAACTCCAAACAAGTGAATATTAAAAAACACCTTTTTTTTATATTAGCACATTAACTGTCATTATATTGTAGTAATTATGCTGTAATTATTATCATGTATTAACATAGCCAAAGCAAATTATATCAATACAATATTGTGAAAAGCACCAAACAATTTTAGAAATGAAAATAAAAATTATTAAGCACAAACAGTGGCGTACGCAGAATTTTTTCAAGGGGGGTGCTCATAATTTTCCGAAACTACTAAAAAAAATTCGAGTATGTAATAAAGCACTATTATTTCCCTAATTTAGACAGCTAGACAATTTTGACTTTTTATTTAGACAACATTGTTTAGTTAAATTTTGATTTGATTTTTTAAGTTTAAGATCATAATGTAATATCTTCTCGCAATATCTTCTGAAAAAAGTCCCATGTCATATAGTTAGTCTGACTAACTAACTCCACTGTACTCCGTGCACCCTTTTATATAATTTTTCGCCGCATCTCCAAAATTCTCAAATTGTCTCAAAGACGACAGAACGTCTAGGATTTCAGAATCATCTCGAATGAGTCTCGAAAACTATCGCGACTGGCAGTACAGAGAGGAACCAGTCCGTAACAGTATCACGTGAATTTGGTTTCAAAAGTACAACCCTATTACAGTAAATGTTTTTTCAGTATTCTGAGAACTACTCGGAGAAAAAAAGAAGAAAGCATAAGGCAAATAAAAATATATAGTCTTAAAAAATAATAGCCCGCATAATTTCTACTAAAATTTTTATTTTTGCCATTTTGTCTGAGCTCAAGGGGGGAGTTTAAACCCCTAAACCCCTCCCTTGCGTACGCCACTGAGCACAAATACCAAATAAAATATGTTTTGCTTAATATTTTTTATGTTCGTTTCAAACATTTTATGATACTCCTCACACTATAGTGTTGAAATATTTTGATTTGGCTATATTAATGCAATTTTTGAAAGCACTCTTCTTTTGTGAATATAATTGTGTGAGCTGACGACGAAATGATATATTTTCCTTATTTTGTTTTTCGACTTTTTAATTTGTTTTAATTTTCAAGAAAAATGTTAAAAACATTTTACTTTGTTATAATTCCTTTATAATATCTTATATAAAAAATATATCTTTTCTTATTTCATTTGCAATTTTAACTTATTTTATGAGTTATGTATGGCAGTGCATCCACTTTAGCTAATTTTTGATATTTTTCCTTTTTAGTTAGGTTACTATTTGCTATAGTGCTTTTCCCAAGGTAATATTTAGTATTTTACTTCGTCTTATTGGTTTTATGTTTTCTCCTGCTCCATTGATTCTTTTAGTTCTCTTATGAAGTAATAGCTTATTTTATTTCATCCTAAAATATTTCCCTTCAAATATGTACAGTATGTATACATAAAAGCGAAAGTTCATCTGTATGGATGTTCGCTAACAACTTGAGAACGGTAATACACATTTTGATCCTGTGTTTTTCTGCAGTTTGCAAATTTTCAATGAGGGATTTGAAAGCATTCTTCAGTTTCCGGTAGACCAACTGTTACATTGTCATTGATTAGAATTCCTTTACTATATTTTGATTGTCTTGGCCTTTTTTTATTAAAATTGTAAATATTTTTATACTTATTATGAAGTATTTTCCATTACTTCTACATTGATTTGCTTGATCACGATATTTAAAAAAACTAGTTTTTTTTTCCTTTCATAGAAACAATAACATGTTTAGTGTAAAGGAAACGCTTAATTAAAATAGAAGCAAGCGAATTTCGAGAAAAAATGAAGTACCTAATTAAAACTCTCTAAGCTCATAATTTAAATGCTAAAGTAAGACACCCGTGCTAAAACCAAATTCGCAAGCTCAACTAAATTATCAAAAACTACATAAATATTATATTTAACATTAAAAGATAACTTTATATTTAACATTCAAGCATAAATATGTTCATTCTTTTTCGTCCAAACGGTATTTCAACGGTATTCAATACATTCAAAATTATTAAGCTCTAACATTAAAACTTTTCGCTGCCAAATATCAGTTGTAATTATTATTTTTTAACGTCTTTTAAAAAAACAATTTTTCATTCTCAAATGGTATATTTATCCTTTAAATAAAAATAGCATGAAATTTGTGAAAATAATTCTAAATTTTTTAAAAGTCACCAACGGCTGCTAGTGGCACTAATTATACATATTATATGCTTGTGCACTCGCCTTTAATACCTAAATCAATTAAGTCTCAAATACTGGACCTAATTATTAAGAAAGGAAGAAAATTTAACAACAAAAAGGATTTCATTTTTGCATGAAAAGATAGAATAAAGTTTATTCAAAAGTCAATTTAAGTTATCAATTAAA
The DNA here is from genome assembly GCF_982258835.1 of Parasteatoda tepidariorum. NCBI lineage: Eukaryota > Metazoa > Arthropoda > Arachnida > Araneae > Theridiidae > Parasteatoda > Parasteatoda tepidariorum. The sequence continues at coordinate 60,926,762 of NC_141758.1, read as the reverse complement.
CGTGTCATATGTATTTAATAACTAATCTTATTTTTCTAAAGTAAACACTCATTTACTTGGGTGTGCTGTCTTTCAGTTCTTCAACAGCCCCATTAAGCTGAACTAATCTTTTTTAATTTCTTTTTTCGCTTTAAAATGTATGATTAACTGTTTTAGTTATGTGTATTATTTTATTTTATAGAAACTCATAACAGTCATTTTCATACGATTTTCATAACGATAATCACTTTCATCAAATCCCATAATGTAGTGGTTGCTAAGCACTACATTATGGGATTTGATGCTATAATGTAGTGCTTATAGCATCAAATACCCTAAAACGCCCAATATCAGAAGATCGCAAATCCACTCCTCACTCTCTTAAGACGTCTTACTGTGTAAAGTAAAATTACACTATACTCATTTTCATCAAATCCTGTAAATGCTCCAAAACGCCTAAGATTGATTTTGTTAGGCATTTCATAATATAAAGTTTTTGTAATTTGAAACAACCTAGTATTTTTTATTCTTTCTTTATGTTTATTTTATCGTAGTCCAATAATTATCGGAAGAAAATGGGTGTTTCTTCAGAGAAATTAATACTCAGGATAATTTAAAAAAAAAAAAAAAATTTTTTTGATATTATGAATAATGCTTGAAAATTCCCTACTCTGTATGTTTCCTCTTTTGAGGGAATGGGAGTAACTTGAAAGGGATAATAAAATACTAAACTGACAAGTGGGGCATATTTTGTGATGTATTTGACGCTAAATTGAGCAAAGCAAATTTCGAGACGATTGGACTAATAGTTTAGAAGTTATAAGGGTGCTCTACAGAATAGGTGCAATTCAAAAATAATAATTTTCATACAAAAAAACCATTTCAGCTATTGAAATATTAAATTTTTTTATTCGTGTACGGTCTCCTTTAATTGAATGAAAAAAATTCACAGGAACCAATACCTCACGTGTCTGTATAGCATATATGTCTGCGTTAAGAGCAAGTACAAAATTGTACTTTTTTCCCATAAAACTCTAATAACTTCTAAGCTATTAATTCGATTGTAATTAAACTCATTCAGTTCAACATAAACATTTACATTAGACGACATAACCTTACATGTTCATGTAGTTCTTGGATAACAATATAAAGTGTATACATAAGTACATGTTAAAAGAAGTTTTTATACATAAAAACTCTTGTAACTTTTTAACTATTTGCTTTATTGACTTGTGTATAGTCTCATTCGATTTAACTGGAAAAAATACACTGAAAAATATGCATCGCTTCTTTAGGTAGCAATATCAGATGCGTAAATACAAATTTGTACTTTTTGTACATAAAACGCTTATAACTTCTAGACCATTAGCCCTGTCGTATCGAGATTTGTCTCATCCAATTTAAAGTAAAACACTGCTTCGAAGTAAATGATTCAATGTAAAAAAATGCCTCTCTTACCTGTCTTATTCTCCCCCTCAAATTCAATAAAAAAACTTTCTCACTTTCAATTTAAAAAATTTATCTTCTTTATTATCCCAAAATCATTTTTCTTATACCATTTTAAACTTTCTGCTAATTTTTTAAAAATATCTATACACTATATTGCTACTTTTCAAATTAATCTATACATTTTAAAAACTTAAATAGGAATTAACAAGATTTAAACTATTCTCTATTTGGTCTTGAAAATAGAATCTGTTAGAAAAGCTTTGTTCAGCTCTAAATGTAGTTGCTGTCTTAAAGTTATTTCCGTACTACGTTGCGTTAATTCTTGTTTAACTTTACGATAAAAATGCCGACTATTTAAGTTTCCATGGTGTTACTTTCCTCGAAAGAATTTTAGCTATGCATATATTAAGCAGTTTGAAAAATGATTCTTTGAACAGAAAGTTTCTTAACCCAACCAGAGCTTAGATATTTTTAGATTAAGTTTAAGAAACCTTTAAAAAAAGGCAAATTAATTGTTGGAATGTTTTAACCACAAATTAAAACACACAAAACAGTATAAACAGTCTGAAATAGAATAACTTTTAGAAATTTAATTACACGTAATTTAGGATCTAATTAATTTGTAAATTATATTTCAAGCAAAATTAATAAAAATATATACTTTAATTTGTTTTGTTTTCTTATATTCATGCACTTTTTTATATTTGTAAGGACGCAATTTTTTCTGGTAAACCATTTTAGCTCTTAACGTAAGAGCACAATTGGTTAATTGAACTTTATGATATTTATGTTTCTTTAAATTAATAAATACCTGATCAAAATGAATATTTAATGTAGTATTTTTAAGCAACCATTTTGGTGAACACGGTGTTGCACAACTAATGAAGAAATATAAATATCATATAAGAGATAATTCACTACATTTAAGCCTCATCATAAAATATTGCTATTGATATTGTACAGTTCGCGAAATAGAAAACGAATCACCCTAAATAACTTTTGATCTAATGATAGGATCTTCATGTTCTGAAACTCAATCTTAATGGTTCAAGGGTGATCTCAAATATGCTAATTAATATTTGCACACGATATTTTAAAGTACAAAATCAGACTCAAATATTCTTTTTCCTGAATAAACATACTCTTTTTGGATGGATTTCTAAACCCCAAAATATAGCCGAAATCTGGAAAATATGGTCCTAATAGTTTGGTTAGGAGAGCGATCCAAAGTTGGAAGCCCTTAATGCTAATCTTACTTTTTCTTGTATTCCGCCATATCTTGAGAAGTTTTTAAAAGAATTAAAAAACTTTTTTATTACACAATTATAAAATTTAACGCAGTTTTATAATTAACACAAATTTAAATCATAGTTATAAAATTTATTTATTTGAAAATAATTCCATGCAAAAAATAACTTCTAGTAAACATTTATTTTTTTTTTATTTTTTTATTATCGAAATGTGTATAATAGTCAAAAACACTTTGAATTGTAAGGTATACAATTTTTTACATTATTATAAGGAACATAATTTAACAAGACATAATACAAAAATTTGAGTAAAATCGGTCGAATAGTACTTGTAGTAAATCGAATTTTAAAAATTCTACTTTCTTTAAACTCGATTCGATCACTCTTCTAACCAAACTAAGGGGATCATATTTCCCTAATTACGGCTACCCCTTATATTTTGGGGGTCAGAAATCCGAATCCAACAAAAAAAAGTTATGTTAATTTAGAGAAAATGCGTTTTCGTGCCTGATTTCGTAACTTAAGGTATCATCTGAACTAAATAATTAGCATATTGGAGGCCACCCTCTCAAAACATTAAGATTGAGTCCTAAAACGCTTTCCATCTATGTTATTCTTGGTCCGTTTTTTGAACTGTCTGCAAAATAAATATGAATAATTTGAAACAGTTGATTCTAAATAATTATTACGTTTACTGTAACTAATTAATATGACATATGAATTCATTATTTTTTACAACAAAATCATCTATATGAGGATTCAATTAATCACTAATCAATCTGGAGATTAGCAATATTTTTCTGATTACTAATTTTTGTCTCATTAGTAATTTTTGTTATCATCCCAAATTCTACCGATAAAAATTTTATTACAAAGAAACATTTCTTAAAATTTTCAAATTTTATCACATATTATAAAACTATATTTTTGTGCTAATTTTACCAAAATCATTTCCAACGCACTTCAGTAAAAATTACCGAGCTTTTAGCAGATTTCATAGAGCCAGAAACACAATATATCGTAGAAGATTTCAGTAGTTTTGACAGTACTTTTTTTCTCAGTAAAGTTATAGCGAATTGACAAAACAGGGAAAACTGACAATATGCCCATTAAGAATCTAAGAAGGACTTTTATTTTTAGTTTAATTTAATGACCATTTAACTAAAAGGATCATAGATTTAAAGGGATGATCCTACATATACAGAAAGTTCCTTGAATAATAATTTTTAATTAATAATAATTTAATAGTTAAATTATTATTAATAATTTGAAAATTAATAATTTTTGTCTCATTAGTAATTTTTGCTATCATCCCAAATTCTACCGATAAAAGTTTTATTACAAAGAAACATTTCTTAAAATGCTAGCTATTTATATGCATTGCTATAAGTTAACTCGTCTCTCAAACTGCAAATTTACTTTAAAGTTCAAAATAAACCAGTAACAAAAATTCTTTTACGAACTCCGAAAATGCAATCTGATTACTTTATAAGGCTTAAAAAGAACGGATGTCAGGTAATTTAAGCATGGGTATTAAGTTCACTTTATTTCTCAACTCTGTTGCATTTGCTGTGCAAAAGTTAAAAACAAACTCTAAATTATCAGGATTCTCATTAAAAAACACTTTTTACGGAACTAAACTTAGAATTTCATTTTAACTCATTTAGAATTTACTTAGAAGCAAAACATTAAAACAAAGCTTCTTTCATTTTTAACTTAAATCTCGTTTTATTTGAAGAATTCATTGGAGATTTCATTCAAAAGGTTTTTTAAGAATGGTACCATATGGGTACTGAATTGTAATCCAAGGAAAATTCCTTTAATGGCAGATTCTGGGAAAATTATAGATAAAAGCAATTTTATCCTTTGAAATGAAACCAAATGTATATTTTTGTAGTTGAGATGATATAAGAAAATAAACTGTTTTCTAAATTAAACTTTCTTACTCCAACTTTTTTAGAAACATAATTTTTTTTTTAAAAATAAGAAAAAGTTATACCCCTTAAATAAATATTAACCCTTTTTACTCCAATGTCGCCTTAGAGGCACTGTCAACCGTCACCAACTTATCACTTTAAAATTAAATATTGTATGCCTTAATAATTAGTAACCACAATATTTCCAGAATTTTAAAAATTGCGCAAAAATACTTTAATATGTATTTAAATGATTTAGTGCTTATCTTTGTTCAAACACTATTTGAAAGTACTCGGAGTGCAAAGGGAAGGGAAGGGAGTGCATTAAAAAGATTTAACATCGCTGTATGTCAAGAAAAACTGAAGAAGCCAGATTGTTTGCGTGTAGATTAATTAGACATCAAAATTCTTAAAATATAATCATAATTAATTTAATAAAGCCCTATTATAAACTTAATCGTAGTAAATATATGGTATTTTATCAGATTTGGTTTACGAAAATATTAAATTAAAAGGAACCCTGGGTTTTCAATTATACTTATTCAATTATAAATAAGTTTCTTAAATAATAGAATTTTCTATTCTCGCTTTCTTTTTCAGGTAAAAATGGATTTTACGGTGAAAAATACCGGCAGCCTAAGTAACGGGGTTTTTTTATCATAATTTAATCCAGAATTTTTTTAATCAGAAAAATGATTTACAAATTGAAAATATAATCAAGGATATAGGATTGCATTTTGTCCAATCGTGTCTTTATGGTTTGAAATCCAATCTAATTAGATGTTTCCAACGTGGTTTCAGAATCATATAAGTTCCCATATACGATTAGGTTATTATGGAGCTTGCTGAAGAGACTGGATGGTTCTTATATCCTTCTATAATCCACTCTGAATTGCGATATTGTAGTATAATCACACGACAATATTGTATCATGTTCATTATTAAGTATAAATCCAAAAACATACGCATAGGTTTCATACTAAATTGGGTCATGACCTATGCTTGCTTTGAATATCACTATGTACCTATTTTGGAAGAACAATCAACCCTAAATTGGATAAAAGAGACCAATTTGGGTTAAAAGACTATTGGGTATGAGGGTACCCAATTTATAGTTCATACTAAATTGGATCATGGGGCCATGCCCGTTTTGGTTATCACTGTGTACCCATTTTAGGAATCTCAAGACTTATCCTGGACGCTATTGGGAATTCAATTTAGACAGTGTTAAATATCCAATTTGGATAATGTAATATCCAATCTGAATACCACTTAGAACCTATTTTGGAGAAAACTCAATACACATTCTAGCTATGTTGACACCTGCTTTACACAATCCTAAACATCTCTTTCTTGACACCTTAATTTTCAATTTGAGGGCCGTTAAAAATCTGTTTCACAGCTTTTAAACCACTTTTTATTTTGATAAACATTATTGCTGATTGATAACAATTTTTTAATTGATTTAAATTTATATTTGAAAAAATTTTCTGATATTATGTAAATTAATTTACAACTCAAGTGTTTGTTTTAGCTTCTAAATTGTAATAGAGAAAAATGTTTATTTACGAAAGTAAAATAATATTTTTAATAAATCTTTCTTCTGCAAATTTTAAAACAGATAATTTTTTTTAAAATATAGTCACTTTTTATTTATTATGCTTTACTAAGCAAATACGTCTGAACGCCTCTTTATTTTTGCTATTGATTGCTTAGAGTTGTAATTCAATTTCATCATCATTAATATAATTCTCTTCTCCCCAACATTGAGACCAAATCTACATCTACGTAAAACACTAATTCAAGCATATGCTTAAATCAAACTGTGAAAGATTAATTGTTTAGGTAAAATCAAAGTTGGCGGCACGAGCTTGGCGCAATTTTAAAAAGAGAAGCCAAACCGACGCCTTAAGGATGTCATATTTACTAAAAATGAAAATGGAGAAAAAAAACTCTTTAAATTTTTTGACAAATGTTCCCGCGATGTTAATTTGAACTTTGAGTGTTTTAATGGTCAATGTTAATTTTGGCGTCACTTAATACAAATATTTTTGAAGTCAAACAATATACTGCAAAAAATAAACTCTTATCTTAGCGTAAATGTTAACCTGATGCTGTACCGTAGTACAAAGTTGTAAATATCAAAAAATCTGCTTCTGTAGTTTATAAAACCAACACATAATGTTTAAAATATATATTATAATGATGATGAAAATATGGAAATAAAAAAAAGATCAAACACTCACCTTGCTGGCTTGTCTACACCACATCCGATTGTTTAAAAACAATTATGGGGTGGCAGGAAGAACGAAACGAATGCGATTAATAACTAAAGTAACAGAGCTTTATTCCAATTTGGGTATCGGCGTTTCCCAACTAGTATTGTTAGTTAGTCAAAAATATGAATATAGCAATAAAGAAAACGAAGGAAATAAAAATATGACCACCGAAGCCGACGTCTTCAGGAGGTACCGGCCTCGGAAGCCATAAAACAAAACCTTTTCTATTGAGAGAGAGAGGCCAAATTAAATGCCAAAATTAACTCTCTCAGTACCCCGAAGGTTTTGTATAAGTTCAGGAAAAAATGCATGAAATGGGAGAAAGAGTTAATTTTGGCATTTAATTTGGCCTCTCTCTCTCTCAATAGAAAAGGTTTTGTTTTATGGCTTCCGAGGCCGGTACCTCCTGAAGACGTCGGCTTCGGTGGTCATATTTTTATTTTTATTTCCTCCGTTTTCTTTAGTGCTATATTTATTCTTTCTTGTGAAAATTCTGCTGCTTTTAAACGCGTTTCTTTCAAAGATAGTTTTGTCAATTTAGAATTAAATATTTTGTATTCTTTTACTATCGAACGCATGAAGTTTTCTTCCAATTTGGAAAGATCTTAGAAAAAAATATGTAAGGTTTACATAAAGGTTATATATTATATATTAAAGGTTTATATATTTATATATTACATTAAAGGTTTTTATATTATATATATCCTAAATATGTTTATTGCCCACGTATTGGAGTTTGGAAAGCTACTATAGGTATTATTTCATTTAGGGTAACATTCTAAAATAAGTTTTCTTTTTTACTGTGTAACCAAAACTATATATGTAGCTCTAGGGGATACTAACAACCGAAGTTGGAAATTTATATATTATTCATTACCACCTAATAACACAACAATTAATGACACTCGCGTGAAATATAATTTTAAACATTTAATTTAGTAACAATAAATTAATTCCTTTAATATTGAAAGAAAAGGAAATATTATATAAGAAATCCTTTATAATTATAGGCATATCATTTAGTGGTTTATAAGATTATTTGATTGCTTTAAAATGTGATCGAGCTTTAATCTTTATATTTCATAAATTTGATCATAGGAAACTACCGATAATGGAATTTTTGTCCCACACCTATCGATTCTGTTTTGAACAGTTTTCACCATTAAGAAAAATTCAGTCTTAGGAAGAATTGACTCTGTATGTAAAATGGAATAAATGCAGACATAAATCATGTTAAGAGTCAAATTTATTCAGAATATTTTAACTTTGGCAATGCATTTCAACTCGTTTATTAACAAATTCACACACTTTGAACCGACAGCTTCGCCACAATGGGTTGAATGAAATTGGAAAATCCTTTCTCCCAAATTCATATTCATAACTTGAAACAGTAAATGAGCAATTGAGTAGATAAGAACTGATGTCTATCCCTAAAGACCTAGATATTGGAAACAGAATTTTTGATTCCGGTTGACACAGAATCGATGAAATCTTACAACCAACGATCTGCGATTATTCATTTGCATAAATAAGTCATTCTTAGGAGAAAATAGATGTGATTAAAGCAAAGACTGATTAAAATATTTAAAGTGTGGAAAATAACCAGTCTTTAATATTAAAAATGTATTTTGAATTGCAAATAAAATTTACTTGCTGCTTTTGGTTTTTTAAAAGTAACTTCTACAACCTGGATAGCATGGGCTGAAATTATGTATGAATATTCTATCTAGGTGTCTCACTATATATATATATAGTGAGCATATATATATATATATATATATATATATATATATATATATATATATATATATATATATATATATATATATATATATATATATATATATATATATATATATATAATATGCCTTTAAAGGCTAGATAATTTAAGAGACTTAGGATAATTCATTTGAAAAGGCATTTTATTAATTTTATTAATGGATTTTAAGTTGTTTAAAACAGTGTTCGTTGGCTATTTACATTGATGGGATTTCCATTGCAGGGATGCTTGGATTTGGCCTAGATTTATCTAGCCATGCAAATATGAAAAAGCCACACATTTTTGGCTGTCCTGATATTTAAAGAGAGGTTCTGGAAGGAAGGTGGTTGCAAGGATATTCTTATCGTAATGAAAGGTCATTCAATTGATAAAATTTAGAGATTTTGATTCGCTAAAAGGATAGCGCCATTCTTTCGCTGGGAAGTTTTTGGGACTACCTTAATGCGTACTTCATCTACGAATTATTGCCCATTAACTTCAGAAAATAATCTTTTATCTGGCCTTATCTGGTTATCTTGACTTTTTATGGCTTTTAGTGAGAGAACGATTTCTATATCTTAAACTTGATAAGAAACATCTGTTTTAAGCTTATCAGTTAATATAGAAAGACTCTCATGAGGAATTCTATATTACATATATATACATGGAAAATGATCACTAATGTAATAAAAATGCGCTTAATTGTTGAATAACACAAACATTAACAATCGCTTTTCATTTCAGATTTATCTTTATTTTGGCCAAAGATCATAAAAATATATATCAGGAGCAGTAACTGCGGAATTCTCCATTTTCCGAGTTAACTTGTTAAAACGCAAATTTACAAATTCTATTTACAAATTCTAAACGGATGTTGATTGTTACTTTAGAGCACACACAAAACTATAGTAAAACATTATTAAATAAATTAAGCTTTATTTTCGGAGATAATATTTCAATAAATAAAATATTAAATTAAAAAGAAAAATTTTAAAAATTTAAAACTCTCTCAGAAAATGTGGTTGAATAAAGACACCTAAAATATACGAGTTTGTGAAAGTATCCCTAGAAGAAAAAAAATAAATGCAAAAGTAGCACAATTAATCTCATATAGGTGCGCGATAGATTGACAAATTGCTCGATTAATAATTCTATATTTATTAAATGGTTCTCTATTAATATTTCTCATCTAAAATATAACCTCAAATACCAGATTTAAAGTGTCTTTTTTCCATATTCTACATCGACGTGACATCTACATAACCTTTACGCCAATTTTATGCCAAATCCCGTATATAACAACATCTATTGGCAATTGACTGGTATTTTCTTTGAAAATCCCGTAATCTCAAGTTTTCGTTTTTCAAACTTCACGTCATTCTGCTGTTTAAAGCTTCCTGCAAATAATAGGAGAATTTGTTTTTGGCAACCATGTTTACATAATATTATGTCTCTTAATTTTTTTTTATAATTTATTTATCTAAAATATAGTAAAGAAACTGAATTTGAATAACTTCTGGAATTTTTCAGTACTAAGTTAACATTTTTAATTTCAATTTTTTTCTTACTGGTATTTTCTTTATTTCGAAAATATCTTAATTTAAAAGTTACATGTAGTTTTTTATTAAGTATGCAAATAATTTTATTTAATATTTCTGTTTATCCCAATTTTCTGGCTTGTTATTTTTAAATTTCGAAATTGAAATTCCGTTAATATAATTACATTTCTTACGAATGTATTTTTTTTCATTTATGACAAATAGTTTACTGAAACTTTTAACACAGAAATCAATCTTTATTTTTGAAGGCTATCTTGTTTTATGCAACTTAAAATATTTATATAGCTAACTATTTCTTTCTGTCCAAGATTTCTAATTTTCCATACCATAAAACTCAAACTAAATAACTTCAGAAATTGAAAAAAGTTTAGAATAATATAGCAAGCAACATTTCATGACATAACTATTATTTACTGTAATCAATATGAAAAAAACCGAAAATAAATCATAAAATGTAAATACATTTTGCGTTTAAAACTTCATATGCTCACATAATTACGTAAAGTAAAGCTCGTAAACTCCTTAAATAATTGAATTTTACGCTATACATTTGTTTGTTTAAGGGGTACTTAAATAAACTTCTCAAGAATATATTTCTTTATATCAAGTAAAACTACAAGCTATGTTTATTTAATTTTATGTTCATGTTCGTAAAAAAAATCTATACTTCCAATTTTATGCTTCTTGGAATAGTCGGCGTAGGTTTTACTGCTTTATCGATAACACGATCATCATTTTACATTATATATTGTCTTTTTTAATACCAAAGTAACGGTTTAGACGAATTTGAATGTAAAAAAAAAGTTATGGAACTATAAATTTAGAAGTGATTTTAGAAATAAATCAATATGATTACAGATTTTTTTCACTTGTTCTGTATTTTTTATGATATTTTAGGGTCTTGCATAATAATTTATAGTGAAATAATGGTAGCAAATAGTTTGTTCAAAAATTCACTCAAAAGCATATGTTTTCAATAAAAAATGGATATTTTTTTATTCTTTCATAAATTATTCAGATGTTTGGAACAACAAACTTGATGCTTGGGATTTGTTGTGAGACATGTACTTTTCTGTTGAAAATTTCATTGATTAATTTGCATGAATGTGATACAATTGTGTTGGTTTTATAATAAAACAAATAATTTAAAAATGTTGTTTCTTCCAAACTCGTAATTCAGAATCGTGTAGTTAGAATTATTTGCTCTAAATGTAATTTTTTGAAGTAAATGTATATTAAATTGTATATGTATATATACGTTACCACTTATAAATAATAAATGAATAAATGTTTATAAAATTGTATATGTACTATATATATACTTCACCACTTATGCTCGAAAGCTGTTAATCTACACATCACCCAACTAAACTGCAGACTTACTGATTTTCTCTGTTAACGTGCATAATCAACACATCAACTGACATTATATTAATTTACGTTATTTTAATGACATTTTAATCTGGTTTATTTTTGGCTTAATAATTTTTAAAGTGATTGATGATTGATTTTATCAATTAATAAGTTGACTGTTTGACTGTAGCAACATGATTTATAGATAGCGAAAAAATAAATAAATAGCATTATGTTAAAAGCGTACAGAAACGTTGCTGTTTGTTCCATGGAAGACCTTATTTTCACTTTAACGAATGCTTAGTAGGTAAAGTGTAGATTATCTAAGTAGCTTGCCTACGTATTGTTACCTCAGTAATTTAAGACATAAAAAATTTTCGGCACCTTAACGGATCATTCTAGTTATTTTGCACATTAGTTAGATATCTTTTGTATAGTATTTGATTTGTACATTCTATGTAAATTCTATTAAATGTATATAAATCAACGAATGTAATGTTTCACAGAATGTATAAGTAGCATATTCTCATTACGTCATATTTTAAAACAGTTCAAAAATGCATACAGAACTAGACTAAGAAACATTAGCATCCAATTAGCCTGAAGTACTAGTTATCTCTGCAATTTAAGATATGAAACAACTTTTTTGAACTTTGATGAATCATCCTAGTTATTTTTCACATTAGCTAGATATTCTTTGTAGAGTATCTGGTTTCTACATTTTACGTAAATTGATTTAAATATATATAAATCAATGAATGTAATGTTCAACAGACTGTATAAGTAGCATATTTTCATTACGACATATTTCAAAAGAGTTCAAAAATACATACAAAACTAGACTAAAACACATTAGCGTCCAATTAGCCTGCAGTAATAGTTACCTCGGTAATTTAAGATATGAAACGTTTTTTGTCACTTTGACGGATCATCTTAGTTATTTTGCACATTAGCTAGATATTTTTTGCAGAGTATCTGATTTCTATATTCTATGTAAATTGAATTAAATGTATATAAAACAAAGGCTTCACAGATGGTATAAGTAGCATATTTTCATAATTTCAAGAGTTCGAAAACGCAAACTAAATTAGACTAAAACACATTAGCATTCAATCAGCAAGGAGTTTCGAAATGATCTTGAATGGACTATGAAAGCAGTTTTGGAGGATGTCGAGCCCAGTGAGTAGGGGGGGGGGGATCTTCTACTCTCTCAGAAATAAGACTCTTACTTTTGACGATACAGCAATTCTTACTCAACAAGGAACTCTTATAAATATATGACGAAAAAGTGTCCTTAACTCGAAAACTTATTGTAGTGTATTGCGGGAAGTTGTTTACTAGAATGACGAAAATAAGATGAGGAGGACACGATCGAAAATAAAGTGACGAAATAAGCCAAACAGGCTGTATGGTGGTCAAGGACTTGGTCTCGTAGCAGGAAAATCCCGGGTTCAAATTTCGCTTCGGGCACTGGTGTAATTTATCTCTCTGGTCCATTTGTATTTCTTCTGCTGTTATGGTAACATTGATCCAGTTATAGGGTGCAACAGATAAAGTGACAAAAAGAAACTTTTATAAATAAGTGATGAAAATGTGTCCTTAACTCGAAAACTTATTGTAGTGTATTGTGGGAAGTTGTTTACTAGAATGACGAAACTAAGATGAGGACTAGACGATCAAAAATAAAGTGACGAAATAAGCCAAACAGGCTGTATGGTGGTCAAAGACTTGGTCTCGTAACAGGAAAGACCCGGGTTCGAATTCCGCTTCGGGCACTGGTGCAATTTATCTCTCTAGTCTATCTGTCTTTCTTCTGTTGTTATGGTGACATTGATCCAGTTATAGGGTGCAACAGATAAAGTGATTATTGAAAATGTCGATATAGAGAGATGATTATGAGATTTTTTTTGAGAAAAAAAAAGATTGATAAAATATTTTTTTACTATTGAGAAAATTCGCATTTCGTCATTTTGATGACATATTTGCTTGGAGCATATACCAATAAACAAGTTTGTCAAAAATGAAGGAGATTTCGTGAAATTTAAATATCCATTTTCTACAGAGTAGTAATATTTTTTTACGACCCATTTTTGTCCTTCTCACTCTAAAAACTATCTTGTTATCATGAAAATGAATGGAATTTATTAAATAAGTCTTAGTTTAAAGGGCCTAATTTTTGTCTCTAAAGCTATTTATTAGGGCTTAAGACCTTCTTTTCATTAGCTGCAGAATAATATTTTCATTCGTCGAACTTAAAAACTCCGGTTGTATTTCTCGTCTTCTCATACCTAAAAAAGCAACATAATATTTTATTTTTTTTCAAATTAACTATGTTCAAAAAAGAAGTCAACAAATTAACTGTACAGAAAAGAATGCAAAAAATAATAATTAACTGGAAGATTACAGTTAAAAGGCTACTTAAAGGATTTAAATTCCTCGGCATTTTCATTTTAAGACAATGAATCTTTTTTAACAACGTCTTAAGCTGAATCGCAAAAAATATGGCAGAGTTAAATAATTTTACTTTTTTGCATTTTTTTCAGTCGGATAACGAATATTTGAACTGCTTTTTACATGAAAAACAGTTTTATTTTGCTGAAAAAAATGTTTCGTTTCTCCTAATCTTATTATTATATAATTAAGAGCTATTTCCTTTTCATATTAGCAAGGAAAGAAATTTAATTAAAAACTAATGAGTTTTGAAAGTACTTTTAATAAGCTTTGAACATTATCTTATGAATACAGAATTTTTTTGTAAGGATTTCTAAGATTCTTTTAGACAATAATGTTAACAAAATATTATTTGGTAAATGGACACCAGAAAATATCATGCTTTTATATCATGTAATCGATGAAATTTTTATCCTAGACATCACGTGAAATACGTGTTTACGAAAATTGACAAAGCTCAAATACGTGTTTTCAAAAAGGACACAATATAAATTGCGTGTTCACGAAAATTGACACACCTTGAAATGCATGTTTATGAAAATGGATACAGCTCGCAATGTGTTTCTATGAAAATGGACATAGCTATTTATGAAAATGGAAATATAATTTCATTACGTTTTTTAACTTTTTTTATAAGTATATATTTTTCTTTTTTTAAAGAATAAATAAATGAATCTAGATAATAATATCGCCTATTTGCATAAATCACTTAATACATTTAATTAAATCAGTCTATTTTAACAGACTTTAAATTAGCATTTGTTTATTATTGTAGTGGTATTATTCAAAATTTGTTTAAAATTATAAAACTACTATTATAAATTTAAAGCAAGCAACAAAAATTTAAAACAATGAAGACAACAAATTTAATTAGTTTAAAATTAAATTTATTGTCTTTATTGTTTTAAATATACGTTGTTGGAATTTAGCGTTTTAAAACTTACTTTATCATTTAGAATTCTGAATAAGAAAGCAACACCGGAAAAGTTACATCTTTACTACACCTATCCACTTCGACTCTGAAGTCTGAGACTTTGCCCCATAATGATTATGCTTAGTGTTTAAAAATGTAAGGAAACGTGAGAAATTTCTCGTTTAAGTGTCAAAGTTTAGTTAAACTGGTGCTATTTTTGCTGTGTTATTTTTCGTACACTCGTATTTCGAGCTTTATCTATTTCATATATACGCATTTCGTACCATTTTCGCAAACACGCATTTCGCGCTCTATCTGTTTATGTAAACTCGTATTTTGAGCTTTATCTATTTTCATTTATACGCATTTCGAGCTTTATCTATTTTTATATAAACTCATTTCGAGCAGTTACTATTTTCGTAAGCACGCATGTCGAGCTTTATCTATTTTCATATCTACGCATTTCGAGCTGTTACCATTTTCGTAAACGCATATTTCTATGTCTTTTGGCGCAAACTCGCATTTCGAACTTTATCTATTTTCATATCTACGCATTTCGAGCTGTTACCATTTTCGTAAACACACATTTCTATGTCATTTGTCGTAAACTCGCATTTCGAACTTTATCTATTTTCATAAATACGCATTTTGAGCTGTTGCCATTTTCATAAACACGTAATTCGAGCAGTGTCCGTTTTCGTAAACACGCATTTCGAGTTATGACCAGATTTAAAAACTCACAGACGGCATGTTTCGGAGTCTAATTAAAAAAATCAGCTCTTTTCAATTATCACCGCCATTTGCCTGACCGCTTATGTGATGGAAAAAAACTCTAGTGTTTCCGATTCTGTCTTATATTTTTCAGGCTTCTTACAATCAAGCGATTTGTCTTGAAAGATCGCAGATTCATGCAATCAAATTATATTTGCTTTGTTTATTGCAGTAAACCTTGTATAAAGCTTGCGCATAAAATTGGAGAAGTATAGGGAATCAAAATAATTTAATAAACAACTTTTTTTTATATTAAAATTCACAAATAATTCATGCAAAATAGATATTTTATCAATTCATTTCAAAATATTTGGACTCTTTGCAAATGGTCTGAAATAAATCAGGCCAATTCATCAATGAATTATGTATTTTCTCATTATCCTGAAAGTGGCAGGGCTCAATGCAATCAGCCTTAAAAGTGTTTGGTTAATTTAGAAAATATCGAAGTTTTTTGCAAGTGGCAAAATGAAGACGATCATTTGAAAGAAGATAAATTTTCTAATTATCCTGTGAGCTCAGAGAATAATACAGCGTTCGCCTCACATTAAGTGACGCAGGTTCGAATCCCAGTGGGGACGGGTTGGTGCGAATTCTTCTCACTGTTCACACCGACCACAGTGTTGACGTAAAATATCCTTAGTGGTAGACGGATTATGGGGTAAAATTCCCTTGCCGTCGGGCTAACCGTGAAAGATTTTAATGGTTTTGCTTTCTGTGCAATACAAATGCTTATTAATTCCATCAAAAAGCCTTCCACGAAGGCTAGTTTATTCCGATGTTTGATCCAAGAGTTCATCTGAGTTGAGTTCAAAGTTACAAGACTACAGAGTTGAACATTGATTGTCGTAAACTCAGAATTGGGTCAGATGTTCAACGCGTGTTAAAAGAAAATATCCTGTGACATTTATTTTATAAATTAATGCGTGAATAATAAATAAATAAAAAATTGCATATTTGGCAGAAAATTTAACGATAAACACGAACATGTATTCCCAAATCAATCTTCATTTCAAAGTACTAAGTGATTTTAAAACTAATATTTGAATACGATGACAAAAAATATAGAAACAAACACTTATTTAGGATTTTAAATATTATAATCATACTTGTATTGGTGATAATTTATCTGCTCTGTTTGCATCCAAACAAATGTTCTAATCATTTAGCACAACATGAACGAAACAAAAAAAGTTATGATGATCATTTAGCACAACATGCATATGAGTATCGATTTTTACAATTCATGAAAAAATACTTAAAACTTGAGCAGACCTAGGAATTTATATTCAAAGTCAACTAAACTAGAACGTGGATTAAATTTTACGAAAACGTTGGACAGTCTTAAAGATTAACAACAAAGAAAAACTTAATTATTATACAGGGCCATAAAAAGAGCAGCAATTTTTCAACTTATTTCAAACTCATGCTTTATCTTTTTTCAAATATTTATAATTAACTAGTAAAAAATTACTGACAATGTTATATTAAATTAACAGTTACAGGGGAAATAATTATTTCTTATCATTTTAAACTGAGTGAAACCAACGAAAAACAAAGTATGTTTGTTTTAAGATATTTTTTGCTGCCGAAAACATTTTAGTTTTCACGTAATTCTGAAAAGAAAATATTTCTGATAGATCTAGTTTAAACTGCTTTCTGAGTTTCTCATAGAACTAGTTTTAGAAACGCTTGTTTTTATCTGAAAAAATAATGCATGTTTTCTTACGTCATTTTTCAGTTAAGCTCTATTTCTTCAAAAAGAAGATATACCTTTTAAAATATTATGAGGATACGTTTAAATTATTTAACATTTATATATACTTTATTTAAAATGCTTAAGAAAATTATCAAATAAATTTAATTATTTAAAAATGGATAACAGTTTTTATCAAAACTCGAAAGTTTAGCAAATAAATAACTAAGAATAAAAATCCTACACATTTGAACAAATAAAAGACTCTCAAAAAAGTTATTAGAGTTTTTTTTAGCGAAAACTCTCATATTTATTATAAAAAATATTTTAATAATTTTCATCTAAAATCTTAATTTTTATTTTCCATCCATATTTGTCCTTTTAACACATTATTCCACCGCAACTCATTACCACCTATTCACTTATCTACTTATTACATTTCACTTAACATATCACCTAATCAGTTCACTTAACACATTATCCACATCCACATTAGTCCAATTAGCTAAAGCATAATGTTACAAACTATGATATCAAACCCTCACTTAAATTAATTTAAAATAAAGTATTTAATTTCAATATTTCGGATTATGATTAAAATATAATATAAATTTAAATATTGAAAAAAGGAAAACTTTATTCATCAAAATGTTGAGAAAGCTCACGAAATAAAAAACCAATATTCGAATAAATTGGGATCACTTCTGAAAAAAAGTCTGGTACTGTGTTTAAACCAAACACTTCATAATTATTTTATTAAAAGAATTTATTAAATTTCATCTAAACTGACATTTATGTAAAATCTTTCTATTAACAAATTCTTTATGACTTTTCAGTATATTATTTAACCAAAAGCTTATGTTACAAACTATTATATAAAACATGCATTCAATTGATTTAAAATAGAAAGTTAACTTTTCATTTTTCGAACACAACCTTCATTTATTTTTGCATTCATTTAAAATAGAATAATAACTTTTCATCTTTAAAACACAATCCTTCATTTGTTTTTACAAGATTTAAAATTAAATGATAAAATTAAGTAAAAAGATAAGATTATACTTCAGTTCTTTAATAAGTGCTCTATTTGCATAAAAAGCATTAAATTCCTTATTCTAGAATAAATTATTCTATCCACCTCCAATGAAACTATCTAAATCATTTTGAAAGTAAGCTAATGATTTCAAACTCGGTTATCAGCTAATTATAGGCTGAGTACTTTTAATTAACTACTCTTCGTAAAAATTCCGAATGAATCCCTTTTAACATATTTCATTCCCTATATATGGATCATTAAGAAAATAATTAATCATCTGAATGTTACAAATTAGCTTTTGTTTCATTTAGTAATGTGATTAATACAAACTTAAAAGTATCTCGTATGATACTTTCAAAAATTTTTGTTCATTTATTTCTTATTTTTTTGTGATTTCTGATTAGAATTTATATGTTAAGTTACATATTTTTTAACTAAATTTCCAAAATACTCGATACAGATTTTTTTTTCTTTTTTTGAAATTATACAGAAATAAAACATTTTGGTTAAAATACAGCTTCCAAAATTAAATGTTTTTTTTTAATTTTTATTTGTTTATAATTTAAACATGATTATAAATAATTTGTAACAGTTATGAAGGTTTTTATTGATATGGATAGTGTGCTGACAATACAATTTTAATTGACGTAAAAGTCCTAATAATTATATCTAATAATTCTCTATGAACCGTTGCTTCACTTTGTTATTATCCTGTTTGGTCTTTACATTATATTTAGATCGACATAATTAAATTATATATATATATATATATATATATATATATATATATATATATATATATATATATATATATATATATATATATATATATATATATATATATATATATATATATATATATATATATAAATGTAGACAGGCAGGCAGGCAGACAGACATTCCACTAAGATAGGGGGTTACATTTTATTCTGAAAAAGAGCAATTACAGAGTAATACAGAGGTGTAAAGGTTGGTCTGTTTAACCTGAATATTATATTTTGATCAACGGAGCTCTTAAAAACTGCAGAAAAAAACCTCAAGAATTGGATACAAATGGGTGACCCAAAATGGAATGTGGGGAGTGGTTGAGGCTTAGGGAAGGAAGTAATCTTTTCAGCGAGGTCGAAAATCGACATTTGAAGACTATAAGTTTGAAATAAAGAAAAAGAAAATGAAGGAAATAAAAATGAAAATATGACCACCGAAGCCGACGTCTTCAGAGGGTACCGGCCTCGGTAGCCCTAAAAACAAAACCATTTCTAATTGAGGGTGAAGCAAATGCTTAAATTAACTCCCTCAGTACCCCGATGGTTTTGCATAGAAGTCCAGGAAAAAAAACATGCAATATTAATAACAAATTAAGAAATGAAACTCAAATTAAATCATCAGAAAAATAAAAACTCACATATTCACAGGTCAGACATCAATTTCTCAAGCAAGCCGAATGAAAAGAAAAAACTAAAACCTAAAGAAAACAACGCCCTCTATTACAATGCGCAAATGAAGAAAAAAAAGTGTGAAAAATGTCAGAAGAAAGAAATACGTAATAAATTAATAGAATGCTTAACTGGGGCTGCTTAGTTAAGACTTGAATTGCGCCCTGTTAAAGGAAAAAAATATAAAAACCTAGAATTCTTCAATCAATTTTTTAATTAAAAAATTAACGTTACAAAAATTAAAAGGAAAATCATTATTACTCAAATTATTTAAAAAACAATTCACAGCTTCCTGAAAACTTTCAGCATTATTGCAAATTTCTGGGGCTTTTGCCAATATTTTTTGCATTTTTTTGAAGCTAAATTTCTTGAGCATAATGAATTTAATGCTTTTAGATATATTGATGATTTGATTTTGTTTAATTGTGATAATTATAATTTTATTTATAGTATTTATCCTGGAGATTTGGCCTTGAAGAAAACTAATGAGGATTGTTTTAATGTTGAATATTTAGGTTTTGAAATTGATATTGTTAACAGCTTTATTAAAATTGGTGTCTTTGATAAAAGAAAAGCTTTTAAATTTAAAGTTATTTTTTTCTGCAACTTTAATACTAATTTGTGTAATAAAATATTTAAAAATTTAGTTTTTTCACAATTGGTTAAAATCAAAGGTATTTGCAATAATGTTGAAAGTTTTCAGGAAGCTGTGAATTGTTTTTTAAATAATTTGAGTAATAATGATTTTCTTTTTAATTTTTGTAATGTTAATTTTTTAATTAAAAAAATGATCGAAGAATTCTAGGTTTTTATATTTTTTTCTTTTAACAGGGCGCAATTCAAGTCTTAACTGAGCAGCCCCAGTTAAGCATTCTATTAATTTATTACGTATTTCTTTCTCCTGACATTTTTCGCACTTTTTTTTCTTCATTTGCGCATTTTAATAGAGGGCGTTATTTTCTTTAGGCTTTAGTTTTTTCTTTTCATTCGGCTTGCTTGAGAAATTGATGTCTGACCTGTGAATATGTGAGTTTTCATTTTTCTGATGATTTTGTTTGAGTTTCTTTTCTTAATTTGTTATTAATATTGCATGTTTTTTTTCCCGGACTTCTATTCAAAACCATCGGGGTACTGAGGGAGTTAATTTAAGCATTTGCTTCTCCCTCAATTAGAAATGGTTTTGTTTTTATGGCTACCGAGGCCGGTACCCCCTGAAGACGTCGGCTTCGGTGGTCATATTTTCATTTTTATTTCCTTCATTTTCTTTTTCTTTATTGCTACTTTTTTTTGAAATTTCTGCTGCTTTTCAGCGCATTTTTTTCAAAGAAGTTTTTTCTATTTTGAATTAAAAATATTTGTGTTTTCTTTTAGCATTGAAATTTTCAAATCTGGTTTTTGCTGCAATTTGCGCTTTTTCTTATTTGAAAAATTTAATTTGATTTAATTTCTAGCTTTAGGTGTTTTCTAAATATTTTAAAATGTCAAAGGGGTTTTGTTGGATGTCTAGGTTTTATATGTCTAATTTAGTTTTTCCTTTTAGGTTAATTTTAAATCAATGCAAAGTACAATTTATAACTATTTCATGGCGCATGGCTCGTCGCGCGCCCAAACAAGGAGCACTGAAGTTAGTCTTGACTTAGGGATTACTTCGGACAAA